>NC_092210.1:35035971-35153966 GCF_043381705.1 Parasteatoda tepidariorum | reverse complement strand
TATATATATATTGATATAAATATCAAAAATTATATTATATTAAAAAATATCAAACTCTTACGCAAAATACAATGTTTGCGTCCTCAAAAATTTCATGATGCAAGCATTAGTGACTAAAAGTTTTTTTATTTATTATTATTATTTTTTTCAAGATTTTCAAGATTTAGTTTTGAAAATTTTTCTTTATGTGAAGATGAATATTCAGAAAGATGCAGTATTTAAAAAGTTTCTACAAAATCCGGATTGATTTCTTAGACATATTTGAAAATTTAGTTTCATCTAATTTTGAAATGGGCCCTTTTTGCTTTTATAAAAACACCAGCCTCTTTTGACGGATCTCAACCAATGAACAAATGCGATTTTAATACTTTATCGATGGTATTACGTGAACAGTTTTTATTAAATATCTTTAATATCAACCAGTCATAATAAGTTTCAAGCTCGAGGATCCCTTTAATATTTTAATAAAAATATTAATAAGAAGAAAAATCAAACAAATGACTCAATATATAATGTCTTTCCCAATAACATACTTTTCATACCTTAGATATCATAAAAACTACAAAGCCTCAAATAGAATTTGACAAAATGCTCGATGAATAACATTCCATTGATCAGCATTTATAGGAATTCCATAGCTGAATGGAAAAACAGGGAACACAGCTTTTTGATTTTTGCACACAATGGAGCCTTGCAAAACAATGGAGACTCTATAGAAGTGAACTGAACTATTCTTCAAAGTTTCTTTCTCGTAAAGGGATATGTGAGGGATAATTGACGTTCGAAACCCCCCTCTCCTCCACATCTTCTCATTCCCCACGTTCCAGCTATACCTCTGGAATTTTAGGCCTTCCAAAGATGAATGGGGTACATAGTGGATCTCAATATCGACGCCTGTTAGTTAAAGAATGAATAACTTAGTCCAAAGTTTTGAGGTTTAGCGAAGAAAAGTGGTATAACATTTTAAGTTTGACCGCGATGAAGAAAATGCGTTACTTCATTGCAAGCGAAAGTACTTGAAATTTCCCAATTGGGAAAATTTAAATAAAAAAAACTATTAAGTGGTATTTTTGTTAGTTGGGAATATTATATGATGCATATTTTTTAAAACTTCTATATAACGCTTTATTTAAAAGCACATTCTTCCCTTGTATTTTTGTTATAAATAAGCAATTTGTGTAGAATTCAAATGTTTTGAAAACGAATTTTTCATTTTAATACAAAATATTTCCCAACTCTATACCAGCAGTATTTTTGCCACTATTTCGTAACCACACAGTCACAAATTCATATGTTCATATTATAAAAATTCATTTTTTAAAGAGTTGTTTTAGTAAAAACAAACATATTTATGATATAATTCATAATACATACAAGGTTGCGTTTGGCGTATAATACTACTACCTTTTTATTCTGAAAATCTGTAAAACTGAAAACTTTAAAATACGAAGTTGTACAGAAAAAAGTTATAGGAAGTACAACGGAATAAATAAGAATTAGAATGGACAAATAGTTCGAGAATGATAAACTCTTAAACTTGTATTAAAAAAGAAGTAGAAAAACATGTTGTTGTTCCTTATCCTCCAAATGTCTGACGGAGTCAGACAAGATCCAATAGGTTGTTGATCCTCAAAAAGTCAATGACAAGAAATGGAGTAGCGTATAAGTTCTCCTTGGAAAGTCCCAAGCAGTCAAGGATATGTTCGGCAGAGGCCTGCTGGGCTTCACATTTGGAGCAGAAGGCAAAAGTCTTTCTTCCTTCAAAGTACAAGAGACTGACTATTCGTGTGTCCACTTGCCAAACTGGAAATTGCTGTTTGAGACGCTCTATTACCTATATGAACAAGTGAAGAGCCCGGTTCCTTGGCCGCATACCAGTTATGAGGGGGGGGGGGATCCTCCACTTTTTTGATAGATTGATTTTGAACTGATTCTCTGAGTAAGTAAGGGCTGAAGACGAAGGTATTAAATGACTACAGCCCTCTTTGGCCAAGCGATCCGCTTGGTCATTGCCAAAGATGTCAACGTGGGAAGGAATCCACTGAAGATGAACGTAGTGGTACGTTGAAATAAGTTTAATTTTAAGAAGGATGGAGATGCTTGTTTTGTCTCCAACTTTAGTCCAATTGTGTAGGTGTTGAAGGGAGCTGCGAAACTTAAACTTAAAAATCCTACAGTGTAATATCAACGGCTTATCCACCCCAGTAACTAGAACCAAACTAGACCAACTGCTCGAGATTGCTTTAAAGCAGGGTGTTCAAGTGATCGCAGAAAAACATTTGGGTCGATCTACTGTTTGCTGATATGCAACTACGGAGTTGAAATTTGACGTGCTGTTAGGAACGTTTTGTATTATAATTTCAACAAGAGTTTTTCTGTTCGAGATTCTAATTTATTACAAAGAAATTGAAAATATAAGTGCTTTTTAATTTTTTCAGCTCTTACGCTTTAAATATTGACTATTTATCCATTGTTTTATAAGTTTATTTTCCTCATTGTACCTGAACTTCAATGGAAACTAGCGAGAGAGAGACACAGAGAGAGTGACAGAGAGCGAGAGAGAGATTTCATGTCAACAAATATAAATCTTAACATTCATAGTGGAATTTTTTGTATCAGAAAAAATAGTGATAAAATCATTTCCTATTTAAATTCTTGTACGTCTCTTCAACGAATAATATTATTTTGCATTTATTGCGTCTTATTGAGACTTAAATCTGTGCATTCGTTTGGTTAAGTTTCTTTCAAGTACGGAAGATTATTTTTAAAATCTACGTGATTGTCTACTTTGCTACAGTTTACATAATAACATAATGTTCTGACATAAAGCTATAATAGTTGTATATTTTGAAACCAAAATGCTTTGTGCTTTGATATGAAATATTTACGTTTAAGAAATAAACATATGACAAGAAATTTAAATATGACAAGCAATTTCAGGGGTTTGAGAGCAGAGCAAGCAGGGGATGGAACCTTATAATTTTCTTCAAAATCGATAACTAACTGCTGAAAATTTCTAATTAACACTTAATAAATAAAATTCGTAAATTTTAAGTTGTTAAAGAACCACACGTAATTCAATTACTTGACAAAGAAATAATATAAAGTGTTTATCACTATTGCGTTTCACAAACTAATATTATTTTTATTTAGCAAGTACTTTCAATTAAATACTAAATTTGTTTAAACAAAGACGTTGTTTTTAACTTTAGAAAATTTACCGTTTTAATAATTATTTAGAGAGAAAATTGAATTAGATATCGCGTGAAATAATAATTATAAAAAAAAAACTTGATTGCGCTCTTAAGAATATTTCTGAAATTTAATTTTCTGATTAAAATAACTTTGACTGAACCCTCGACTGTTTCGTAAATAAAAAATGATGAGCAAAGTTATTACTGAATCAGGGAGTATAAAAATGATTGCAAGTTATTTCTCAACAGAATAAAGTAGTTCACTTATGCTTAGGAATCTCATAATCTTTTTAAAGTAATCAGGAAGTCAATGTTTAGTGTCTACTTCAGCGTAATTACTTTCTGAGTTAGAAGTGGTTATTAGAGGTAAGAAAGATCGTTTGAAAAGAAAATTTTTAAACTCCAATAACTTTCGATAAAAAATGTTCTTTTTTTGGAGATCTTACATATCCAGTCTTGTTGCTGAAGCGAATTCTCGTAACTCAAACGAACGAAAGCTTTCATACGTTTTTTTTTTCAAGCAAGGAATTTGCGAATGTCTTGGCGAATACAAAAGTTTAAAAGGAGAAAAATAAAAAAAATCGACTTCCAATTCTCATCACTACTTCCTCGTTTTCTTTTTCTTTTGAATGCACACTCTTTGATGAGGTATTCCTTAATTAAATTCTTCTGAAAGCTCTGAAATAAGAAAATGCATTTCTTCACCAAAATACTATGAAACATTTTCTTTTCTGCTGTCTTCTCCTCAAGAAAGTAATAAAATTCTGATTTACTCCTACGAGGGCACCATAAAGTTTCTTTTCGCAGATTTGTTATTTTTTTCTTCTTTTCTACCTCACTCAATTTAAGCAAAGACATTTCTTCACTGGGAGAAAATTTCATAGATTTATATCGTATCTCCTAAATTGTCAAAAATGCAAAGGAATGTCTCTATTGTTAGTCAAAAATGGGATAAAAATGTTATGATTATAATTAAGATTTTCTGAGGCTATTCAGACTTTAATTAGATGAGATAAAACTTGTAATTTTATGAACTATTATGTGTTTAGTGAATAACTCTTTTGTAAGATTAATTCTAAGAAATGAATGCATTTCATAGAACGGAATGTTCTTGTTATGGTAAATAAATGTCAATTCTTTTGCTCTGATTGCCTAATGTTAAAAATACTAAAAAAATAAATGTCGAGTTGAGATTTGTATTAGAATAATGTAACAAAAGTATTGTAGCTTATCGTTACAGAATATTGCTACAGAAATTATTGTAGCTTATCGTACTCATCATTATAGAAATTTTTAGTTAAATTTCTATTTTTGGTGTAAAAATGTGGCATTAAAATAAATTTTGGGTCTAAATCATTATCAGTACAAGTATTTAAAATCTCAAATGAAATCAAATGTCAAATTTAAAGGTCAAGTTGTAAGTAATTTACTGCTACAATGGCAAGTTAAACTTTTTTCGCAGCTTTCTCTTTCAGCAACCTCAATTTGATCAAAATTCCAAGATTTATTCCTGCCCAAAGATAAGAATTCATATATTTATATCCTGTGCTTTGAACTGTCAAAAATTGTTAAAATGAAGGGAAAATGTTATGATTATAATTAATATTTTCGTAAGTATTCAATCTCTGATTAAGTAGAAGAAAGTGTGTAATTTTATTCAAATTAATGTGGTCTTGCGTATATTGGAGTAACTAAAAGTAAATTTAAACTTTGGCTTAAAGAACACGAAAAATAGTACCAAAATCAGGACATTAACTGAGATTCCAATGACCTGTATAGTTTGAATTCAAATCACTGGCTCGGATTTTCTTCTGCTAAATCACTACCGAATTTGATTTCTAGAAATCACTCTGTTTTTCAAAAATTATAATACTTTAGTGCATGACCTTTCCATTATTCCACTGTTTCCCAATATTTATACATGTAATAAATTTATTTTTGCTCCTTGGGGCTCCAGCACAACCCCCTCTCACCTGTTTAATATATTTCTTCGGTCACTATCTTGTTCAAACTTATTACTTTGTCCTAATTGGTAAAACCACTTTGCTCGTGTTTGTCTCTTTAGTTCCCTATTTTCAATGGTTGGAAACTATAAAAGATTTTTGTTTACAGAAAAGAAACTACATAATGCCCATTTCTGCATTTTCATTTGCGCTTCATTCTCGCGTCTGCTTTATGAAGTAAAAAGTTTTAGTTTTAAAAACTGAAATTGTCATTAAGATAATTTCAATCTAAATTAATAGCAATAGAAGTGTTTAAAATGTCAAAAACGCAAATCTTTTTTTAAGATTACAAATATTGAAAGTGTTATTATTTTAAATGTCAGCCATGTGTGATATATACACTCCAACCAAGTAAACCATGTCAGCGAAATTTGACCTAAATTTATTACCTAATTTCATACATTTTCTTTAACCTACAATATATTTAGTTAATCACAAGGAGGAAAAATATTTGCTGGTTTTTAAGGAAGAAATATTTTTATCATAAGATGCAGCCTACGACAGAAGTAAAAGAACAAAATCCAGTCTATAAAATCAGAAACAGAATTAAATTTCAAATTAAGTTAAAGTCGAAACTTCTTTTTACTTGAAGTCTGAAAAGGAAAAATAGAAACAAATATATTTCATTCCATATAATATTTAGAATTCTTTTGTCGTCTTTCTCATTTTTTACATTGTTATTATTTTAGATAAAAGAGTTAAATATTTGTTTTTCTATATAAAAATAAGAGGGAATGTTTAAAATTAAAATGAAAAAAAAAACATAATGGTGAACAGAAATAGGGAAAGCATAATAAAAATCAGGATCTTATAAGCATTTGGGCAAAATTCTGCACACAAATATATTGGCAGCGTATATAAAACTGTCAATAACACCCGCATTAACTGCATTAAATTTTCTAAATTACGATGACATTCAAAAAATATGCAACTTTCGAAACAATAATAATGTTTTAATTTATCTAAAAAATTTCCCTTTCTTTTGAAATTTAATATCTATACTTAGTAATTATATGAAAATACTTAAATGTGGAATTTTGACACTTATCATCGTTCAAGGTAAATAAATATTTCTGTCTGGCTAAACTGACAAAAAAAATTTTTTTGTTTTATTTTTCAATCATATTTCATGTTTTTCAACTATCATTTTGACACGATTACTTGTGATTTTGGTGAAACGCAAACTCTCAAATGTTTGATGGAACCACTTTTTTACGTAAGATAATTCAGTGCATTCTGCGTGTTCTCCAACGTTTTTTTTCCCTAATTTAAAACCAGTATGTACTATGAAACTGGGTTGCTTCAGATGTTAGCACATTTACTTTGCCAGGAAGTTTTTTTGGATCAATACCGAGATCATGAACGAGAATTTTACTCCTTTTACAATAAATTGAAATTCTTAACCAATCGTTCTGAAAAATATGGTGCTAAATAAATTTTGACATAGTTTGTATTTTCAAACTACAGTTGATAGTAATTTACTCAATTTGGTGGAATTGAATAATGTTTTTTCGAAAAAATGAGGAAAATACTGGGATCTAGGAGTGTAAGATTTTTTATGTTTTTAATAAATTATTTGTGATTAAATATAAGTTAAATTGTGGATAACAAAAAAAATAATGAAAAAGGGAGAAAGTTGAAAAAAATCCATTTTATTTTACTATTAAAAAATTTATATCCGAAAGAAAAAGTGCAGATACGTTCCACATTCCATAGTTAATGTTCGTTTCTGTATTAGGTTTTCATTAAAATAACAATATTTTATATATTATTTGTGTACAGAAAAGAGTACTGTACACTGTGAGAAGAACCTTGGTAGAAATGGTAAAATAGCAATTTATTTTACCATTAAAAAAAAGAACAATAGTCAAATGACCCTAAATAAGACGGTGTTTGAGACTGCTAACTCTGAGGAAAATTGTTTATTACTTGCTTTCACCTTATACAGTTAAACAACCAGAATTTTATCTCACCAGCTAGGCCAACCTAATGAAGCCAATGAGTTTCTTATAATTAGGTACATATTATATCCCAGAGGGCAAATTTGTCAATCTCATTACCGATTAAACGGGGGTTCGAGTCCCACCGTTGATACAACAATATCTCCCTTATTTCTTTAACAAGAAACGCATCCATTGTTTAACTGTCCCTAATTTGTGACCCTGGACTGTTCGAATACGATATTCTATTTCACGCATAGATGTGAGCAGCGTAAAGCTACAAAATAAAATTGTCTAGTAGTTAAAATAAAAATGTTTAGTAATTCCAATTTCTTGTGGCAGATGAAATAATCAGATAAACTAATTAAACCACATTTCACAGTTCATTTGATAGAACTCAACACAATTCAATCTGATAAAACACAACCTCAACCCAACTCTAATGTCCATTACCTAATGAAAAGCCTTGCTCATATGTGCAGTTAAATATTTCCTTTAGAGTTTCGAAACTATGCTAATTGTAAAGGGTTAAGAAACCGTATAGTTTTCAGTCATGTTCTTTTAACCATACTAGTTGTAAATGGTTCCATGACCGTAAAAGTATAAAACCTTCTTTACCGTAAACTTTACTGTTAATTGAATGAACAGTTTGCTGTCTGTTATTTTACCATAATTTTAAAATGAAAATATTAAAAGTGTATGAAATAATTAGGAAAATATTTATTAAAAAAACTTACATTTTAGCTTTAAAAAATAAATAACTAAATTTATGAGAGATCGGTCTTTGAAATATTCTATCTATAAGAAATTATTATAAAATAATAATGTCTCACTAAAATTGTTTTTGCCATCCAGATAAGAATGGAAACCTAAATCACGAAAATATTTATGCATGCCTGTAAATATTTTATATGTATTAGCAAATAAAATTTTATATTGAAGATTCTCGCGATACTTAACTTTATGCAAAATGTCTTGTATAAAGTTCGCTAGTTTTAAACACAAAATATAAAAGAGCTTATCAAAATTAGGAAAACCAATTTTCTTAAGATGGATATTACTGATATATTTGTAAGAATAACTTATTTTCTGAGGAACGAGCTTATTTTGTAACTTAGGATGCGAACATAATATTTTTTGCTAAAATAATAACAAAAGCATAACAAATTGCTTCAAAAATAATAAAACAAGTAGAAAGAATCATCAAAATCCAAAAATTTAAAATTATGCAATAGCATAATATAGTCAAAAGTTCACTTAAAGTTCACTTTAAGTTCAATTAGATATTTGTGTTCAATTAAATATGCATTTCATTAAAATTGACAAAATTAACATATAATTAAAATGCTTCCATAAGCTTACACAAATATCCCCAGGTAACAAACTTTTAAAAGGGAAATCCCTATTTTTTAAGAGGGTTTGGTCTGATATATTTGTAAGAATAACTTGGTTTCCTACAGAAACTTTTTTTTCAATCAGTGACTTAGACGCAAAATCAAATTACTTTCACTAAAAAGAGGAAAAATAAAAACTGCTATAAGCATATAAAATCACTTCAAAATAATAATTTTTTTAAAAAAGAATGTCAGATTCTGTTACAGTTTGCAACATATGCACTGTAAAAACCTTTTAATATATCTCAACAATAAAATTGGTTGCAACTACTTTCCACCAAAGTGGAGTTTCACTTCACTAAAACCAAGGATACTTTCAAGCATAGTGAAACTCCTAGAATGTTCCCCTACCGTACTTGGTGTTTATTAGTCACCGCCATGTTTTTATTCAGCAAAACTAAAATTTATAATTAGAGTAAGATGCGAATCAATCTCCCAAATCAGTAAAGTTACTTTTACATTATAATGGAAAGCAGAAATCATAAATTTAGGATGCATTTATACAATATTTCTTAATATAAAATTAGTATGTTAATCAAGCATACTCGCTGCACAGACAGCATATAAATATAAATTTGTTCAAAAGCGAAGTGAATAGAAGTTTAATGTAAAATTATTTAAATTATTATAAACTGAACAATTTATGAAAATCTTAAAAAAACGCACATATCCTTATAATACATCTCAAATTATGCATTTATGCAATTTAAAGTTATGCAGTTTGCCAATTTGCATAAGTTTGTCAAATTAATCCGACACAAAAATTGAATTTACATGGCAAATAAACGACTACAGTCAATATTCTTCATAAATTATTAAATAGCATTAAAACTTTTCTGGTATTGAAAAGGCTACGACCAGTTCATCAATTCAATCCAACAAGAAAAACTTATATTTCGCCAATACACTTTTTGTAAGTAAACCACCATCTTGGTCTCCATATTGTCACTATCTTGAAGTTGAACAAATATTCGCCTTAAAATTTCTAATAATGGTCCAAAAGTTAATCATGGTTATTATTATATTAAAACCTGCCTTACCATCATTTCACTTAAGAATTTAGTTAAATAGTTTAAATATAACATTACTGTTCACCAAATTAACAGAACTCCGAAAAAGATAACCTTCTCCACCAACAAGCTGCGGTTTGGTGTAAGCTTTATCATTGATTGGTGCTTAGATTCAACTACACCCTTTGAAGCGTTCAAGGACGTATAATTCGGTTTTTACTTGAAATAAAGCAATCATCCACAGCATTTATAGTATTTTTCAACACCAAACTTTGAGAAGTATTACAACACAGATCTCATATACTACTTTACATTCAAGTGGTGTCCGACTACACCAAGACCGAACATAATTCCTGGTGTAGAAAATCATCAAGAATGTTCTTTTACATTGATATGTTGAATGATAAAAAGTAGCCTCCACCATTTTTGTTATTCTGTAACCTTAAAATTTATAATTACTGCAAGATAGCATACGTCTGAAAATCAATAAATTTATTTTTACAATATAATACAAAGTAAGAAACATTTACTTAGGATGCATGTAGGCATTATTTCTTAAATCAAAATGAGTTTGTTAATCACACATACTCACAGCATAGTTTGAATATTAATATGATTTCGAATTATGCTTAACAATACCAAAGTGAAAGAAGATNATTATTTTAAATAAAAGAGTTAAAGACTGTATAAAAATAAGAGGGAATGTTTAAAATGAAAATGAAAAAAAAAACATAATGGTGAACCGAAATATGAAAAACATACACTGTTAGAAATTTCTCGGAAGAAATGGTTAAATAACAATTGATTACATGGCTATTTTACCATATTTAATCAACACAGTCAAATAACCATAAATGAAGTGGTAATCAAACTGTTAAGTTTAAGAAAAACGGTTTATTAACTGCTTTCACCTAATACGGTTAAACAACCAGAATTTTATCGCACCAACTAGAACCACCTAATGAAGCTAATTAGTACCTCGCTACTGCGTACATATCATAGCCGAGCGGGCTCATCTGGCAATCTCATGACCATCGGAACTGGAGTTCGAGTCCTTGTGTTGACACTACAATATATTCTCCACTCCGTTCAACACGTGAAGAATTTCCAGTGTCCGGCACTCTCCAATGACTATTAACTTACGAAAAGCCGAGCTTCTATGTCTTGTTAAAAAATTATCGCGTTTTTTAAAAAATGCTAGTTATAAATGGTTAAAAAACCGTATAGTTTTGTATTCATAGTTTTATAACGATATATTTGTAAGTGGTTATAATACCATAAAGGAAAAAAGAAATTTCTTTTTCGTAAACTTTATGGTTAATCGGATGGACAGACAGCTGCCAGTTATATTACCGTAATTTTAGAAGGAAAATTTTAACAGTGTAATAAAAATCATGATCTTATGAGCATTTGGGCAAAATTCTGCACTAAAATATATTGGCAGCGTATATAAAACTGTCAATAACACCCGCATTAACTGCATTAAATTTTCGAAATTACGATGACATTCAAAAAATATGCAACTTTCGAAACAATAATAATGTTTCAATGTATCTAAATAATTTCACATTATTTTTTAACTTTAATATCTATGCTAACTTTAATATCTATACTTAGAAACTATATGAAAATACTTAAATGTGGAATTTTGACACTAATCATCGTTCAAGGTAAATAAACATTTGTGTCCGGCTAAACAAACAAAAATAATTTTTTTGTTTTATTTTTCAATCATATTTCATGCTTTTCAGCAATCATTTTGCCACGATCTCTTGTGATTTTGACGAAACGCAAACCCTTAAATGTTTGACAAAACCACTTTTTTATGTAAGATAATTTAGTGCATTCTGCGTGCTCTCCGACGAATTTTTTCCCTTATTTAAAACCAGTATGTACTATAAAGCGGGGTTGCTTCAGATGTTTGCACATTTACTTTCCCAGGAAGTTTTTTTGGATCAATACCGAGTTCATGAACGAGAATTTTACTCCTTTTACTATAAATTGAATTTCTTAACCAATCGTTTTGAGCAATATGGCTCAAATAAATAATATTATAAATGCTCAAATAAATTTTGGCAAAATTTGTATTTTCAAACTACAGTAGATAGTAATTTACTCAATTTGGTAGAATTGAATAATGTTTTTGTGAAAAAAATGAGGAAAATATTGAGATCTAGGAGTGTAAGGTTTTTTATGTTTTTAATAACTTTCCTTTTTGTTGTTGTTTTTTTTGTCGTATGCCTGTTCAGGCAGTAGGGGAGCGATTGTTCCTGTTTTTCAGTGGCGCCATCTATGGCCAGGAATTCGTCTTCTGCCACGCCATTCACACAACCACAACCCGTTTATAGGGCGGGTCACATTCACACACAAATCAGAAAGGACATAGAACACACAGAGGGAGAAAGAAACATCCATGCCTTGCCCGGGATTCGAACCCAGGACCTTTCTGATGCAAGGACAGTTCCCTGCCCCCTGCACCGGCCGATCGGCAATATATTATTTGTGATTAAATATAAGTTAAATAGTGTATAACGAAAAAAATAATAATAAAAAAGGGAGAAAGATGAAAAAAATCTATTTATTTTATTTTACTATTCAAAAGTTTATATCCAAAAGAAAAAGTGCAGATACTTTCCACACTACATAATTAATATTCGTTTCTGTATTAGGTTTTTATTAAAATAACAAAATTTTATATATTATTTGTGTACAAAAGAAGTACTGTACATTGTGAAAAATATCTTGGTGAAAATGGTAAAATAGCAATTTATTTTACCATTTAAAAAAAGAGTAATAGTCAAATAACCCTAAATAAGACAGTGTTTGATACTGCTAACTCTGAGAAAAATTGTTTATTATTTGCTTTCCCCTTATACTGTTAAACAACCAGAATTTTATCTCACCAGCTAGTCCCTCCTAATGAAGCTAATGAGTTTCTTATAATTGGGTACATATTATATCCCAGAGGGCAAATCTGTTAATCTCAATACCGAAGGAACGGGGGTTCGAGTCCCATCGTTGATACAACAATATAGCCCTTATTTCTTTAGCAAGAAACGCATCCATTGTTTAACTGTCCCTAATTTGTGACCCTGGACTATTCGAATACGATATTCTCTTTCACGCATAGATGAGAGCACCGTAAAGCTACAACACAAAATTTGTCTTGTAGTTAAAATAAAAATTTTTAGTATTTCCAATTTCTTATAGCAGATCAGATAATCAGATAAACTAATTAAACTACATTCCACAGTTCATTTGATAGAACTCAACTCAATTCAATTTAATAAAACTCTAATATCCATTACCTAATGAAAAGCCTAGCTCATATGTGCAGTTAAATATTTCCTTTACAGTTTCGAAACTATGCTAATTGTAAAAGGTTAAGAAACCGTATAGTTTTCAGTCATGTTCCTTTAACCATACTAGTTGTAAACGGTTCCAAGACCGTAAAAATATAAAGCCTTCTTTACCGTAAACTTTACTGTTAATTGAATGAACAATTTGATGTCTGTTATTTAACCATAATTTCAGAATGAAAATATTAAACGTGTATAAAATAATTAGGAAAATATTTATTAAAAAAACTTACATTTTAGCTTTAAAAAATAACTAAATTTATCTGAGATCGGTTTTCGAAATATTCTATCTAAAGAAATTATTATAAAATAATAATGTCTAACTAAAATTGTTTTTGCCATCCAGATAAGAATGGAAACCTAAATCACGAAAATATTTATGCATGCCTGTAAATATTTGATATGTATTAGCAAATAAAATTTCATATTGAAGATTCTCGCGATACTTTACTTTATGCAAAATGTCTTGTATAGAGTTCACTAGTTTTAAACATAATATAAAAGAGCTTATCAAAATTGGGAAAACCAATTTTCTTAAGATGGATATGACTGATATATTTGTAGGAATAGCTTATTTTCTAAGGAACGAGCTTATTTTGTAACTTAGGATGTGAACAAAATATTTTTTTGCTAAAATAATAAAAAACGTATAACAAATTGCTTCATAAATAAAAAAAAACACGTACGGAGAATCATCAAAATCCAAAATTTTAAAATTATGTAATAGCAAAATATTGTCAAAACTATTTTGACTCCAAAACTTTAGTTCGATTAAATATTTGTGTTCAACTAAATATGCATTTTATTAAAATTGACAAAATGAACATATAATTAAAGTGCTTCCATAAGCTTACTTAAATATTCCCAATAGCAAACTTTTAAAAGGGAAATCACTATTTTTTAAGAGGGTTTGGTCTGATATATTTGTTAGAATAACTTGGTTTCCTACAGAAACTTTTTTTTCAATTTGTGACTTAGAGGCAAAAGAAAATTACTTTCACGAAAAAAAGGAAAAATAAAAACTGCTATAAGCATATAAAATCATTTCAAAATAATATATATATATATATATATATATATATAAAGAACACCAGCTTCTGTTATAGTTTGCAACATATACACAGCAAAATTTTTTTAATATATCTCAACAAAAAAATTGGTTGCAACTACTTTCCACCAAAGTGGAGTTTCATTTCACTAAAACCAAGGATAGTTTCTGGTATAGTGAAACTCCTAGAATGTTCTCCTACCCTACTCGATGTGCATTAGTCACCGCCATGTTTTTATTCAGTAAAAGAAAAATTTATAATTACAGTAAGATTTGAATCAATCTCAAAAATCAGTAAAGTTACTTTTACGTTGTAATCGAAAGCAGAAATCATAAATTTAGGATGCGTTTATGCAATATTTCTTAATATAAAATTAGTATGTTAATCAAGCATACTCGCTGCACAGAGAGCATATTAATATGAATTCGTTCAAAACCGATATTTATAGACGTTTAATATAAAAATATTTTAATTATTGTAAAGTGACAAATTTATGAAAATCTTAAAAAAACACACATATCTTTATAATACATCTGAAATTACAGCATATTAATATAAATTCGTTCAAAACAGATGTGAATAGAAGTTTAATGTAAAATTATTTTAATTTTTATAAATTGACCAACTTATGAAAATCTTAAAAAAAACACACATTTCCTTATAATACATCTGAAATTATGCATTTATGCAATTTGAAGTTATGCAATTTGCCAATTTATTTGCATAGTTTGACAAATTAATCCGACAAGAAAATTGAAATTACATGGCAAATAAACGACTACAGTCAATATTCCTGACAAATTATTAAATAGGATTAAAACTTTTTTGGTATTGAATAGGCTACGACCAGTTCATCAATTCAATCCAACAAGAAAAACTTATATTTCGCCAATACACTTTTTGTAAGTAAACCACCATCTTGGTCTCCATATTGTCACTATCTTGAAGTTGAACAAATATTCGCCTTAAAATTTCTAATAATGGTCCAAAAGTTAATCATGGTTATTATTATATTAAAACCTGCCTTACCATCATTTCACTTAAGAATTTAGTTAAATAGTTTAAATATAACATTACTGTTCACCAAATTAACAGAACTCCGAAAAAGATAACCTTCTCCACCAACAAGCTGCGGTTTGGTGTAAGCTTTATCATTGATTGGTGCTTAGATTCAACTACACCCTTTGAAGCGTTCAAGGACGTATAATTCGGTTTTTACTTGAAATAAAGCAATCATCCACAGCATTTATAGTATTTTTCAACACCAAACTTTGAGAAGTATTACAACACAGATCTCATATACTACTTTACATTCAAGTGGTGTCCGACTACACCAAGACCGAACATAATTCCTGGTGTAGAAAATCATCAAGAATGTTCTTTTACATTGATATGTTGAATGATAAAAAGTAGCCTCCACCATTTTTGTTATTCTGTAACCTTAAAATTTATAATTACTGCAAGATAGCATACGTCTGAAAATCAATAAATTTATTTTTACAATATAATACAAAGTAAGAAACATTTACTTAGGATGCATGTAGGCATTATTTCTTAAATCAAAATGAGTTTGTTAATCACACATACTCACAGCATAGTTTGAATATTAATATGATTTCGAATTATGCTTAACAATACCAAAGTGAAAGAAGATAAATATTATAGAATTTAATACAATTGACAGATTTATGAAAATCTCCTAATAATGACATGAATATCCTTATTATACCATGATGGCTAAGTGGTTTAGGCACTGAACTATACCAGTGAAAACTGGGGTTCCATCCCCAGTGATAGATTGAATTCCAGCAAACTTCAGATAGATGGTACCTTTTCGCTTGGGAATTGAAGGTGGCCTGAGGGCAATGCTGACAACATTGTCGTAATCATGCCATTGATATCATGGAATTGTACAGTCTTAGGCTCAAATTCATCCCTGGCCCACGATGGGCTGTAGTTTGAATGATTTACTTCTTACAGCTAAAAACATACTTGTTTTTAATATTACTTTAAATGATCAGTCTTCTGTCATCGATTATTTTTCTTCTAACACAATTAAAATAATAATTTACGATTAGTTCTAAAATTTACATAAATTTATGTTAAAAAACGACAACAACTCATCCTTCAGCCTGTTGCCAGCCATGAATACGAGCAAATGCATTTGACTTGAGGTAGGTTTTATCAATTATTTGTTCTAAAATTTCGCTACTTTTTTGAAAAAAAGTTTATGAATGCTTGATTCTGTATTAACTTGAAATAATGCACAATATTTATTGTTTTTAAACACCACCTTCAGATGTGTCATCGTACTTTTTAAAATGTATGAAAATATATCATAGAATAATAATCAAAATTCTATTTGCAACAAAACTTAGTTCAATTAAACGAGTATTTTATTATTATTGAAGAAATAAATGAATAAATAAAATAGTTTTAAAAGCTTCGTCAAAGAAAAAAAATTACAAAAGGTATCCCGTTATCTCATTTTATTGCCTACAGAAACGCAAAATCTAAAATAATAATTCAGTTGTAACAATAATTTTACAATCAGATTCAATTTTAGAAGAGGGCCTTCTAATAGCCTTAAATTGCAAATATTTTACTTGTCTGTATATAAATAAAGTTATGATAGAGAAAATCGTAAACTTTAAAGTTTTGTTGTACATTTTCGCTGGCATTAAAGAAGCTAAATATCATGATAATCTTATAAAATATCCAATAATCGTTAACTCTGGAAAATGTACCACATTTTATATCTCAAGCGCTTTTAAAAGTGATTTTATTGCCGCAATTTCTCTAAGATTCTCTACTAGTGCGCTAGTGTGCTCATAAATATCAAATATCGTAAAGTATAGTGTTTGTTATTTTTTTGCGAAGTGATAAGCTTGAAGTCTATAAAGAAATGCGAAAGTAATATAAAATATTTTAAAAGTATTTTCTCATGAGTATTTAAGTAGTGGCAATACTTTTTTTTTACAATTCCAAATTCAAGATTGCAAATAACTTAATGTTTGTATTAATTTTATCAATGAAAGTTATTAATCATACTTCAAATAGGCAGTTAATTCATTCGAGAGTGCTTAACTTTTTTATGCTTAGAAGAAGATGAAACTTGTAAATATGTTGAAAATATTCGAATATGACAAGAGATTAAATAAATTCTTTTAAAATACATAACAAATATTAAGGATTCTTGACCGAAAAAAATACGATTATTTCTAAAAATACTAAGAAAATGAACATTTATAAAAACACGGATATTTATTCATTAAAATTACTGAATTATTTATAGGAAACATAAAATAACTCATGACTTCAGAATCGATTGTGGTAACGTCTTCAAATTTGGTCGGTGGTTGAAAAGGCCATTTTAATACTTGATTTTTTTTTAAAAAAGTTTAAAAAAATTTTAATTAGGCCATTCGGATAAGTTGCATGAAAAATTTAAAATTTCTCTTTAGTTTAGTCAATGATGAAAGCTAAACCATAGATTATTATGCTTTATAAAATATGTTAAGGAAAACAACAGAGATGTTTGATAGCATTTAATAAAACAGTAATAAAAAAAGTAATTGCATGCTTTTTTTAATATTTAAATATTTTCTTGTGTGACTAACCTCCTTGGCTATCAGCTGGTCCACCTTTCTAAATAAGTTGATTTTCAATCCTTTCGAGATTTATAATCATACAGTCAAAAATCAAGATAATATGTAAGTACAAACTTATTTTGCTCAAGTGAGGGTGTATTTAGTTTTTTGCCTTTAACATCCTCGCACTTAAACTAAGTTGTACTCTTTTGTGAAAAAAAAATTAAATTCTTACAACATGCATTTAAATATTTAAAGCTATCTCATTGTATGCACCTTCTTTCAATTTAAGGATACATCTAAAATTTGAAAATCCAGAACTGTAATTAATTTTACTATTGGCGTTGAACAGCCGTCCCATTTATGGGTATACGACTATCATTGTTCAATTGCCTAGCCTAATTCTGTTCAAGTGCCTAATTTTGAACCCAAACTAGCAGACATCAGAGCTCCTTGTACAAGCATTGGGTCAAACAAGCCTTCGTGGAGGACTTTATGGTGTAACTAACCCATATTTGCATTATATAGGTGGGAAAACCACGAAATTCTCTACCGGTTAGTCTCGCTGCAAAGTAATTCCATCACGTAATCCGTCTACCATTGAACATATTTTTTGTCAGTACTGTGGTTTGTTTGAGACTGGAGCAGAGTTCGTATTAACCAGCCATCACTGGGATTCGAAACTGGGTCACCTTATTAGAAGATGCAATTTAAAAAACACTTGAGTTTTTAATATAAAAATGAATAGATTTTAGTAAAAATGGATACATAATTCAATTTATCTATCGATGATTCGAATTCTTTTAAGGTAGAAATTTACCCTATTTGCATAAAAAGGCTAATAAGTTTGCATGATCTTTGCTTCATGTCTATGTTGTAATGGGATAAAATTATTTCATGTATTGCTTGTATAACTTCAATAACAATTAATATAAATTTGCAATCAGATTAACAAACAAATGAAAAATGCCAAAAATTTTTTATCCGTGCGTTTTGTTTAGGCCAATTATTAAAATCGCTTACCAATTATTAAAATATTGCATTTTAATAATTGGTAAGCGAGCGTTGTGATCCGGAAAGTATCGCGAAAGCAATTCGGGGTCGGTTATCGATAGCGAGCAGGGTTGGTAGCTCTTTAGTTTATTTTAAGAAAAGCCTATGTTGTTCTCGACGAAATATTAAATTAAATATCATAATAACTTCACAGAATTTCAAAATGTATTTATATTAGATGTTGATCATAAATTATTTGATTTAACAGTAGTTAAATTAACGGAATGAAAATATATACTAAAAGTTAAACAATATAAATAAACATAATTTAAAATATAATGACTTAAAAGTTTAAACTCATAGTTTTTGTCTTCAAAACTCTTCGAAAAACAACAGATTTGATTACTGGAATTCGTATTTTTTCATAATGTTATACTAATTCAAATTATGTTGATTAAAATTGATTTGGAAGAAAAGATTTAAATTATAATCATCCAAAAATTTAATTTTTTTTGTGGAATAAAGTTAGAATTAAACTGTTTACTAATAAAAAATTATAATTTTCTATCTGAATAGATGAGAATTTAAAATGATTAAAAATTATTTTTTAGAAAAAAATGTTTTTCAACATTATTAAAGAATTCAGAATACATTGGAAATGAAGTAGTTTCAAAGTAAATGATTATGGCTTTTCTGAGAAAAGGATTAATTGAGAAACTGAATATATTTAGAGGAAACCAATGAAGTTTTCTTTCAAAATTTTTTAAAAAAATATAAAAATAGTTTATAGCATTGTAGTTTACATTATTCCGAAACTAATATTTATTATATCAATAAAATCTTGGTCATATTTCAAGGGAAAAAATAATTAAAATTCCTTAAAAAAATCATTAAATGTGCTCAAAATTAATGTTTGAAAAAAAAAATTTATGAGGAACGTTTTTTGAAACTGTGTATTTTGTAAAAAAATTATTGAAAATTATTAAAAAGTAAATATATTTTACTCATTTCTGCTAGGCAGAGAGCTAAAGATGTTTAACGATAAAAGTGCACTTAAAAATGACTGAATATGGGTGGGATGCATCTTGGCTGTACTTTTAGAAATTTCTCGAAACAGTGGCTAAATAACAATTTATTTGTTATTTAGCCATATTCAAGCAAAACTGTCAAATGTATTTTACCGACAAAATTTACTATAAATAAGATGACGTTAAAGCTGTTAAACCGTTTATTAACTGCAAAATTAAGACTGTGTAAATTTGGAATCAGAACTCTTAACAGTGTGGCCAGCATCCTCCAGAAATTAAAACACTGGTAGTAAAATTTCTATACGAAAATTTGAAAACAAACTGCCTTATCATTCCAAATTAATATTATTAAAACGAATATCTCTTGCAGGGATACATTTTCTTAAAATAAATAAAGATGTGAGTTTTCGCACAGTCTTCTTTTTGAAATTTTGATGCTAGTTTTTTTTTTAGTTTTTTGAGGAAGCTGGTAAACTGAATACGGGAAGCTAGTAGTAGCCGGAAAATTTACACAGTAGGAATAGATATATATATATATATATATATATATATATAAATTAAGGTTTAANTATATATGAAAAGAAAACAAATTGTTAAAATAAAATATTTTCTTGAAATATTTTATTTTAATAATATTTCCTTATCTCTTTTCCCTAATCTTTATTATTTCCCATGATTTCATTACATTTCTATAGTTTTATAACTTATTTTATGAGTTATATATACTTACATGATTATATCACAAGATTATATCCGCAAAAAGGAGTGCTTTCTAATACTGTATCAATACTGCAACAACAAAATATATCAATACAATAGTGTGAGGAGCACTAAAAAAAACTGAAACAAAATCGAACATATTAAGTAAAAAATATATCACGCAAAAAGCAGAAATAAAATGTTAAAAAAAAAATAGAAAAAATGACAAAACGAAATCTATTAAGCGAGTAGCGAAAATTCAAATGAACTTATATGAGCGGATTCTTTCAAAAATGCTTCAAAATATCTTTAATAAGATTGCTAGATAAAAAAGTATGAAAACAGAAGAGCAAATAGAGTTAAAAGTGTCTGATTTGCTAGCTACCAAGAATTGACCAGAGAATAGATGCGTAAGCAATGTAAGGTAAATATATTACACTGGATATTTTAAGGAAGTTTATAATCAATAAAGTTGATATTTAATTATGCAATTTTAACGATTTTAAAAAATTAACATTTATTTAAAAAAGGCGTGAACACTACTGTATTGATATATTTTGATTTGGCTATATTGATACAATATTAGAAAGCACTCTTGCTTGCGGATATAATCGTGTGAGCTGATGAGGAGATTATATATTTTCATTTTCTTTTCGTTAATTTTTTTTTGGCTTTTTCATTTACATATTTTTTAAAAAAATTTCTTTATATTTTCCCATGATTTCTTCATATTTTTATAACTTATTTTATGAGTTATATATACTTACAGCTAATGGGAAATAATAGTGTGACGTAGATAAAGAAATACCTCTCTATTTAGTTCTTGTAAATTCTCGAATAGGTTATTTAAATTTTTAAATTACTAAAACAATAATGGATTTTAAATTTTAAAGAACGCAATTGCTATTACGCCTTTCATTAAAGTTACTTAAAAAAATAGAGACAGAAGATTAATTTTATGTAATACATAAATTCAAAAAATATGATAACACCTTAAGTTAATTTTCTAGAAGTATTTTTATTTTTTTTAAAAAAAATTCTTAAGAAAAGAATTTAAAACATTCAAGCGAAATTTTATTGTAGAATATTAAGACAAGAAAATATTTTGTTTGAGTATTCCAGACTTTACATTAACTTAAAATATTTAAGGAAATACAATTTGTAAAACTAACTTTACAAATCTTTAAACAGCAGACCATACAAAAATATGGATTTATTATTTTCTTTTCTAATAACTCTGTCTTCACAGAAATAAAATTGTATCGGAAAATGAAATCTGCATATAAGAATTTTTCGGAATTCGATTTTTCTTTTATGCTTTAAGTTATAGGCGCTAGTGCAAATTCTACTTGAAGCGTAGTATATATGGTGCTGTTAGTAAATAGATAAAGATTGAAAGATACTTTTTTCTATCTACCTTTTGATCTTCGCGAAAAACATGAGATTTCTGTTAAGTTGAAATTCTTGGCGTGGAAATATTCACTTTCGTTATTTCTTTTCTGAATGGAATTTTGCA
This sequence comes from Parasteatoda tepidariorum, assembly GCF_043381705.1. Taxonomy (NCBI): domain Eukaryota; kingdom Metazoa; phylum Arthropoda; class Arachnida; order Araneae; family Theridiidae; genus Parasteatoda; species Parasteatoda tepidariorum. Next base: position 35,132,191 of record NC_092210.1, on the reverse strand, counting down.
TCTGTAAATGAATTTCAAATCAATATGAGAGATTTTTGAAAATACTTTTATTTTCATGTTATAAAAAATGAATGCTCGCGATATTGGTTTGAAAACGTTAAACAGAGTTCAAAAGAAATCTTTTAAAATTAAACTTAAATTTAGAAAGAATAAAATTGCATTTGAACTATAAATTTAGTAAATAATAATAAAATATTATTTTCATTATTTGACCTTATTTTCATTTTAAAAGCAACTATTTTAGCGATTACATGGAAATTTTAAAACTTGAGTATTTAGTTGCAGTTACTACATGCAATTTTCTAAAACATGCATGCTTAATACAAAGAAAACAAAACAAGGTGTTCTAAATTACCAGCAATATAAGGTAGGAAAAAAAATTATTACTTAGTTTTTTTAGTTGGTTATAGGGTTAAAAAGGCTAAATTAAATTTATTTATGAAGCTCATAATTTACTACTTTAGAGATTAAATCATAATTTTAAAACTAGGGCATACAGTTTCACTTAATACATAAAACTTTGTGAAACATACATGCTATATACCAAGAAAAGAAAATAATAATAAATACAAACAAATAAATTACCCATATATTACACGTAATAAATTACGTAGGAGTAAGAATTCAATATTTTTCTTTAGTTAATTGATGATGGAATAACAAAGGCGAAATGAAATTCACATATGCGGTGCAGATTATTTAAGAAAGTGTAAAAAATTTCTGCATGTATTTTCCGTTCTTATGTTTCATACATCCATCAATATAGTATATTTTTAAATTCTCTGATTTATATGTCTTTCACTTCGTATTGATATACTTTTATTTACTTCTTTTGTTTACTAAAATTTTCGTAAGAAACGAAAGGTTGGATGCTGCTCCACTGGTTACAAGCCATCTTTAGCCAGGCTACTCTAAATTGACACCAGAAAATATTTTTATAAGTTTCTATGAGGCATAAAAAATAGAGACAAAGCTAAACTAATTTATTTAATAAACGTAAACACATATGTAAGCTAAATCAAGTTAGCAGTTCATCAGTTGGATCAGGAAAATCGTACTTTTGGGTAGATGAGAAGTTACTCCTCTCAATCAACATACTGGATGAGGTCCATGGTTCGAGTCGTTGGAGATAAAAATGAAAAATATAACTAATTAAATTTTCAAGCTTGAAAAAACATTTAAATAAATTCCAATTTAAAAGAACTAAAAACTATATATAGTTACACATAATGTTTACATAAATGAAATTTTCTAAAACATATATGGTAAATACAAAGAAAATAAATTATGTGCTTTAAATGACCCATAATATAAGGTAACTTAGAGAAACAGAGAAGATTCAATATATAACTTTTGTTATTATGTGATTAATAATTTTATTCGCCTCAAGAAAAACACATTAGAAATAATAGTCTAAATTTTTTAAGCACTCAACAATAGACGCCCATTTTCAAGACTTTCCAGGCGTGCAAGAGGAGATGCGGATCTTATTAGTTGTTGACGAAGTAGCAAAGGCTAAATTAAATTCAAATATGCAGCTAAAAATATTTATTGGGAATAAAATGTATACAACTATTTTTCGTATATATTTACTTTTCTTTTATTTAATGTTTCTCTATCAACTCTTCTTTCATTTTTATTAACTTATTTTTTCATTTTTCTACATTTACTTCCTCTGCTTCATATATCTTTCACTTTTTTATTTACTTCTTTTATTTGATAGATTACAGTGTAAGATGAAAAAAAATATCAAAGTGTTAAATTTTGAAAAGTTTTAAATTAAATGAAGTTGAAAAAATTTTTAAAACTCAAACAAAGAAATGCGTAGTGAACCATAACCGTAATGCGTCCATAATAGAAAAACAAAAATATGAGTCACTGCTAGGAACAAAAAAAAACAGACAAACAGGTGCTAAATATAAGGAAAGAAGGTAACACACTGAATAACGTTTTATTTAAATGATTAGATTTTCGATTTCCAGGGTGTAATTATAAAGGATAAAGGAAAAAACGTTAAAAATGCAAAAATTAGCTCATACGATATTTCAAGTTAGCAACAATCTGCAAATTATTTTCCCAAAAGTAATTTGCAAATTATATCCAGGAGATAGAAAAACAGTTCTCCTCAAAATGTCAAACCTCCTTTTGTGAGGAAAAATATCATAAAAATTTAGAATATCTAGAATGTGTTTACGCAATACGAAAAATAATTGAGAAATAATTTGTCTGATGAACGAGGAATATAATGTCATTATGGAAAAAAAGGGAGTAGTTTTTATCGCTCTTGAATTAAGTGTTTTATATTTTGAAAAATCTTAATATAAATGATAAAATCTGTGCAAGATATTTTCTTTCGGTAGTTTTTCAATTTTTAATTTTTTTCAAACATCTACTCAGGAGCGGGTGATAATAGATAATTTTTTAATGCATTACGTAATGGGGGAAAAGGGATCATTATTTAACGCAAAAAAAGGCATTTCAGTGTGCAATAACTTTAAAAGAGCCCTGGTGACTCATGGGATAGAACGTTAGCCTTTTAATGAAGTAAACCGGGTTCGAATCACAGCAATGGCTGAGTGAGATATACGAATTCCGCACCCGGCTCGTACTGACGACAGTGCTGACGTAAAAATATCATCAGTGGTTGCCGGATCATGGGTTAGAGACCGTAAGGTTAGCCATGCCGTGAGGCTAACCATGGGAGGTTTTCGTAGTTTTTCCTTCCATATAACGTAAATATGAGTCAGTTCCATAAAAAAGTCCTCCACGAAGTCAAAATATTTCCCAATATTTGCTCCAGAAGTTCCCTTTTCTAATGGATTGTATTTAACATTACATGGCTACGGAGTTGAACATTATTAGTCGTAAACCAAAACTTGGGTCGGCTGTTCAATTACGGTTATATTTTAAAATAAAATTCACAAAAATGAAAACATCAATAAATATTGTCCATCTAGAACGTCCAACATCTTTCTGATCCGTATTGCAGCTGGATATTTTTTACAAGTTAATTACGACAAGTAAAGTGTCACAGGGGTTCCGAAAGTTAAGACTTTTTAAACAGTTAAGATTTTTGAAATCCTTAATTAAGTTTATATCTAATTTATTAACATATTTTTTAGAATATTTCCGTTATTTCAAGAAAATTGATATGCATTTATGAATAATAGCATTAATATTCGCATCTAATTAAAAAAAATAACTTTAACTTCATTTATCTTATATTTTTGTCCTTATTCATTTTTATTTTAACGGAAACCATATTTCACAGCATTCAATTTCAGTTTTCATCAAATTAAGAGCTAGACGAGATGGCGCTGCAAACCTGAGAACTAAATTGTCTTACTTAAAATCCAATTTTCAGATTATTGATTAAACGGTATGATGAAAAAATTTTATTCTTCATTTCATTCATTAGATGTTTTCAAAATAAGTAATAAAATTTCAATCATTAAATATTTTTAAAAGTATTAATAGTTTTTCGTTGATTTACATGTTTACAATTGCTGATAAAAATTTTTTCTAGTTTCGGGGGTTTCGCCAAAAGAAGGTTGATCATTTAGGTTTCCATAGCCAAAAATCGTGGAAACCACCACTTCAATCAATTGATGTCAATTTCAATGGGTAACAAAAGTTCACAGTGGTTTTTTAGAGACTGTTTTCCACCAGGAAGTGCCAAAAATTATGACCAATAAGGGCAGGCACTTTGAAAAATATTATGATCAAAAAAATTTAAACATATGGTTTTATTTTTCTCAAGGAAAGAAATATAATAGTTATTAGTGTTAAAAATAACTATTTTTATAAATTACAAAATAAAGCAATTTAGCTTGAGATACGAAAGAAAAAAAAATGCTTTATTCCGCAAAAAAGAAGAAAAAAGAGAAAATCATTTAAGAGTAAAGTAATTTCAAATCGAGTTGAACCAACTTCTGAAATAATTTATATTCATAGCTAGCTTCGATAAAACCTACACAAAATATAAACCAATCCAAGCGAACTATTTCTTCTTTAATGCTTAAAGAAATTAGCCGCTTATCCATAAAACATACTTTACGCTTTGGAAATTTAGCTTCTATCTTTAATTCAAAATTCGAATTTTTCTTTTGAGCATCTTCTCCGCGGCTATTTGTGTCGAAAATGGGTCGTTTTAAGACGAAATATCACCGTTGGAAAAGAGGAAGATAAGAAATGCCATCTCTATGGCAACCATACTTCATATTTTTGTCCATTTTCTCCTCGGACATCGAAGTACCGCCATTGGCTATATGCGTATTACTTAACCATAAATCCAGCATCTCACTGTGCTATTGAGATTCCAGATCGTTCGCTAACTCAGCTGCTTTCTTCGATTTCTCTCCAGCGAACATTTTTAGATTTTTTTTATTATTTTATTTACTTTCGTGTTCTGGAGATTTCCAAAAACATGAGCGCAATAATTCAAGTACGAAATTCTGGATTTCGCTCCTTAATATTCTCTACCTTCCACAATCTTTCTTAAAAGAAGAAGAGGAAGAAAAAAAAAGGTGTGCTTTAAAATACAAACAAAATATGCATTCCGAATTCTGAAGTACGCTTTCGAAGAGTCGTTCGTCGTAAACATAATGGAGAATTCCGTAGTTTCGTGGAAAATAATTTGCAATGAAGCCTTATGTTTGAAAAATTGAGAAATCTTTTCTGTTGGATTTATTTGTGTGATTAATTTATTTTTTGCATCTGGATGTATTATTTAATTTCCACTTCAATATTATGAAAACATTTTATTTTAAATTCTAAGATACTATTTGGTCGTTAAATAAAGTCTTTGTTAAACATCGCGTTTTTTTATTTTAAACTAGTATTTCCGTTTTTATATATTTTAGGAATATTTTATGATAAGGAAAAAAGTTTTTAATGTAAAACACTCTTGGTAAAATTACTAAGAAACATGTTAATCAATATGCTGTTTATTGCTATTGTATTTAATGTGCGTACAGAGCGCAAAAAAATAAATGGGGCTTTTGAAAAAATCATCAGATCTTTACTGTCTTAATGGTCCCTAAACATGCTACTTAATAAGTGGAAACGATATTCTAAGTTACGAAATCAGATACAAAAACGTATTTTCTCTGATTAAACATACCATTTATTCAACGGATTCGAATTTCTGATCCCAAAAATATAGGAACTAGGCACAATCTGGGAAATGATGTCCCCATAATTTGATCAGGAGAGCGATCCAAAGCTTAGACCCATTAATGTTAATTTCACTTTTTGTATATTTTACCATACCTCGATCACTTTTTAATGGAATTAAAAAATATGTGCTCACAATTATGAAATTTGTATATCTAAAGATAATTCCATGCAAAAAATAACTTTTTGTAAATATTTATTATTTTCTTAAATTTTTTTTTATAATAGTCGAAAAAATTTGAATCGTAAGATATAAAATTGCTTACATCGTTTTAAATAATTTAGTTTCACAAGACAAAATTCAGAATTTGATCAAAATTGGAAGAATAGATCCAGAGAAATTGAATTTTAAATATACGGATTTTTTTAAAGTTTGATTTTACTACACCGATTTCCCTCAATTTTGTATTTATCCATGTAAAATTACATTCTTTAATATGGTGTAAACAATTTTAAATCTTACAATTGAAATTGTTTTCGACTTTTATGAAATAAAATAATAAAAAAATAATAAATGTTTACTAAAGGTTTCGTGTTTTGCATGGAATTAACTTTGTATAAACTAATTTCATAATTTTGTAAAAAATGTATTCTCTTGCAAAGGTCTCAAGACATCGTGAAGTACGTAAAAAATAAAATTAACACTAAGCACGCAAACTTTGGACTACTCGCCTGCACAAACTATTAGGACCATATTTCCATGATTGTGGCAGATTCCTTAGGATTGTGGCATGATTCCTTAGGAGGCAGATATTTGAATCCGTCGAAAAAAAAGGAATGTTTGTTCAGAGAGAATACGTTTTTGTGTCTGATTTCGTAATTTAAAATAATTAAAGCAATTAAAGTAATTTCCATATTAGATCAAAAGCTATTCATTATGGTCAGCGCAGTTTTTGCTCACTGTACATGTAGCAGGTGCAAACTATTAAGGATCAGTCAATTTAGCAAAACGTAAAATTTTGTCCGCATTTCTTAGGCAAAAGGTTGTACATCAAATGCTAATTTCTATCTAATAAAAGTAACAGAGTCATTATAAAATTCATTTAATTTGATTCTCGAAAACCAGTTAAATTTTTTATAGAATTTTTACACACATTAGGAAAGTATGATGAATTCGCTGTAAATTTTAATTTCATTGTATCTCTAAAACTTGTTGTATGTGACCTATATTCTTAAATATTTCACCCCGCTTTCGATTTCATTTTGAGTCTCAAAAAATAAATATACTTGCCTTGTTTAATGGAGAAAATGCTTTTTTGAAATAAAATTATATTTAATATTTAAATATGATTCATTGCATATAAGAGATAAGCCCAAAAAAAATTTTATTAAAAAAGATTATTAAATTAAAAAGCTAAAGTCTAAACGTACTTAAAATATTATTTGAATACAACTTTAAATATTTTTTGTTAAAAATGCATGAAAATTATCTACTTTTTAAAAAAAAATATTGTAAGCAAAGCTTTAAAAGATATTTTTTTACCAAACAGTACTTGCATCAGATAAAACGTATTGTAAAAAAGAGCCTGATATACCTTATAATTAAAATTAGATACAGTGCATATTTTTCACAGGATAGACATTATTTATTATATGTTAGAAAACGTGAATAAAGAAAATGAGTTTAATTGATGTCTTGCTGATTTATTTTTGCTGAAATGTGGCAGTTATGTTAGAATTATTGAAATTAAGAAACATCAAATATGATAAAAATCTTAACATAAAAGTTAGAAAAATTTCATTTTTAACAGATATAAATAACAAGAGAGGCAAAAAAAAACAGGAACACAAAAATTTTTTGGCATTAAGTAATCGTATTTTATGTTACAAATATCTGTATCTTTAATAGCGTTATTTATTTCTGTCTGATTTTTTTGAGTAAAAATATACTTTTTTTCTTCAAGTTATTATCAGTATAGCTGGTAGAAATTTGAAAGCAAAATGCTAGGAGTGTCAAAAACCATTTCTAAGTCTCTGTTTTTTCCGATAAATTGAAATAAAGTTGCAAAATATTGTTAAATTATTTGGAAACATGGCACAATCGTAAAGAAAACTTAAAGTTTTTTTTTCTCACAGATGAGTGTCTTCGTAGAAATTCCATGGAATTTACGAATCATAAACAAGAAGTGATGGGATGCAAGATAAAAATTCACGCTAGGAGATAAAAATAAATGAAAGTATTGCAACATTTTTATTATTTTTATTTAGTTGAAAATTGATCCGGAAATAATGTCTAGCAATGTTCTAGAGAAACAAATAATAAATTCATAACAAGGTTTTTAAAAATATGAAATGCTTTCTCTTTTGAGAAAAATCTCTTGTAAATGATAAAATTAAGTTACTAAATTTTATTCATTTATTTATTACGTTATTTCATGACGTGTTAAATTATAATTTTGTTTATAGTTGGTATTACTATTTCAATTTCTCGTTGTTTTAATTTCAGCTTTCCTACGTTAAACTATAACATACAGCTCATTTGCGATCCAAATAAATTATGTGAAATTTACGAAATCTCTTGAAAATATTAAAATATTCTTACTGTATTTTGCTTAATTTCTACATTATTTTATGGAGTGTTAAATTAATTTTTTGTTAAACCCTACGTAAATTAACGTTTTTGCTATATTAGTTTCTCGTTTTATTTTCTGCTTTTCTATGTTATGTGATTATACTACTTAATTGCGTTCGGAATAAATTTCATGAAATTTACGAAATCTCTTGTAAAAGTCAAATTAATCTACTGAATTTTAGTTACGTTACTTCATGTTAAATTATAATTTTGTTTTATCCTATGCTAATTAACTGTCTTTATATTCCAATTTCTGATTATTTTATTTTCAGCTTTTCTATGTTAAACTGTAATTTACCCCTCAATTGCGTTTCAAATAAACTTTAAACCTACATTGTTAGAAATTTCTCGGAAAAAGGATCGAGAAACAATTTATTAAATTGTTATTTTGCATATTCAAACAAGACAGAAAAATAATTATAAATAAGATGGTAATCAAACTGTTAAGTGTGAGAAACACCGTTCATTAACTACATTCACCTAATACGGTTAATCAACCAGAATTTTAATGCCTCAGTCAATCTCATGACTGAGAAAACGGGAAAGCGAGTCCCAGCGTTGATACTACAATATTTCCTAGACTCCATTCAACTCCTGAAGAGTTTCAATGTCCTCCATTTCCCAATCTGTGACTCTGGATTATTAGAATACGATAATCTCATTCACACTAAGATGGAAGCACCATAAGGCTGCTAAACTACCTCCAATATCTAGTTAAATTTCTTTTTTATGGTTTTGAAACCACGCTAGTTGTAAATGGTTAACAACCTCAAAGTTTTGCATTCGTGTTTTTTTAACTATACCAGTTGCAAACGGTTTAAAAACCGTAAAGGTTGAAACGTTCTTTACCGTAAACTTAACAGACAACTTTATATGCAGACAGCTGCTGGCTATTTCACCATAATTTCAGAATGAAAATTCTTACAGCGTATCAGAAAATAAAATGCAGACTGAAAAACATCTTTGAAAAATAATCTTGGAAAAATTTCCATTTCGTTGGGATATTCCGAAATAGTTTAAGGAAGTCATGTACTTTTAAGAAATATTCCATCACTGATTTCATAAAACAGGACATGACTTTAATTTAAGGGTAAAAATAAAAGCGTTTTTGTAACTTTTTGAAAAGTTCTTTAAACATAACTTTTGTAACATTTCCGATTTCGCCTAAGCATAGTTTTTATGTTTCGACTTCTAATGATTGGTATGTTGATATCTAATAAGATATTCAAATTTTATTTTATCATCCGATTTATTGTGCATGTTATCAATTATTTTGTTAAAGTCACTTTAAGTTTTTAAATAATAATAATATTTTGTAGGTTTAAATCAATATTGTAACACTCATGCTTTAAAAATTATGAATATTTATTTTTAGTGCAGTAATTCATTTATAAGATTAAATCAAACTTTGTCATAACCATTGCATTAAGATAATTATCTGTTAAAAAATGTCAAAGCACAACTTAATTCTGAATTCTGTAGCTTTAATTTTTACAGAGTATTTTTGAAGGTTAATATTTTATTTTATTTTGGAAACTTATTTGCTAAGGTAAAACTGCGATCTATAAAGATCATATGAAAAATGTTGCATTTTGTCGAAATTATAATATTGTTTAATTCAAAATCTGGATTCGGAGAAATCACTGTTTAAAAAGATAAATATTACATTTTGAATATGTATATTAATATACATATTCAAAAAGTAAGGGATTTCGGATCAAATTATGGTATAAAGTATCAGCACTTTTGGTTAATCATTCGTATAATTCATTTTTAGAATAAAATAATTTACCGTAGATTTCACAGATCGTAGATTTAATTTTATTTATTTAATAATAGTTTTTTTTCGGGATTTTACGGTAATTATTACTGTAAAAATTATTGCATATCAGATCAGATTTTTCCTTAACATGATCCGGTAAAAATGAATTTTACGATAAAATGTACTGGCAATATGATTTTCGGTACTTTTTACCGTAATTTGATCTGAAAATTTCTGCTATGTATTCATTTTTATCAACGCATTTTTAATAGAAATAAATATAGTTTACTATAATGAAATCTCCTTCTTATCCCATAGTAAATCCATTTGAAATTATATTATAGTTTCAATGCTTACAATTAAGCGAATTAAACTAAATTTTAAAATTTCATTAATGAACGAAGAAAATAAATATTATACATAACAGTATCTGTTCCTAATATCGGTGAAATATAGATTTTTATTACAAAATATTTCAAGCATATTCCTCAAAAGTTAAAAAAAAATTAAGTTAAGATTAAAATCAATTATTTTAAAATGTAGAGGTTTACTTCTAGGGTAATCTTTTTTTTATCAAATTTATGAGTCTAACATTTCAAGTTTTTTTTTTCATGAACAATAGTATATTAATCCATTGTTAGATACTAATCTTCCTCATTAGATTTGCGTTGAAGTAGTAAACTAATTCATACTGAACATATTCCTAAAGTTAATCAAATTTCCACTGATTGAGTTCGTTAATTTTGAAATATACCTAAAGGTATTATTATCCTGCGTATTGATTGAGAAATAAATTTAATCGAAATAATCCTTTTTGCAGTTTCACGCACCGATGAGAAAGCTTTATTGCGAAGGATTCAAATCTTGGCAAAGCGATTTAGGAGAAAAGACTGAAGGGTTAGAAATGCTAATTAAGCAAATTTGCATACTAACGAAGAGCTAGCTTCTAATTTATTCTGCACATAAAATTTCCTCTCTTAATAAATCGATTTAATCTGCTCCATTGAGTACAAAAAGTTTACAAAGTACACAAAACTGTATCGCTTTATTTCACGAAGAAAAATATTTTGCTTTGTTATAACATTTTCGGATATTTTAAACTTATATATATTAATGACGGTATTTAATAATACAGTTTGCTGTTTTATTTTCCAGAAATATGCTTCTTTTGATGCAGATGACATTTAATGCAAAATTTGATTTTATCACGAAGTCGACCATAAAGTACATGCCTTTTTTCTGTGTTGTTTTTAAGGAACCCTGGCACCTTCTGCAACTTTCTTTTTTTTTAATCCGAACAATTGAAAAGTTATTTTTTCCTTCGAAATACTTATTATGTTGGTTATAATTATTGTAGAAGCAAAACAATAATGCCAATCCAAAGATAAAATTTCAATTTCTTTATCAGTAAAAAGAATCACAATTTCAAATATTTAATCGAAATTTGATTTTTTAAGGTAGCGAGGCACTTTCAGTTCTTAGAAATAGAGGAATAACTCTGCACTGTGAAACAAATACTGGTTAAAACTACTTAAATATGGAAAAATTTACCATGCTTCTAGCTCTATTGGAACACCAGAAATCTCGGAAGAGCTATACCGAAGTGCTTTAGTAATGATTTCGGCAAAAGTAACGAGATAATATGCTTTTAGAAAATGTGATAAAATTTTATAATTTTATCATGATACCTTTGGGCAGGCAACCCTTTATTTGGTTAAATTCACTTTTCAGTTTTGTATTTATTTTTAGCTAAATGTGTATAAATAAAAACTATAATTCTGAAATCCAGAATTTTCTGTAAACCGTTACAGTATAAACGGAAAAAAATAACAAATGCATGATTTAAACATCATATTTTTGGGTCTTATTAACTAGAATTATCTTTTTGTTTTAACAAGAAATGTTATTACCATAGGTAACGGTACTTTTACCAGATTTCTAACATCAATGTTACTCAAAAAACGTTATAAGTGTAGTTTATTCTCTTTGAAAGAGAAATATACCAATAGGTTTCAGCGTTGTGCCATAACACGAATAAATGTTCAACGTTAAGCTTAAGCTCTTTGAAAGAGAAAGAAGTCACTAGGTTTAAACGTTGCGCTATTGCATGAAAATTTTTTCAACATTCAGTGTTTAAAGCTTGAGAAAAAGAGAAATATTAATACATAATAAAATGGACAATACATAAGAAAATGGGTAACAAGAAATAGATAAGTTTTTTCTTATTTTTGAAGAGAAAATTTCCTGTTTCTTACGTTGCGTCTAATCCATGCTCTTTGAAGATAAATCAAAGGGAACCAATTATAAACTACATAAACAGAAATTTGCTACTCTTAACCAAAATTAAATGCTACAGCAAAATTAAATGCTACAGCAAAATTATTTCGAAGCACATTAATTTGTAAACTACAAAGTTTGTTTAAAACAAAGTTCTATTCTAATATACTGGATTTCTTAAAATATTGTTCAGGCTCATACGAACATTATAAATATTAATTCCCAGTATTAGACAAATATAAGTTAATAAATAAATATAGTTTAATAAAATTTGAAAATTTAATAACTTTAATAAAAATGTAATTCAATCTAAAAAGTTTTTTTTTTTACTTTTGCTGTAAAATTGCGCTGCATAGTTTCGAAATATTTATTTTTTTCACTTCTATTTTGAAAAGTTATATCTAAGTTTTGAGGAAAAGTGAAAAATTCTGTTTTGTGTATTTGCAGTGATTCATTGTTCAGCAAATTTACAGTACTTACGATCCAAATACCTTTCATCGTTTTACAAGACAAGCTTTATTAAAAGTTATTTTTAGTGTGGAGAAACATTTGAAACAGAAATTGTGATAATTTAAAAAATAGATCTTAGAAAATATATTAAATAAATCAAAACTGACATTAACATTTCTCTCTAGCATTTTTCTTTTCCAAACTAAATTTCATCTTTCTATCTCAATGACTTCTAACTAACTTTCAAACAACGATCGATATTATAGATTTCATGATTAGATTTAAAGCATCATCTATTATACCCTCAAAGGTTTATGAAGATAAATAACCAAACCGATCAATTCAGTATCAAAAACAAGCTCAGGCTTTGATTTATTCAATGCCAAATTTTGTACATAACGTATAAACATTCTGTAAATGACATTTGAGATAGTAATAAATAAATTTCTCCAACCAGAAAGTTTTTTTTATTGTTAAGAGACTGTAACATAAATTAAATACTAAGTATTATAACGTTACATACTAGAAATTATATCAAAATATAATTCTAAATTTTTTTTTCAATTTTCCTATTTCTGACTAAAATTAACAAAAAAGCGAAAAAATTCGACTTTGTTTAGTGTACTAAAATAAGTAAGAGTTATTAGTTTTTGATATTAATATAAACTAAGGCATATTCTTAAGCTTGATAGATGATTTACCAATTATACATTTATGTATTAAAATTACCTTACAGATGAATTGTGTAATAGTAGTGTATTAAAATAAATATATTTTAAATTTTAGGCATGCTATATATTGAATAATTACGAATTGAAATATTATGCGAATAATTTTAGGGAATACAAAAGTGCAAATAATATATTTATACACGTATGCAACCACGTACACAATGAACTGAAATTTAAAAAACACGAATTTCTGATAAGCCATTACAAGCAAGAAAAATTACCAAATGAATGGCTAAACACTGTATATTTTTATTACCAGAATTTTTTTTTTTTACTAGAAACTTTATTATTATACAGCAAGGTAATTTTACCAGAATTTTTTTCTTCCTTATACGTTTCATATCATTTTGTGTTTCACGCAATTTTGACTCCGTAATTTAAATTTCAGGGTTATTCAAACTTTAGTGCATTTTCAATTTACTATTTTCTTTTTCTTTTATTAGACATTTTTTTCATTTTAAATAATCAGAATCACGCATAATCCTATTCATTGAAGGTTCATCCTGGTGTCAGTTAATAGCTTTCCTTATTATGGTATTAGAATTAGTTTCTAAATCATATTCAATTCTATTTAAGATAGAGTTCAAATAAATTTTAAAATAAAATTGCATTTTTTTCCTTCATGTAAATTTTGATCAAGTCGGAAAACCAAACTAAAGCTTCAAAAAGGTTTATATGCTAAATCTTAAGAATACAAGTGATATATTTTGACTAAGCAGAGAGAGAAGGAATCCTTTTAAGAGAGTGGGACATAAAAACTTTGAACATTTTCTCAGGAAATGCAAATTACTGAAATACAGGGGGAAAAAAAACAGAAAAAAATTTAAAAGTAGAAGCAAGAAACCTTTTTTTTCCTTCAGTTTTTTTTTCTTCGAAAGAATGTATAATTTATGTTAGGAAACACTCAATCCATATGCAGAAAAGCTGACTTTACAACTAGAAAAAGTTTAATGTTGGAACAGAAGAAATGATCCTATCTTTATTCGTTCCCCAGCAAATCGAGAAAGAAAAAAAAAACAGAATACCCAGCAGATTTTCTTGTCGTGTTTTAGAACAAGATAATTTGACATTGTTGATACTTTAAAACATTTACATCCTCTTTTTGGTAACTCTATATTATGCAGATTTTCCTTATTTTCTTTGTTTAGCATAAAATAACATCATTTTTCTAAAATAACTCCTTTTCAAGACAAAAAATTCTACACGAAAATTGGTATTAAAACTGTTGCTTAGAGTTTTTTTTTATTTATTGTTTATCGTATAAATAATAAATTGAAGTAAAGACTAAACAGTAGAAATTTTCTGCATAAATTATTTCTTGCATTTATTTCTTGCATTACTAACCATATTTACACTTCATTAATTTAGTGTCACTAAACGCACGGAGAGGTAAATAAAGTAATATAATCTATTACCTGTATAACATAAAACGTGAGAAATTAATTACATTTTTTTTTCTGTTATCTTTGGAATCGAGATTAACATGAACTTCCCCGCGTTCACCAATAATAATTGAGGTATAAAAAATAATTTTAAAAAATGACGGATACAGAAGTATAAGTTTTCCTGCATTTTTCTTAAGAAACTAGTTCATTTAATACTTAAAATAAAACCAAGTTAGTTTGAAAGTTAGAGACAATTACTATAGAATTAAATAAACATTACTAGTTAATTAACAATAGAGACTAGTTCCTTTAATACTTACAAAAATCCAAGTTAGTTTGAAAATTAGAGCTAATTACTATGGAATTTATTAAACAATAATTTTTGTTGCTTTCTACACTGTACACTGTAAAATTTTGGTGTAATATCTCTCCCAATTTGATGTTAAACAGCTCTAAAAATTGTGTGATGAGATACCATTTTTTTCAAGCTAACACCAATTCGAATGTTTATACACAATTTAAAGTGTTAGAAAGCTTGAAACATTGAAAAAGTATAAGGCTTCGACACAACATCCGGTAAATAATTTTGTTTCCGGAAAATCCAATCTTAGCGCGATTTGATTACGTATTTAATATTGTTTACAATCGGTAACGAGTTGGCGAGAATTCGCCGCTATCTTCAATGTTGTTTTTCATCTGCAGAAGCTTAAATTTGCCTTTAAGAGTATGTACGTACGTCTTTAGTTATGTAATAAGGAAATTTATTTTTGAATTTTCAAGTCTTTGTGAACTGTATCAAATAATTATATAATGTAAAATTTTTATCCGCTACTAAATTGTAAAGTCTGGCTCGAATTAGTCTTAAATATTATCTTTCTGATCAGCGTATTTTTTAATTACAAACTTATTTTTTTAATATAATTGTGTATGTATGCAACGTACATTTCTAATGAATTATTTGTAATGTTTCGTCGAAATAAAGTTAGTGATTATTATTTTTTTCATATATTACTGTAGTTATAAATTTTGGTTTCACTAAATAAGAAACATGGTGGATAGTGGCGGCTACTTTACACCAAGTAGTGTAAAAGAACATTCTGGGCGCTTCGCATTTATGGCGTAATGGATCGCCATTTCACTGTAAAGTAGTTGACACCATTTTTGTTGTTCAGATACGCAATTTCTTATAGTGTATCAAATGTAATATATTGAAGACTGACAGTTAACTTCGTTTTCAGTTTACATCACAAAAGTCATGTAAACGGTGGTTATTACATAAGTACAGTCTTATAGTTTGCTTTAGATAGCAGTGTCACATATCATTTGCATAAAAAAAATGATGTTTACTCAGAGAAAGTACGCTTCGTGCCTAATTTCCTAACTTGAAATATCGTCTAAACTAATTAATTAGAATATTTTAGATCAACTCAGGGAACCAATAAGATTGGGTCTTAAAACGTGAAGATCCGATCATTAGTTCACAAGTTACTCAAAGTGGTCGGTTTCTTTCCTGCACTACATGTTCCTTAAAAGGCATAACGATTAGAAGTACACACAGTATTCAGCATGGCTACTTTTGTTCAGTATTGTATTTTCTTAAGCATTGTTATTTATAGAAAGTATTTAATCTCCAATTGTTATAAGAAAAACTTACAATCCTAGTTATTTACTAAGAACAACTTTCGATAAAATTAAGCTTATAGTAAAGCAGATGGCTAAGTTGACATGGATGTGTCCGAGTTTCGGATTGACCACAGTTCGCTCTTTCGTGACTTAAGGTCAGTGGCATCGATTGACCAGACGCAACATCTGCTGTTTTCCTCTTTATCTTCATCTCATATAGGGCCGGGCGTCAATCTGTCTTTGTGTCCCTATTCTTAGCCTGTCATTTTTCTTTCCTTTATTTTCTTTTATGGCTCTGCTATTTACAACAGCTTGCAAGGAAATATATGTTTGCAGAGTTCAAAGATCTGCCCGATACTTTGCAAATGATAGTTATTTGGCAATAAATATTCCTAGACCTAGAATATTAGTTAGTATATAGTTTCATTTATGTGTATAACTGAAATTCCAATTAAATTTTTAAATCAAATTATACATTCCTATATTTCTTATCTTTAACACAATGATATTCATTTACTTTTTAGAAAGTTCTCAGAAAAATCTTTTGTAAAATTGATATAATATTTAGAGCAGCTTTAATTAAAGTTTACCCATTAATTAGTCTAGCCGTTATTGCCTGATTTAAACCATTTCATAATCCAATCAGCACAACTTTTTTTATTCCCTAAATAATATAATTGCATGTAATGTAATGTAATTGTATGCTTTAACTAAATTTACAAGATTATTATTATTACAATTATTGAAAATTTCGTTAAAAAATAAATAAATAAATAAAGTAAAACAGAATAGGCTGCATTAGCAACATAAAAATATAGATTCAACCATAGAATTTTCATGAACGATGTGATTTATGAAACAGAAATGCTTCCTTATGTCCCCAAGTATAAGTCCCCAAGTATATGTCCCCAATTATAAGTTCAATAAGGAGTCCATTTCCCCAGTCGAGGTCTACGGTTACACCGAATTTGTTCACCGCAAAGAGATTCCTTCTAGTCTACTACCAGGTCACACACTGACAGGGGTGAGTAGAAAGCAACAGGCATATGGGTGTAAAATCCCCATATCCCATACGTTTGCCTTAGCCTGCACGTAAAATGCATTTTATTTAATTTTACGTATTATTTTATGCATTTATTATTTTATTAATTATTTTATACATTTATTATTTTATTAATTATTTTATGAATTATTATTTTATTTATTATGTATTATTTTATTAATTTTACGCATTATTTTATAAACGTCGTTGAAAAGTTAAACCAATTTTGGGTTTAAGACTACTAATGTTCAACTTCGTAGCCTTATAATTTAGAACCTAATACAGAAGACAAGGGACTTATGAATCAAGTATTGTGAGAAATTTGCCTTCGTGGAGGACTTTTTGATATTGCTAACCCGCATTTGAGTTACACGGAGATTAAAACCACGAAAAAGTCTTACGATCAGCCTGATGGCAAGGGGACTAGTGATCCGTCTACCACTGAGAATATTTTACGTCAGCACAGTGGCCGGTGTGAACCGGGTGCTGAATTCGTATCAACCTCATTGGAAGGCGATCGCCCTATCCCCTGAGCAACCGCGGCTCGCATAAAATGTATTGGAATTTCACACACTTATTCACATCACCTGCACGCATGCTATTGCGAATATATATGGGAATTTATGTTGTTCACGCTATATCCCGTTCAATTTGGCATTGTGTAGACTTAACACCAACCGTTACAATGTAATGACTGATGCATACCATCATGTTTTATATTCCATAGACGCACTGTTTTTCTTAATAGCTATTAGAACGTCTACACTGAACTATTATAGTTAACCGGAACTTAGTAACTAGTATAAACAAAAGCTTTGAGTAATTATTTAAATCAGTATTTCGTGTTTTTTAATGCTACCCTACATTAAAGGATAATCACTTATAATAAAAAGTGCATATTGCATAACCATTTGAAAATCAGCATGAAGGCATTCATAAGGTTGAAAGATTGCATTCACAATACCTGAAAATATATTTTTAAAAAGTACAATAAATGCAACAAATATTTTAGTAAGCAACTGTCTCGGGTAAATGTTGAACTTTTTGGATGTTTCACATATGAATTAAAACATGTGGTTGTTGCAGCTATCTTGATATATGTTATTCATCGAAACTGTCGGTTCAGGATCAGTACCTTACCTTTTTATGCATGCGTCCTCCACAAAGTATAATCTGAAATGCCCTTTTATTATTAACATAAAAATAAGTTGACTTTTTTTAAATTATTCTGTTAATTGCTTAATTCTTATTAAAGTAGAGCCTTGCTTTGTTAAAACTATTTCAAAAGTTTTATCTCTGATTAAATATTTACGGTTTTCTTTCACACTCAGTGTAATGACCCACGTTGTATTGTCTGTCTTCGCCAGGTTGTCAAAGATCACTTTATCAAATGTGAACATTAAAAATAAAATAGATGATATGCGGATTTTTTTAGCTGAATTTAAAGTTTATTATTTCATAATAAATGGTTCGAGAAAACAAACATCCTCTTTCAATTGAAAAGAAGTTTCTCTTCTATATTTTAAAATGCCTAGCAAAAACACTTTAAATCTTCCTTCTTCAAATGAATTATGGAAAAAAGCATCGTCTTAAAACATGTTTTTCAAGTTTAACAGCTAGTAATTCTTTATCGATAATTATGCATTTTTTTCAATTGCTTTTCTTCTCATACAGAAAATCCTTACTGGAAACAATTACACATTGCGAAGCAGGATTTCCTTTAACATTTTGATTAAGTAAATGGTAGTAGAAGTCCGTAAAGGGTCAGTAACATGAAAATTGAACATTAAAAATAAAACGGGTGTTGCGTGGACATTTTTAGCTAAATTTAAAGTTAACTCTTTTATAATATACACATGGTTCGTAAAAACAAACGTTCATTTTAAAAATAAAAATACGATTTTCTCCAATATTTGTAAAAGCTTTTCTTCAATATGCTAACGTAAAATGGAAAAATAAAGATGAGAAACAAAATTGAAAAACCGCAGTAGCCAAGAGAGAAAAAGATGAATAAGAAAATTAAAAAATCGCAGTGGCTGAGAGGCAAATCAGGATAACATGCTTTTCACTTTTCCACGCGTTAGGGAGATGCTGGGAGGAACTAATGTCGTTAACAAGAGAAGCAGCATTCAAATGAATAAAACAAGAATCCAGGTCGTCAAAATGAAGTGATGTAGTTGGGGTGGAAAAAATTTTAACAAATTTAGCAGTATACCCTCTCCTGTTATGGTTTTAAAGTCATTTTAATGCTTTTTAACAAAGTCAAATTTAGATCTCTTAAAGATATCTATCAGCTTTGATAATTGCTTGAGCATTTAACACGTTCCTTGTCAGTGTGACTTTGGCTACATAGGCAAACTAAACATGCTTTAAAATGTGGACATAAGGAACACGATGGATCTATCCGTTATCAAGATTTCGAGAAATCCTGTTCTTAAATTCAATTTCGACAATGCTAAAATTATTTCCACCCCATTCACATTATCTCCTATTGATACCCTGAAGTCTTTCGTTAATCTTTTGAATGCTGTTTACCGGCCTTCTTGCCCAAACTCCCGGTAGCGCGTGGAAATGCATTTTACCCTGATTTGTCTCTCGGGCACTGTAATTTTTCTTGTTCTGTGCTTTGTATTTTTTCTTTCTCAGTTTCTGTGGTTTTTCAAGTTTTGTTTCTCACTTTTATCTTTCCATTTTTTGTAGGAAGCGTTATGTTTTCATTTCAAATTATTTTTATTTCTTCACATCTACGTCTAGTGAGTCTTGACGATTGACAACCTGTCGATCTTTCGATTAATTGTCAACGATCGATTCCCTTGAAACCTGTCGAATGTTATTTCATATTTGTACATTATTGAAGCGAATGAAATTTTGAGGAAGGAAATATTCAGAAAGGTTGAATTCGCCCGGTGGTTGAGCGGTAGCGCTTCGCTCTGTCGCGCCACAGGTCACTGGTTAGATCCTCAGGTCGGACAAGGTTGACTCAGCCTTTCATCTCTTCAGTGGGTCGATAAATGAGTACCAAGCATGCTTGGGAACTGAACACTGGGGGTTCCGCGTTCGGCTGACCACCGGACCGGAACAATCTGATCCTGCACCCCAGAGCCCAAGGTCAAGAAAACTAAGATGGGCCTTGGCCCTCTATGGGCTGTCGCACCGCTGAGTTTAGTTTAGTTTAATATTTTACAGCTTAAAATTCTTGGGATTGGTAAAATATTACCTTTCTGAAAACTAACATTATGCAAGTACTTTTTAAAAAAAAATTTTCTCGATTTCGTTTTTATGGTCTTGCTCAAAAGTACCTTCCAGATTCGGCTTTTCGGAATTTCCATGAAAAATTACTATTACTTGTTAACCTTTCCAGTGGATTTGTTTCTTTTTTCGTCTGTTTTTAAAACCAGCTATCATAATTTTTTTGGTTATGTTTAGTTATTTCGTTTTTATGGTCTTGCTGAAAAGTACCTTCCAGATTTGGCCTTTTGCAATTTCTATGAAAAATTATTATTACTTGTTAACCTTACCAGTGGATTTGCTTCTTTTTTCGTCAGTTTTTAAAACCAGCTATCATTATTTTTTAAGTTATGTGGCTTGTTAATTCATAATAAATATAATAATATTCTTTAAAGAACGTTTTCCTTTGATAATTTATAAATCCCTCCAAAAAATTACTACAAGCAAATACTCAATTTAATAGCTGATTTTTCTTCGCTCACTTTATGAATTTTATTTTTATCATAATGCAGATTTGACGAAATGGATGAATGTGTTCCTTGTTGCATTTTAATGCTCTTTGAACAAGGGGAAAAAAAAGTTTAGAAGAACTCAAATTTAAACCGGGCAGATAATGCAGTATTGAAGAAACTCATTTGAAAAGTACGGGAGATCTTATCTTTTCTCCAAGAATTTCTTAAGTATTAGGAATTTGAACTGAGGATTGAGTTTGGTCTGTGGTTTTTCTGAGAAGAAACTCGTAAAAGTGCGCTTTCACTCCAGTTGCATTTCCAACTTAATTAGAAAAGAAAGAGAGGAAAGCATTGAACCGAATTTACAACCCCCTTCTTTTCCCATACCTTATTTCACGTTTACTTTTGTAATTTTTTTTTCACTTAAATCATTCCTTCTTTTCGAACAGCATCAAAGTTCCTGCCAAACCTTGAAATTGTAGCAATCAAACCACTGAGTTGGAAAGTTAGCATGAATCAATAATAATTTCAAACATTTTTTTAAGCTGTACATTTTATTTTATACAAGTAAGATTTCTTTTTAAGTTAAAGTTTTCGTGCAATAATATCAATGATACAGATATATTTTAGTTACACAAGATCTTATAAATTTACTAAACATTTAAATATTCAATTCTTCTGCATAGACAGAAAAAAAAGTATGAATAACACTATCAGAATATAGTGAAATTTATGGTGTTTTGGCTCGATGAGAGCGAAAAAAACCTTGGTAATTCTTACTAAAGCGCTTCTGTAAGGAATTTGGTAAGATTAATAACAAAATACGATTTGTTAATCTTTGTTAAAATTTGGTAAATAAAATTTGGTATAGTAAATTTTCCATGCGATCTCAGAAAATAGAATAAAAATTATTTCTTCGGTTAAATATACTTTTCAGCTTTGTATTTTTACTATACGTGGGATAATGGGAACTATAATTTTGAGTTTATCACATGAACGGAAAAATTACCAAACGAATGGTTTAAATACCTTATTTTATAGTTTTTCGAGCCAAAATTTTGCTTCTTTCAAAAGAAATGTTATAACCATACAATATGGTAAATTTACCAGATTTTTTCCTTTGTCTAGCAATCTTATAGGATTCGTCATAGGTGGAAAACGTAGTTACACACTTTTATACAAAATGCTCAAGAAAAAAGTAAAGATAGAAGACACAGTGATAACATTTAATTAGTGTAAAGTATTTGAAGCAACAAACAATAAATTTTACGACAAGTCGCACGAAATATACGTATTTGGAAATTTTAATAGTTGGCTAATTGAGATAAAAATAAAAGATGGGTTGAAGCGCATAGTCTAGTAACTAGTCTTAATAATACGGTAAATAATCTTATTCAATAAGAATTTTTTTGCTTTGCAGTTTATTTAAATAGCTTATAATAAATATAAAACTGATTACTGTCTAGTATTTTAGTTTGTGGAGATTAAATACATACTTTTATTAAATTTATAATTTTGCTTATCTGCTTGTAAGAATTGAATACAGGTATGTATTCAACGAACACTGAATAATTCACTGAATACAGGTATGCATTCAACGGTGAACAATACAGAAAAATTTTCAAAAAATGAAAAAAGTGCATTTTTTGATAGTTCACCCTTTTAATATCATTGTATAAAACTAATGAATTTATCTTCATGAAAATACAAAATTTGCAGCATAATAAGACAAGCCTAGCGTGCGACACAGGTCGTGCTCTGACATCGATGAACAAAGAACTCGTGCACTCAGTTGATTAATGGGTTTGCTCTCTCTGCTGTCATTTAAACTACTTTTTGAATATGTAAGAAAATAATTAATGGTATTTTCAATATAAAAACTTAAAATTTAAGCTTATTTAGCTGTAAAGCTTTTTAACGAAGATTCCAAAGGGTGATTTACAGTTTTGAAGGGCATAGAAGGAAATGTTGGCTTATCAGCCAAATAATATGTTCAAAATAAAGATTTCCGCACAGATTCAGCAAATTTCATAAACGCAGAATTTCGGAAGCTACACTAATAGTGTAAGAAGCATGAGGGTAGATCGGTAAGAAAAAGATCTAGACTAGCACTTGAGACTGCTGAAAATGATGATGAAGAAGCATCTTATTGACCTGGCATAGATGCCTTATAGTTAGCTGCAAAATTTTGTAGATTTATATGGATTTCTGAACTCCTACTTGCTGTATCTCTGACTGGTACAATTTTAACCGATTTGCTTCAAATTTAAACACTGTGTTTAAAACTGTATTTAAACACTGTGTGTGTTGCACTTAACGATATTAATATTGGGTAGACAGTATTTGAGTAATCCATGAAAATATAACATATTTTATGTCAGCTTTTTAATTTCATTTTTTTTTCAAAACATTTTGTGAGAAAAAAATTTAAAACTCCTAAGTGCAACGAAACGTTGTTTAAAACATCTATAGTAAGAATTTGCGCGGTCTAAAAAAATCAAAAAAGAATCAAATGTGGATGAATGTTTTTCCCAACCTAAAGTTGGCAGCAAGTTAGGAATAAACAAAAATAAGTTATAAGCATTGAATTCTAAAAGCATTAATTTTTAAATTTCTTTAATATACATAACATGATAAAAATTGAGATTTAAAAGTGTACAAAACAATAAGAAATGTATTAAGTTTATCGCAATCGTGCCAAAACCTCATTAAAATAATTCTTTATATANGGATGGTGTTTACCAACAGGATAATGCACCATGTCATAAGGGTCGAATCGTCATGGATTGGTTCGAGGAACATTCCAGTGACTTTCAAGTCATGCCTTGGCCCCCAAATTCACCTGACCTTAATCCAGTAGAGCATTTAAGGTCCTACTTGGAAAACCAAATTCGTGCTGCCACGCTAACCCCTCGCAATGTGAGGGAATTGCAGGACCAGTTAGCAAACGCCTGGTACCAGATACATCAGACTACCTATCAGCTCCTTGTGGAATCAATGCCACGGAGGGTGCTAGCAGTTTTGAGGGCTAAAGGGGATCCTAAATGTCACTAGCAGGGTGGTCATTATGTAATGGCTCTTCGTTGTATAGGTGCATGTTCGTAAATGTGTACGTAATGTCTTTTCCGGCCTTGACATTCTTTAGGAGTTCGGGTCATTTGTTCTTTGATTCACATTTGAAATATATTCATAAAAATGCAGAATCACCATCTGTCAAGGAGTGAGAGAGATGTTTCTAGTCACCAGCTGGGACTGAACCAGGTTGTTCATATCCTGATGCTGCAACAGCTTCAGAAAAAGGAGAACACACGTACTGACTTAAGAGGCTTTTCATAACAATCGTATAGATTAACAGTCAACTGTACTTATTTTGCTAAAATTGTTTACAATTATGGCATGAAGAAGGAAAAAAGAAGTTAGCAAACTGTATAAATTAGCAGCCAACTTTTCGAATTTTACGGAAATTTCTCAGTGTATAGTTCTTCAATTTCATTTTCTTTTCTGTCTCATATTTATTCTGTCGAAACACCTTTATATATATATATATATATATATAGATAGATAGATAGCTATAGATAATAATACAGAATAATATAAAATAGGTATTTGAACTTTACAGAAAGTTTCAGAAATTTCTTTACGGAAATTAATCAATATTCCTAATGACTGACTAATTTTTGTTTGATTATTTCTATTATGCTCTGTGTTAGGGAATATTATAAATGGCAATAATAACAAATGCTCAGACAGTGTCACAATGCTATTACGAAAACAAAAGAGCTGTTAGATACGCTAAAAACAGAATCAGAATTATTTAAATGTTGCAAATCTGTCACGTTATAGATTTTCAACCACCTATTTCAGAAACTTCGCTGCTTCCAAATTCTAAAACTGTATTTCTTTGCGGAATTCTTTGTAATTTAATGTATTTTTAATCAGTGAATTTTCAATTTAATTATGCAATGAATTGTGATGATAATAAATAAAATACATTCTTATATTTATAGTTATCTATAAAATATAATTAACATAATTAGGATGAAAACAATAATGATATTTGACATTAGGAGTAGTATCAGTACGGTGACCAGGAGCTGTTTAAAACTTTATCTTTCATGGCACATTTTCATGGAACATTTAATTAAAGCGAATCTTTTCATAAAACAATTAAACTGCAATTAAAACAATTCCAATTAGATTTTACCAAGGAATTTAAACATTTCACCCTCCCCCAAATAACTTGGTCAATAAATAAATTTATTGGTTTAACCAAAAAAAATTTTGCGCTTCTTTTTTGTTTAACAAAATGTTGCTATTTTAAACAAAAAGAAATTTACAAAAAAAATGCATATCTAATGGGATTCAAAAATAATATAAAATAGTTGTTATTTACATATGATTTAGTTATGACACTTAACCCAAACAAGAAATTTAACCACGATATCCATTTCATGATTTGATCGAAAATTTGTCCCAAAACCTCGATTTATAGTTTGAGCTGTTTCATTGAAAAAAAAATTCTAAATATCTTCTATAGAACAACGATGTAAAAATTGCCTATGTGGCTTATACCGAATTCACAAGACACTATATAACAAGAATTTTGAGAAAAATCCACCTTTAAAACACACTTCAGCTTATGTTTTCGAGTTGAGACAAGGCGAACCCTATAAATTACTCTATACCCCTACCCATATCCCCGGAGGGAAGATTTTCATTCTATTCGATTTCTGCTTCGGCTATATTTGATTGGAGAATCGAAACTTAGGGTTTTATGTACATTCCTTCTTCCATCGTATTTGCTATACCTTCTTGTTTTACTTGCTTTATTTATTATTATTTTTTCTTTCTTTTTCAGGAATATTTTTTATATATTTTTTTTGCGTCCGAAGCACACCTAGATTGCATATCGAATCTGAATTGCGTTTCGAAACCTATTCACCGTGCTTTTGACACATCCTGTTCTGTGTTTTTTATTTCCCTGTCATACTTTATACCAAATTTCTTTTTCTCTTTCCCCTTTATTATTTTCCTGTTTTTATTCCACCAAAATTTGAAAAAGGAAATTTTATTTCCTTCCCTTCGTTTCTTGTTATTGACAGATTCGATCCTGGTTTTATAACAGACGGCTGAAAAAGGGAGGAAGAAAAAAAATCAAAGGGCAAAAGTATGTTAAAGGAAAAGAATCCCGTGCGTTCCTTTTGCAAAAGAAGAATATATTGTGGCGAAAAAGGAATTCATTGTATATTTTAAGTTTCTTTAATTAAATACTTTGTTTTTTCATGATGTTATACTATATTTCTGTTGTTTCCTTTAGTATTTCATGGTATAATTTATCATAACATTAAAATGCTTTATTATCCTTATAATTCACGCTATTTCTTTTAAAAAGAAAGAATCATTCAAGGTAAATATATTACTTTTATATATTTTTTAAAAATTATTACTTTTTCACACTCATGCACTCTGAATTATGATTGGCTGTTTTGTGTGTTACTAACCGCAAGTCTTCTGCGATTGGCTNACATTAAAATACCTTATTATCCTTATAATTCACGCTATTTCTTTTAAAAAGAAAGAATCATTCAAGGTATATATATATATATATATATATGTCTTAAATATCCAGCCTTCTCATAAGCTTTTCAAAACGGAATTCATTATAATTTTCTTTATTAAAACCATAATAATTAAAAACCCGATCTATGTTAAGGCAATTTAATAAAATTAATTTTATGAGAAACAATTAGGCGAAATTTTCAATATTATTAAAAATAAGATTAAATACATAGAATAATACATAAAATAGAATTAAAAATAAAATTAAATACATGGAATAATACATAAAATAGAATTAATAATAAAATTAAATACATAGAATAATACATAAAATAGAATTAAAATTAAAATTAAATACATAGAATAATACATAAAATAGAATTAAAAATAAAATTAAATACATAGTGTTTAAAAAAGATCAAATGTAAAAAATGGATTATAAAGACAACTCAATGGAAGAAAATTAAATTTTAGAGACCAAATGTATAAAAATGAAATGTGTAAAAATTAAACTTACATAAATTATTCAAAAATTCCAAATTTATAAATCGTAATTTAAAAACGTTTCCTCTTAAGTCGTCTCAGAAAACTTTCTAATGGAGTGAAATGAGCTCCATTCTCTGGATTTTAATTAAACTTTTGAAGCACATATCTCATTAAGTGCAACAAATGGCCGCATGCTATTTCTCAAAAATAAAAACTTTTTTAAGCACATTATTAAAAGCTAACTGGTTAATTGTTAATGCATATTTTAAAACATAGTTCACAAATGTTAACCATATTACACTGTCAGAAAATTTGGTTGGAAGTTGAAACACACTATGATACAATATTGCAAATTTTTCGGATAAAATGATTAAACAACAATTTATTTAATTGTTTTTTCTAAACCCATCTAAGTCATTTAACTCCTAGCAGATGGGTACATAATTTGGTCGAGAGGGTAAATATGTGAATATCAAGACCCACAGAACGGGGTCATGACTCCCAGTGTTGACAACACAATATACAGGGCGTCCCAAAACGATCGCATAAGCTCTGCACAGCTAGATTCCTCGTAGGGAGTACATAAAAACTGCCCAAAGAAGCGTTCCTGTACGATCCATAGTTTACGAGAAAAATACGAAAAATAAAGTATGACGTAACTGCTGGTGCAAGAAAAAACACTTTATTGAACATATCAACAGCAGTATACTATGCACAATTTAAAGTAGATGTTCAAAGTGTCCGCCGTGCTTGTCGAGGCAGGCTTGAGCAAGCCGTGGAATGACTGTAATCACACGTTGCAGTGCTCTTTTTTCTTCCACCGGCTGTGACGTCATACTTTGCATGAAGAGTTTCCTGTGTCCTCCTCCCCAATTTCTGATCTTGGGCTATAAAAATAGAAACCTGCAATTCACACATCGATTGCAGTATCATAAAGTTTTTGCACTAGCTTCAAAGTCCAGTTAAATTTATTTTTTAAGGTTTTGAAGCTGTGCTAGTTGTAAATGGTTAAAATAAAATGCATAATTTTGTACTCATGGTATTTTAACCACACTAGTTGTAAACGGTTTCAAAACTGTAAAGGTAAAGAAAAATGTTTTTATCGTAAACTTCACGGTTAATTGGATGAATAGACTGCTGTCTGTTATTTTACCATAATTTGGAACAAAAATTTTAACAGCGTACCTTAAAACATAATATCACATAAACTCGTTTCAAATTTTATAAATGATTGAATTTTACACACAAGTTGAACCATGTTGTCGATTAATTAATATTATGAGTAATAGATTTTGATAAATATATTTGTTTGAAACATGGTTCAACTTAGCACAATGTTAAGGAGATAGAAAAATTGGGCAAACCATCATTATGGTTTCAAAATTTCTAACAGATTAGCATAATTAAAAATGACAACTCTTCATTAAATATTTATTTGAAACTAACATTTTATTTTTTATATATTTAATGCGTTATCTCATTTATTTTTGAAATTTGTAAGCAATTTTTTTCCCTTTTAATTTAGGAACTGAGCACCGAAACTGACGTTTTAACTGTTACAATTTGAAAATGAAATACATTTTATTTTTTTGTCAAAATAAAAAAGCTGTAAATTTAACAACTCCTTCATGTAAGTAAATTTAAAATGTACTGCTTTTTATTTACAAGTTGATTTATTTTATTAAGATTTCACTTAAAATCTAAGAATTTGTGTTAAAAAAAGAAAATAAGATTTCTAGCAATAACAACAAGCGAAATTTTAAGTATTTGATGCCTTTTTAAAGAAAGACGAAACTTTATATTCTCAAAACAATTTTCGGTAATAAGTTACTAACCAAAATATTCCTTAAAAAGAAAGACATTAAGGAAACTGATATTCTTACAGAAAGACAATTCAGATTAAACAATGTCTAAAAAATTCGTACATACTTGGGAAATTTCATTGCAAGCAAAAATTGTCATTAAAATATTTTATGTGATAAAGAGAACTCCATTAATGTTTATTCAAAGGAAAAAAAAGAAAGTAATTAATGGATTAGTTATGCAAAGAAATGCAGTTTCAAAAAATAAAATCTCTCAATCGTTTTTAAACTAGAAATCCAGAAATATTCTGAAATATAGAGCCGAAAATTTTATATCGCTTAAAAGTAATTTCAGTCTGTGAAAAAACTAACATCGATTTTACGATGAAAATATGTTTCGTATTTTAATATTTCTTGTACGCAGATAAATAAATGAATACCAACACATGCCTTCCAGTATTTATACTTTATTGAATTTCTATTAGTCTTTATAAGCTTTATATAATATTTATTTATAACATATTTTCATTTTAATCATTCTATAGAAAAAAAAGAACATTTATTATTTTTTTATAAATTTTTTTGATCTGAGAATTAGTTATAATGGAATAATTTAAAGATTTCTTTAGATTGTCTTGTTCTTGTTTAGCAACATTACTAAAAATTTGATTAGCATTAACTAAAGTTTATAAATGAAAATTAAATTTTTGCTTGATAAATTTTCTTGCACACTTGCAAATTTTGTTTTCTTGACAGTGTCGAAAATTAATAAATTTTAAGTTCAAGGTTTTCCACTTAAAAAAGTGGTTTTCTATAAATGAAATTCTTTACTCAGCTTAAATTGTGACTTTTCAGCGATATATAGAGTATCAGAATTTTTAAAACAACTTTTCTTTCATTTATGAATAAAAGATGAATAAAAGATAAATAAAAGATACAAGAAAGACATAAAGTGATAAAGCATGTTGAGCTCTGCATTAGTAAGGCATGATTATTATTTCGAAATTTCAAAATTAGTTGCGAAGCTCATCAATAGATGGTTATGATGATTGGAAAATCGGTCTCTTTATCTGCGTGTGAGACATACTATCACTTGACCTTGCGAGACCCACTATATATATACACTCATGGACAAAAAAAATTGCCCACCAGGAAGGAGTCGTCAAAATGAAAAGAAATTTTACGTACGTAATGACTACTTTGATATAAGTAAATGATTAGATAATCAAGGATTATCGTTTTTCTTTGATTTTCGTATCATTTACTTACATCAAAGTAGTCATTACGTATGTAAAATTTTGTTTCATTTTGACGACTCCTTCTTGATGCGTTAATTATTCTGTCCATGAGTATATATATATATAATATAAGAAGATAGTGAAATGATAACTCATAGCCAATCACAGAAGACTTGCTGCTAGTAACACACAAAACAGCCAATCAAAATTCAGAACGCATGAGTGTGAAAAAGTAATAATTTTTAATAATGCTGTCTGCTGAATTGTTACAACTAAACTTATTAGCTAAAGTTTGTTGTTTTGAGTAATGATGGTGTACCAGTTTTACATTGTTGTTCATGTATTTTTATTGGTTGTCATCAGCATGAANCAATTTCGATCCTACATATTTGTTTTTTCATTATTAGGCCAGAAATATAAATAGCAACCCCCGTATATAGTTGTTTGTGGAGAGCGCAAAAGTTAGCTTTTTGAAACTCTTAATTTAAAAAAAATGTTATAAGAATAAACTATAAACTGTTTTTTAACAAAATATTTTGTTTAACTTTTCTATAATTTATTCTTGTCTTACTTTTATTCTTGTTTAACTTTACTTTCAAAATAAAAAATTCTAAAAAAAGAATTAAAAAATTCATCTGATGGATGTATAAAAACGAGTTTCGAGTATTATAATATATAGAATATAGATCATAATATATATAATCTATATCCGAAATATAGAATTTAAGAACTATTCATTCTTTTTGATAATAAGGTTTCTATTTATAATAAAAGTTTTCTCGTGTAATGTTTTTTATTTAATAAAATTTTTTCACCCACACTCTGTTTAAGTATTAACTCAAATCTTGTCAATTTTTGTATTGGTTTATTTATATATTGTATTTTAGTAGTTAGCAAAAAAAGAAACTACTAAAATCTTGTTATTTTAAATCAAATATAACATTTCAAAACAAAAATATCAGAAAAGCAAAATACCCAAAAATGCTACTAGTTTTTACACAAAATAAAATTCATAAGTAAAAATTCTCAATCTCAATGTAATTTTTTTGAATTATTTATTCATTTATATTGAAAGAAAATAGTAATGGAAGTTTTAGTAATAATCAAAAGCAACTTTTCCCCTTCACATTTATAACAATAGCAGGAGAGGAAAGTAAGAGAAAAATTGAAGCTGATTATATTTTGAACAATTTACATAATACATAATGTTCAGAAATATTGCGCGACGTACATCTTCAATTATTCAATACGATATATATATATCAGAACGTCACCAAGAGGTGGAAATACGCAGGTTCCAGGTTCAGGTACCAGGCTATGCGTAATTATTATTTATCTAGAACAATTAATTGCGTAATAATTATTATTTATTATGAATGCTAGCATCCAAGAGAGACGGAATCGAAGTGCTCCTTAATGAAATTATGGAAAGCTCTTGCAAAACAAATCCGTCAAATGTTTCTTTGTCGTGAATAAGGGAAATGTTAATAATTGTAATTGGTTGTACACTTTCTTTTGTTGAAAGAAACTCGTCGAAGCACATTTTGTAAAACCAATGATAATAAAAACAAGTCGATCACGCATAGGGATTCCTTCACTTTTAATGATCGCGAAATAATCATATACAATGGCACAAAAGTACAAATCTACAAGAAGCTATTCACTAATTGTTGATTTTTCTTTTTACATAATGCATGCATAATTAACAATTTTGCTACCTATTATTCCAAAATTACGGTAAAATAACCGGCAGCAGTCTGTCTATCCAATTAACTGTGAAGTTTACGGTTATGCGCATTTTTTTTAGATATACGGTATTAAATCCGCTTACCATTAATCATTTACTATTAGCATGGTTTATAAAAAGTAAAAACAATATTTAACTGGTCACTGGAGCTAGATTTTTGTCAGATAATGAGCTAAGTAATGGTCCTATTGGGTTTTATCAAATGAACCATGAAATGCGATATAATTAGCATATCTTGTTTCATCTTTCGTAAGCGATGGGAAATACTAGACTTTTTTGTGTTAGACGGCTTTATGGTGCTTTCATCTATTCGTGAATGAGACTCTAACTGCCCAGGGTCACAAATTAGAGAGTGCAGGACACTGGAAACACTTCATGTGTTTAAGGGAACGGAGAGAATATTGTGGTATAAACGCTGGGACTCGAATCCCAGGTTCTATGCGCCATAAGATTGATTGATTAACCCTCTCAGCTACAATATCTACCCAGCAGCCAGGAGCTTAGGTCGGCCCAGTTGCAATGATAAAAATCTGGTTGTTTTATAGTATTGGGGGAAATAGTTAATAAATCGTTTTTCTCACAGTTAACAGTTTAAATACTGTCTTATTATGGTTACTTGACTATTTTGTTTGAATAAGGTGAAATAACAAATAAATTGGCATCTATTCATTTTCTACGAGATATTTCTAACAGTGAAGTATTTTTATTTTTGGGTTAACATATCCAGTGCTTTTGAGTTCTGTAAATTTTTAAGACAAAGCATAATATTTTTTTCACTCTTTTGAGCATGAAACATTATAAAATCAAAACACTTTGTTCTTTTGACCAGATTTCGATTTAATTAATCAAGGGTTTAAATAATCATGTGTTTAACTAGGTATAAATGCAAAACTGTACTTTTTTGACATGAGAACCTAGTTAATTAATGATGTATAGACTTGATTGACTTTATTTTGTTCCTAATTGATTCAGTTTAAAAATCCAATGAATGCAAGAACCATGTATTATTTTTTTTTCTTCCGACATCAAAGAAACTGTTAGAAATTTCCGCAAAGAAAAAAAGAGTTGACCGTTTTTTAATACAGGCTGATATTATCTTGCTCTGATTTGAAAAAGCCTAATATCCGTAAACGTAAAGAACTTCAACAAAATGAATAAAGTTGTCCCATAACTTATACGGCTATAGTGGTTACAGTAACAAGATACGGACACAAATTTCATCAAGTTTTAATCCATTGGAGCCAAAGAACATTTTTCTTGTACTCCCTCTGCATTGACCACTAATCACAGCTCCTTTACTCCTTGATAGATGGTAACACTGTAATATTTTGTCACGTAACTCTTTTTTTTTTCTTCTAAAATTGCTGTAAAATAAAAGGCAGCAGTGTGTTATTCCATCCAATAAACCAGTTTATGGTAAATATTTTAACTTTACGGCTTTTCACCATTTACAACTAGCATGAAAATACTAGATCCTTTCGGCTATGCAGTTTTATGATGCTGCAATCTTTGTATGAATGGGAGTATCGTAAATTGTCCAGGGTCACAAATTAAGGAGTGCAGGATACTTAATGCTCTTCATGCGTTGAAGGAAATGGGGGAAATATTGTGGTGTCAAAGCTGGAACTCGAACACCAGTCCTGTCGGTCATGATATTGACAGATTAGCTCTCTCGGCTCTTTTATGCACCCAGCTGCAAGGGGCTAAGTGGCTTCATGAGGAGAGCCAAGTTGGTGGGAAAAATTGTGGTTGCTCAACGATATTAGGTGAAAGTAGTTAATAAATTATTTCCCCCCACAGCTAACAGTTTGGGTGCTGTCTTATTATTGTTTTATTGATATTTTTTATAATATCTTATTTGACTGTTTTGTTTGAATTTGGTTAAATAACATTTAAATAAATTGCAATTTATCCATTCTCTGAAATTTCTAAATTTGTGTTAAGACCCAAACTGAAGAAACTTTAGCGAGCGTAGCGTTAATTTGCGGTTAGAGGCCATATATTTCACGAACAAAACTGAATTTTTTGGTCGTTATAATTTTATGGCCATAAATTTATTATTCAGGTCATAAATTTATTATTACAATTTGGGAGACTGTAGTCTTCCTCTGTAATTTAGTGGTAAAGCCGTAATCTATCTGGCCGTAATCTAAAGGTGAAATTTTCAGAATGTAGCATCTAAAATTTTTCTGTAGCTTTGCCTTCTTTATAAAACATGCAGTCCATAATTTTATCTCTTGGTTTGTAAATAATTTTACCTACGCAACAAGATTTTATTTACCGAGTTTCAACTAACGCAACAATTTTTCAATAAATGCTTCCCACATATCTTTCCACAAAGCAATTGAATTAAATTTGGAACTGTAAAATCAAATAACGATATGTATTTGGTGAAAGCCGCCAGTTTGCTGTAAATTCAGTGTTTTGATATGCTTATCAAAATTTTCCTCATACTCGCAGAAATTTAATCTAGGATTACAGTTTTTCAGAGACCAATAAACCTGATAATATTCAACGAGTTCATACTAGCATCTTTGAAGATGCCAAATTTATTTCCAGCGATATCTTGTAATATTTTTGAAATTTCTTCAAGATAAAGCAAAATCAGTTGAAAAAAATTCATTGGAAAGATGTATAATATGATGCATTTTCTATTACCAAAATATATTGTATGCCAAAATATGTTATAAATCAAATAATTTAGAACAGAAATTATTTTCCCTTTGCACAACAAAACTCCCGTAATGGAAGTACTGTTTTTTTTTTATTTGCACTTTGTTGTGTAAATTAAAGTTTACTAATTTATCTCTAAATATATTTTTTAATAATATTTTAGTACTTTTTATGTAATTTTAGCATTTCTTATGAAGAAAATCGAAATAGCTAGACACATTTTTAATTTTTTTATTGTTATCTTCTTATTTAATTATAATTTAAAAAACAGTTTTAAACTTTACTGCAGAAAATATTTATAAGTAAATAAATTTCTATATCAGTCGAATTTCTATATTAGTCAGTCATTGCAACTATTGCGAGCCTATCAGTTAAAATATCAAAATAAAATATTAAGAAAATGAAATGAAGTAAAATAGCTTTTAATTTTATTGAGAACACTCTTGATTTTAAAAGTAAAGTAGAAAGCGGTCAAGAGGAGAAATAATCAACAAAATGATGCATTGCCTTGAAGTGTGCGGTAGGCTTCCAAAGAATTGCAATAGTTTTCTTTTGGGAGATGGAAGATAACTTGTCGATGACCACTCATACGCTTGTTTTATTAAGTAGCAATATTGTAGTCCAAAAATAATGTGAAATAATGCTCGTTTTTCACTTTTATGTATTGACACGAGAAATAAATAAGAATATCTTCAATTTACACCTTTTTTGTAACAGTCAAAAACTGCAAAATCTTAATCTTATGATTAATTAACAGAAAACGTATTTCCCATATAAAAGAAGTAGCATTAGCAAATTTCTTGTAATTTTTAACTCTTTATAGACAGACAAATTTTGTATTTTTCATGATTATAAACATATTCAGAAAAGTAAAAATTATTAATATGAATCAACTCATTTTGGTGTTGTCGTAAAAGCAGATTTTTTGTAATATGCCACATTTGCCATAGTCATGCGCAATAAGATTTACTTAATCATTTCATAGAAAGTATTTATTAATATATAAGTTCTTTATAAGTCCATTTAAGTCCTTTATAAGTTCTTTCTAACTTTTTTAAGTCCTTTTGTTCTTAATAAGTCTTCTTAAGTTTTTTATAAGTCATTTTAAGTCCTTTATAAGTCCTTTTTGATTAGTATCTAGATGTAAAAAGAAATACTAGTTTGGATTACATTAAATGCAAAATTAACCTAACTAAGGAATGTTTATACTTACATTACTCAAATTAAGGATTTAAAAGAAAATTATATTCATGAATATTATAATGGTAAGTTTATTTATGTGCATTTTTCTTTCTTTTATTTAATTTTTTAATTTATGTTTGACGTGAAAATGCTTTACACTTCTAAAGTATGTTAAATATTAGACGTTTACATTAAATTATTTCAAAGGTGCAGAATATTATTTTTATATAACGTCCAAAACTCATAAAATAATTTGCACAAATTGAAATATAAAATTTTAAGTTTTGGAGTGGAGACTTCATATTACTACGAGGGTTGCTATTTATATTTCTGGCCTTGGCAGCAGTAAGTGTTGCTAGGCGACCGCAGACGATTTTAATCGAAAGTTTGATATTTTTAAACATAAATTCAGCAGACGATTTACCATTATAGCTTCATTTGTGTTGCTCACAGTAAATTGAAAAGTTCTTCTCTTTCTAAATATGGAATTGAATCGTGAACATTCGGCGTGGATTGTCAAGACAAGAGAGCTTTGATGAGCTTAATTCTTTATTCAGCGATAAAGCGCCATCCTACAGCACTGTAAAAAATTGGTATAACGAATTTAATCGTGGTCGATGTTCGATCCAGGACGAATCCCGTGCAGGTCGTCCAAAATCCATTGTTGTGCCGGAAAAGATCAAAGCTGTGCGTGAACTGATAAAGCAAGATCGTCATGTGACATACCGTGAGACAGAGGCGTCTTTGGACATTAGTATGACTAGCATCAATAAAATATTGCATGAACATTTGAAAGTAAAAAAAAATTTGTTCACGTTGGATCCCGCATAATCTGACAAACGCTCAAAAAAAGGCTCGTGTCGATTGGTGCAAGGAAATGTTGGAAAAATACGTTCAAGGTACATCAAAGGCTGTGTATAACATCTACACAGGTGACGAATCATGGATCTATGCATATGAGCCGGAAACAAAACAGCAATCAACTGTATGGGTCTTCCAAGACGAGGCAAAACCAACAAAAGTTGTTCGAGGAAGAAGCACATCGAAACAAATGATTGCCTGTTTCTTCGGCATTAACGGTCATGTGGCAACAGTGGCGTTAGAGCAACGCAGGACGGTCAATTCTGAATGGTACACGACCATTTGTTTGCCAGAAGTCATCGGAGAAATTCGAAAAAAGCAGAAGAACAGGCGAATC
The DNA here is from genome assembly GCF_043381705.1 of Parasteatoda tepidariorum. Lineage (NCBI taxonomy): Eukaryota > Metazoa > Arthropoda > Arachnida > Araneae > Theridiidae > Parasteatoda > Parasteatoda tepidariorum. The sequence continues at coordinate 35,095,609 of NC_092210.1, read as the reverse complement.
ATTCTTCATCATGACAATGCGAGCTCTCACACATCGACTCAAACAAAGGCATTTCTGACGGAGCGAAAGATCGAACTGATGGGTCATCCGCCGTACAGCCCTGATTTGGCACCCAATGACTTCTTCTTATTCCCACACATCAAAAATAAATTACGTGGACAACGATTTTCGACCCCCGAAGAAGCGGTTGATGCATTCAAAACGCATGTTTTGGAGTTACCTCAATCGGACTGGAAAAAGTGCTTTGAAAATTGGTTCAAACGCATGCAAAAGTGTATTGATCATCATGGAGAATATTTTGAAAAACAATAAAACCAATTTCGATCCTACATATTTGTTTTTTCATTATTAGGCCAGAAATATAAATAGCAACCCCCGTATATAGTTGTTTGTGGAGAGCGCAAAAGTTAGCTTTTTGAAACTCTTAATTTAAAAAAATGTTATAAGAATAAACTATAAACTGTTTTTTAACAAAATATTTTGTTTAACTTTTCTATAATTTATTCTTGTCTTACTTTTATTCTTGTTTAACTTTACTTTCAAAATAAAAAATTCTAAAAAAAGAATTAAAAAATTCATCTGATGGATGTATAAAAACGAGTTTCGAGTATTATAATATATAGAATATAGATCATAATATATATAATCTATATCCGAAATATAGAATTTAAGAACTATTCATTCTTTTTGATAATAAGGTTTCTATTTATAATAAAAGTTTTCTCGTGTAATGTTTTTTATTTAATAAAATTTTTTCACCCACACTCTGTTTAAGTATTAACTCAAATCTTGTCAATTTTTGTATTGGTTTATTTATATATTGTATTTTAGTAGTTAGCAAAAAAAGAAACTACTAAAATCTTGTTATTTTAAATCAAATATAACATTTCAAAACAAAAATATCAGAAAAGCAAAATACCCAAAAATGCTACTAGTTTTTACACAAAATAAAATTCATAAGTAAAAATTCTCAATCTCAATGTAATTTTTTTGAATTATTTATTCATTTATATTGAAAGAAAATAGTAATGGAAGTTTTAGTAATAATCAAAAGCAACTTTTCCCCTTCACATTTATAACAATAGCAGGAGAGGAAAGTAAGAGAAAAATTGAAGCTGATTATATTTTGAACAATTTACATAATACATAATGTTCAGAAATATTGCGCGACGTACATCTTCAATTATTCAATACGAAATACAAAATATCAATATCCCCTTATCAAACGAGCTTATAACTACATCTTGTTCAAAAATCTCTTTGTATTATATTTGTTTTTTAATCAATTTACAAAAGTACGTAATATATGAAAAAAAATGTCACCAAGTTGTTTCTCCAATTGCTCATTACGAAATACAAAAATGTACTATCACGCTTCTCTTTTCAAAAGAGAGTATAACTATATCTTGCTCAACATTTTATTTATATTATTAGTGTATTTTAAACAATTTACAAAATCGTGTAATGTTCAGAAATGTAACATAAGATCTTTCTCCCATTGTACGATACGAAATACAAGAACATATTATCAAGTTTCCCTTATCAAAGGAGCTAAAAGAGGTTATAACTTTATCTTGTTCAAGTATTGCCACCTTGCATTACGTTCGGAAATATCAGAACACCTTTCTTTTTAACATGAAAAAACCGAGGAACGTAAGAAAAATATATTTACAAGAAAGGGTGTAGGAAAATATGTAGTCAAGGATTTTACATGAAGGACTCTTACAAGTATTGAATGGCATTCTTGCTGTATGTGTACGAGCAACTGACATTTTTTAAGCAAAAATATTCGATATATTTTCTATTCCTGCTTGATATTCAAATTCGATCTGTCTGCTTCTGTCGCTTTCAACGCGGAATTTCATTGCAGCCACACTTTGCATTTGGAATGTTCGTAAGCTTCTAGTTATAGAATATTCTGCATTTTTATGTCCAAATCACATCGTAAAATATATTCAATATTTTTACCAGCTTAGATGTGGTTTTGTGTTTCCCAAAGTTTGCTTTTTTTATGTTGATCGTTTTAAAATCTTTATTTGTTACAGAAAATTGTATTTCTGGTTTCTCGGTGAATATATTATCCCTACCTTTGCTTGAAGGATATACAATTTGATATTTCATGTGTATATTTGTATTATACCTGCGGTTTATTTTTATCTTCAGTGAAAACTACCTGCGAAATAAACTCATTTATTTTTTATGCTTACCATATTCAAATAATATTCCTGACGTATTTAATGCATTTTCGTTTTAAGAAAAACTTCTAGTTTAACTTGTAGCTTGGATTACAAAGAGTGGTGAATGAAGGACTAAAGAAAGTAATTAATTAACGAACCTCAAATTAATCAATTTAATAATTAATTAAATGATGCCTTAAATAAAATAGTTTTATCATCACAAATCAGTTGGATGTGTTTCAGTGCTGAAATGCAGTCAACAGCTTCGTAATTAAAATAAACAACACAAAAGTGCGTTTCAGAATTTTTTTTTCATTTTATTTTTATTTTAATTAAAAACCTTTCACATGTATATTCCAATTTACATATTAATAATATTTTTGCGACATTAATACATCATTAAAAAGCAATGATAAACAACATTATTATTGATTACAATTTTAAGACACGATGTGGCAGTTATCTGCATCTTTCAAAATATCGCCATGATAACCAATATCTTGCTTGCATTTTTTTCGAGAACAAATTATATTAACAAAGTTAAAATATACATTCAAACAAAAACATATCAATGGATTAAGAAAAAAAAAAGCTGAGAGGAAATTACTGTACGCGATGAATAGGTAACTTCATCTACGAAGAACATAAAAATTTCAATCGAAGTTGCTAAACACAATTTTATTGCCAAAACATTTACCTAAACGTTACTACTTTTCATGATGTGAAAAACTTCCCAAAAATTTTGGTCAGTGCCGACCAGGTGGCCGAGTGGTTAGCGTGCCTGACCGCGGAGCTGATGGCTGCGGGTTTGAATCCCGCACAGGGCATGGATGTTTCTTTCTCTCTGTGTTCTATGTTCCTTTCTTCGGTATGATTCGGTACGAATGTAACCCTCCCTATAAACGGGCATGTTGTATGACGTGGGCGACGCTACTCCACCGCCGTGGCCTAGCCATAGGTGCTCACTGGGTAACGATAAGAGAGTAGCAATTCTTTCATTTCTGAGGTCAATGAGAAATAGACCCAAGTGCCCGCCATTTGCCAAAAAAAAATTTCGGTCAGTTGTTGAAATATATTTCTGATTATTAGATAAGATTTAAAAGAAAGAAAACAGAATATATGCTTTACAGACAGAATTGTCGACAGAAATATTCTGCAAGTTGGAATTTACAACATTGATAATCTTTGGCATAGCATGAATGCATGGCATCGAGAAACAGTACTGTAAAGTTGCCACATTGACAGATAACAATTACATTTGTTGTAATTTGAAGCAAATGCAAAATGCTATGTTAATTACTACAGATTGAAAATTTTTTCATAATATAAGTTTTAATGTGTGTTTTGTAAATGTGAAAACTTTAAAGTAACTTTTTCGTGTAGTACCAAGTTATCCATACGCAGTAATACTAATGAAAATATGTAAAACATAACTTTAAATGTCTTTTGAATTGTATCCAAATCAAATAATTTTAGTTTCGTATTATCTTGCTATGACAAGTTTGAGGTAAAAATTTTGTTTAAGTTTTATTGTAAACTTGATTCCTTCTGAATAAGTATATATGTAACTGCTTTACTTCGAAAAAACATTATTTTTACAGTATGACCGTTATTATGAGAAGCAAAATGTTATTACGCATAAACATACGAAATCCATTTTTAGCATTACTGTTAACATAATACAAGTGCTATGAAAAATGTCTCTATTATCTTTAATAAGCTTCAAGAATAAAAATATAATTTAAACATTCTACTATTTCTTACTTATAAATTGTAATTATATAATTACAAATAAGATGTAGTTAAGTAGAAAACAAAACAGACTTTTTATAAGAATAGTTTAGCAGGAAAAGTATTAAACAGCATTTATTTAAGTGGCATATCTATTTGTTTGGTAATGAATATGGTATATAATACAAAATATATATTTTATAAAAAATGTTAATATAAATAAAGCTTGTTTTCATCTTCGGAATAGTTGTTAAAAATATTACAAGAAAAGTAAACGCATTCTTAAGAAAATGCGTTAAGTAAACGAACAGTTTTGCCATTATTTTTTTAGTTTCATTTTATAAAAGATAACAATGCAATAAAAATAAAAATAAGTGACGAGAAGTACGTGGATTACATCTTTAAAATCTTTTAGTTCCTGAAAATCTGTTTTCTTTTTTGGATTTCTTAGATTTTCTTTAATTTATTTTGCTACATTCTGATCACGTGCATTGAATACTCTAACTTTTTAAAAAGCGTAAGGTTTTAATGAATACCTATTCAGAAGTATATTATGCTAGACAGAATGTGAGCTGTTTCTCTGAACCAAAAGGAAGGTATATTACTCTTATTGAAATTTAAAACTCATTATAGTTTTCTTGTAAAATTATAATTCACATGCGTAAACTTAATTACCATATTTAATTTACAAAATTTTTTTTTTAAATGTCAAAAATGCACACGTGTTTTTTTAATATCTTTATGCGCTGAAATTTTTTAAATTTGTTTTCCTTATGCATGAAATTTTTATATATTTTAATTCAAATTCAAATTCCTAATATTTTGTTACACAAAAATTATGTATTGTTAACGCGCAAAAAAATGTATAAAAAGTACTTTCGCAAAAAATGCGTTGCTAATAAAAATACTTTTATTGTTTTTTTTTCATTAAAAATGCTTTTAATATTAATTTCTCTGAATTTGAATTAATTTAATGATGGGATAAGGAAGACACTTGTTAAAAGTTTTTTCTTCATAAATTTGTCTGACTATTGATCATCATTTTGAAGATATGGAGCATTTTTTAATTGAAATTTTTTTTGACTTACTGTTATAATAAAATAAAATAAAAATCCATACTTTTTTACAAATTTTATTTCTGAAAAAGAAAGAAAAAAAAACTTTCATTTACACTAGAAAAATTATATTTTACTAGTTCAGACAAAGACGAACCATTGATTTGTTCTTTTTTTTTTGCTACAGACAGAAAACAATTAAATAAAATATTTATTTTTACCTAAAAAGTTCATTTATAAAAAGGTTTTCTTTCTACTAATGTTAGGTAATATAAATCATTATTTTTAATTATGAAAGGAAAATCACTAATAATAAATAAAATGAATCTTAAAAAAATAACACAGTATCAAACATTTACTTGTCTCTTTATAAGTAAGAAAATATTGAATCGTAAATTAGAAACCGCAGATTTGACCATTACTACTCATTGCTTCTTATGCAAAGCAATTTAATAATAAAAAGCACTAATTTCTACCTGGAAAGAACATTCGTAAGAAAAAGTGTTTAAACTATTTGTTTAAATAATTTTTAACAGAGGTAAAGGCAGCAGGGGTACTTTTTTTATATTGTGAAATTGATCATTATTTTAACTGTAAGAATTTCCTTAAATGTTGATTGATATAAATGATTATTTGAAATTGTGGAAGGAAAATTAAATCAAATATAAAAAACACATTTCAAAAACAAATTTAGAAATTAAAATAACACATTGAGTATCAAACATTTACTCATCTATTTACAAGTAACAAAATATTTAACGAAAAATTAGAAACCACTAGTTTGATCATTGCATCTATTGCTATTGATATAAAACAATTTAAATAATAAAAAACACTGATTTTATTCTAGACAGATTACTTGCAAAACATTTATTTAAGCTAATGTCAGGCAACAAAGATATTTTTGAATGTTAAGAAATTGATCATTATTTCAACTATGTTAGAATTTCTGTTACGGACAAAATACCACATCAGAAATCAATATTTGGTGTTTTTGAAAAAAAGTATAAGTTAAATGTAGCTATTTTGTAATAAAATAATTTGACAAAAAAATCTTAGATTAAAACTTAGAATCAGATTATATTTATTAGGCAAACGAAAGAATTTTATGCTATGGTATTCTAAAACTGCTATAAAAAATAATAAAATCAATAGGTAATCAGCATGCACTTAAATTATTGTTTTTTTCTGCGCACAAAAATAAATCTAATAACAATCCACTCAACGTTTAAATAATGTGTACAAATCATTCCAATTCTAAAAGGGAGAAAAATAAGTTAAAAGTTGATTAAAAAGTAATAAAATTAATTATTTACTTGATACGTTCGTAATTCACCAATATGATCATTTCAAGTTATGATGGCAATATGAATATTCACACTAATCTTTGGGAGTCATTTGTTCTTGTAAGCCTTTTATTGGTTAATAAAACACCGTGTTGAAAAAGTAAATGTCGTAGCAACATGCAATTTCTTTTAAAAACCACAAAATAAGTATTGTTTATATATTTTAAGTATTGAATATGCTTTCAAAATTTTTGAGAATTTCTAATACCACGTATCTGGTGCGTAGGTTATATGAAATATGAAATATGGAATGCTAAAATGCATTCCAGATTTCATATTTCATATAACCTACGCACCATTCCACATTTTTCTTGTAAAATATAGAATAAATAATGATTATATACTCCAAATATTGAACTAACATAAAAAATTTTAAAATTTTTATCATCTATATATTTCGAATTTCTAATAATCGAACTTTTTTTTATTTTACATTATTTAAGAACAATTTAATATTTTCTTTGAAAAAATCAAAAACAATTAATGATTATAGATTTTAAATATTGAACATACATTCAAAAATTGTGAGACATTCCTATTTTAAGTAATCAAGATTTTTTTTCAATTTTACATTACTTAAGATTATTTCACGTATTCTTTAAAAGAAATTTTAACAATAATAATATATTTTAAATATTAATCATACATTCATGAATTTTTAGGAATTCTAATTTTAAGTAATCGTGACTTTTTATTTTATTTTACAGTGTTTAAGAACCATTTCACATTTTATTTGAAAAAATATAAAATAATATTAATTTCAGATTTTAAATAAAAAAATATTTTCCAAAACTTTGAGAAACTCCAATTTTCAGCAAACAAGATTTCGTATTTTGCATTACTTAAGAGCTATTTTACAATTTCAATAATCAAAACAACATATTTTTTTTAAATCTAAATTCAGGATCTCTACTTAAAACTCTATCTTTCCAACTTTTAAATTAAGATCTATCTCCATTCAGAAGCTGAGCATGTTTCTTTAATTACGGGCTGAAAATTCCGAGATAATTTTCTTCACATATCCCCTTATTACTTTTAAAGGAGGATTTAAAAGCCCGTAAGATTCAATAGTTTAATGAGAACGGGACGTTGCTACGGTAACTTGTCTGTTTATCTCCTTGGAACATTTCTTGAATCAGAAAATAAAATGGAAATACTTTGAAGACATTAATGTTCTCAACGGAGTTAGTGATATACTTTTCAAGTAAAGTACCAAACCATTGTATTTAAATTAAAAAAAAATATTATTATTTTTTTGTCGTTTTTTTAAATGCAAATTTGAAACAAAAATCGATTTGAAGTGATATCTCGGAATTGGTCATAATATTGGTTAATATTATGAATCTAAATTATTTACTTTTATTACAACTTCTCGAAATTTAAGACTCGAACTTCTTTTGCACGAACTTGTTTTTGTTATATATATATNATATATATATATATATATCACATAGTCGCTGTGGTAAATGTCTGAAATATATGATGGATCTAGTTAAGTGCCATTGCCCGATATGTCCTACATCAATATTTTTTTTAAGTAAGCAGTGCCACTGCTCAGTTTACATTTGCCCTGTATGCCCTAAATCAATGTTTTTTTAAGGTCAAGTACCACTGCCCACTCTGACCACTGATGTTTCTCCTAATCTAGCCCCAGTAGGCATTGAAATATTAAAAAAATATAATTGTCAACGAATAAATTTATATCGAATTTGATCTGACAAATATTTCAGACATTCACAAAAGCGACTATGTGATTGCTGACATTCACCTCTGAAAGTCGACATTCTCTTAATTTTATGGTAATCACACGGAAATTGAATAGATATTTCAAAATAGGATTCACTCATGTTAGTGATGTCTTGTAATAGGTTTATATTTTCCGTTTAAAATAATGTAATGCAAAATAGTATCTGTTTTAAAAGATATGCGATTTTTTATTTTCAAATAGATATGAATAGATATGAAAAAGATATGAAATTTCAAATAGATATGAAAAAGATATGCGATTTTTTATTTTCAAATATATGATTTTATTGTGTTTTGAATAACTTATCGAGATGACAAGCTCTAATTTGTAAATTTTTCGGAAAAGAATATAAGAAAAAAAAGATGGTAGGCTCAATTTTTGTTTTAGAATAAGCTCAAAGTGCATGTTTAACAAAGAAGAAATAAATGGAAATGCGAATTTAAGAAATGTTTGCATCTCAAAACAAATATTTTAGAAAAATGAACATAAATAATAAAATAAATATTATTATGTCGAATGCTAATGATTTTAATTCTTCTTATCACATGCGTAGTCTTGTATAGATTAATGTATTGGCCATTATTTATATTATTTGACGGACGTGCATCATTAGAAAAAATATAGTCATTTTTCAACTAACTTGTGTAGTATTAGAGTTATGAAAAAAATAAACTGTAATTTAATTTAGCATTTAATAAAACTTTTTTAAATACGTTAGCTGTTATTCTAAATCAAGTTCAAATATGTTTTAAAAATAATTAATTTTATTTTGTTTTGTTTGACAATCTAAGAACTTAACATTATTTACATGATGTAATAAAAAATTTCATGATGTAAGAAGTTAAAAACAGAAAAAAAGTATGGTCATAACTGAAGGAATAAGCTAAAATTTTCCATGCTCAATAGGAACACTTAATAATTTTTACTTAACTTAAAAACTTTATAATTTTTACTTAACTCAAAAACTTAATAATTTTTACCGAAACTCTTCGGCATTTTTTAAAGAATATACAATTAAATACGGTTTAATAATACACGAAAAAAATTGCTAAATGTGGCGAAATTTGCTTTTAAGTTGTATATTTTTTACTATATTTGTTGTATATTTTGTGTAATAATAAGAACTATGATTTTGAAAGCCCGAATATCTGATAAACCGTTACCATATGAAAGGAAAATTAATAAACGAATAGTTTAAATGCTGTATATTTTGATTTTATTAAACAGATGTATGTTTGTTTCATCTGAGATCTCATGATCATAAGTTGCCGTAATTTTAGCAGACATTTTTCACCGTGCAAAATTTCTAAATAATTTAAAATTTTCAAAAAAGTAATGAAATTTTAAGCAATGGTATTTTTAAATAATTGAAAAACTTAATAACAGTAAATCCAATCACAGTAAAATGGGTCGCTACCCTGAGTGCCGATACTTCTTACAGAAATGAAATTTTATAAATCCCTAGCATTTTTTTAATATCAAAGAAAGTGTGGTTATTAGGCCATTTTTTTTCGTTTCAAAGTTCATATTTTTAAACTTTTTGTGAAGTAAATTTTTGAAACGTGTTTTTCAGCTGTACCGCACAAAAAGTATTCAAAAAATTTTATAAATATTGTTTGTAGCAAAAGAAATTAAAATTTAACTGCTGAAATTGAAATATTTCAATAATATCATTTTGCAAATAACCATCGGCATTTAATTTGTATTCAGCAGTGTTTACTATCATTTTTAAAATTTTTATCTGCGAAATTATAATATGAATGCATTATTTAGCTCTCCTAAATTTTTAAGAGTTTGCGTTCTATTATAAATGTTTATTGACGCTAGCGAGAAACAAAAATACGGTTAAATTGAAATAGATATTTCCATGTATGTATACTAAACAATTTCAAAATATGAGTGAATACGCAGAACAATATGATTTAATTTTGAAAAAAAAAATTTACATTTAAATTCATAAATTTTATCGGCACTTGATAACTTTTCAAAGTACTACTGAAATTCTTTGCTTGAAGGAATTTAATAATTCGTTGCATATATAGCAGCAGCACGGAAATAAAGAACAATTTCTTAAAGATTTACATATTCCTTATAAATTTAATTCTTTTCAAAACTACTTTAGGACTCATAAATAAAAATATTTCTCATGACAGTATAGATAAATTTCAAAAATTTTTAGGATTTTGCTAACATTTCTTCTCTTTATGAAGAAAAATCCTCTTGAATGTTCTCAAAACATATACTAACTTTGAGATAATTATGTGACAAAAATACTACAACTTTTCTAAGCAACTACGAATATGATCTACTATTAAGATTTATTGTCGATACTCCTTTAAACAGAAGTTTCATTGTTGGTAAAATATTTATCTTATCTCCTGAGAGAAAGAGAAATTTACTCAAAAAAAATTTCAATAATAAAAGATTTTTTCTTTACCTGCAGTTTATGTGTAAGGAAATATTCAAAAACATTCATTTCCAGGTATGTCTCATGCATTATTCATTTCAAAATATTTTCAGTTTAAGTTTCTTAGATGCTATACAAATTACTGTAGGAAAAATTTACCATTAGTATCTTAGTACAGCTATCCAGAAAACATGTTGAATCGCAAAGTTTTTGCATTTAAGTGTTCTGAATAATTTGATTACTGTCTTCATGCATTTTGATTTTTATGGAAAGGGTAACATATGTTGGAAGATTTAGCACGGAAAGGCATTTTTCAGATAATGATGGCAATATGAAAAGAAATTTCAAATAACCAACTTAAAAACTGGAAGTTAGCATAAAAGTAAATATGATTATCATTATTTACTTTAAAGAAGGTTTTCTTTTTACTTCGGAAAGAATTAATTTTTCAAATCAATATAAATGAAAAAAAAAACATTTTTTTAGCATTTCAGATAAATTTGCTGTTTTAATGCTGAGTACATCTAAAGTAAAATGTTTATTCATAAGTTTTGATAGCAAGCTTGTCAGTTTTAGAAGAAAAAAATCCTACAAAAGCTGAATTTAAAAAAAGAACCTTATTGGAAGATCACCTCATCACTGCAGAGTGAATGCAAATTTATTATTATTTGCAAATTGTAATAGTTATCTATAATTATAAAATGAAGGGTTTGTGACTGTCTATCTGGTATGTGTGTTTCTTACAACAGCAGAACCATTTGTTCGATTGTTCAGAAATTGTGACATCGGCTGCAATAGATAACTTAAGCCTTTGATCCAAAAATTCAGAATAAACGGTAGATGGAGCCGATGGGAAAATAGAATTTTCTCATTGGTAGAATAATAGCCATAGTTTTAAATTGAACCATTTTTTTATTTTATTTTATAACCGTCGTTGAACAGTCGACCCAATATTTTAGGTTTACGACTACTAATTCTCAACTCCGCAGCCTTGTAATTCTAAACCCTATCCAGAAGACAAGAGAACTACTGGATCAAGTATTGGGAATTTGTATTCGCGGAGGACTTTTTGATGGAACTAACGCGCATTTGCGTTACTTACAGAGGAAAACAACGGAAACACCCGCGGTTAGCCTGAAGGCAAAGGGACTCTAACAAATGATCCATGTACCACTGAGGATATTTTATTTCAGCACTGTGGTCGGCGGAAGCCAGATGCTGAATTCATATTTACCAGCCATCGCTGTAATTCGAACCAGCTCACTTTATTGGAACGCAAATGCTCTATCACTTGAGTCATCACGGCCCGAATTAAACTATTGATGATTCTGTTTATTCATATATTTAACACATAACCTCAGTCATGTTCGCAGTTTTACTTGATCAAAGTAGTACGTATATTGAATTTACTTTGATAGTTAGTTATCAATCATTACGTAATATATTTTGTTTCATTACTGTGTATGATTGTGTTGTTCATGTTAAATACTGATTCATTTTTTTTTCTCCGTAGAAAGAAAGAGAAAGTTTTAATGTTAACAATTATTTATTTCAGACTCTCACCATCGTAAGGAATTACTGGTTCCCTATATTAAAAAATTTTAAAAGCTACTGTATTTCGGATGTTCAACGTTACATTTTACTCACGTGCACTAAAACTATTACACAAATAAGCTTTAAATTACAAAGTTGTGTAGAAAAATGTTAATAGACTCCTTTAACGTATTAAGCTTTATTAAGAATCAGTTCTCTGTTTTATAAAATTAAAAAAAAACATTTATTTCACAACAGCAAATACAATAACGAAATTAAAGTACCCGTAAAGGGTTAGTAATGAAAATGAGCTTGCAAAAAAATAAAGAAAAACCAGTAACGGTTTGGCATAACCTTCAAATTCCAAAAATAAAAACCCTCTTCTAAAAAATCCCCAATTCTCTGTTGTTCTAAAAATTGCTTTAAACAACAATTGTTGTTGTTAAAACAATTGCTGTGTTTTTATTTTTAATTTATCATTTTATATGTTTATTTTATTTTATTCATGCTTTTGCCAGCCAGATATTTTTTTATATTTTTAGACTTTATAACTCCTCTCCCCTTGGAAGAACTTTCTCCAGAGAAAAGAAAGGAAAAGTTATTTAACTACTTATTTGTGTACTTCGTTAAACTTTAGGTTAAAGCCAATTCATTATAATACAATCAAAACATTTCACTTTTAAAACTAAATTTTCTGACTGTCAAATTAATGCAACAAGCAGTTTTCGCATTTAAAATGATCCACATTATTTAACTTTAAAACTTAAAATTACTAAATTATTTTTAGACTCTTGCAGTAAACATTAGTATACAATTCACTTGTAAGTCAATTTAGATATCAAACTAAAATATTCCAAATAAAATTAGAATGTAAATAAATACTATAATTTAACTTCACGTAAAAAAATATAAAGAAGTATAACTATTTACATATATACAACAATATCTATTAACTGAAGCAAAGAATATCGTTCTTTTAAAAAATGCTTATTTTTATCTTGATGCCACTAGTTTTAAAACCAAACAAAATACTTGACACTTTTAAGCTTCACAAAATTAGATTCTAACTCAATCTTATTAATATTTATATGCATAACTTAAATAACATAATTTAAGAACACTTGCATTTTTCTCTACAATCAAATTCGCTTAACACCTACGTTTAATTTTCAAATAGAATCATTTCAAACACTTTATTAAATTAGACTTAACTGGTACAATTTAAAAAACTTGAAAATATTGAAATGATACTTCTTATGCGACTTCCAACAAGGTTGCGTTAAACGTTTAACGCTAAATTTTTATTGGCCGGGAAATCACGTGGTAGGATCCAGTTTTGCCTCATTCATTTCCATATCGTTTTGGTTCTCATTAGCATAAAAATAATAAAAGTACTGTTTTTCTATGAATATTTTAGTTTGATTTGATACACATATAATTTAATAGGGTGGTATTTTTTTATTTTCAAACTTAGTGGATAAAAATTGTAAAAAATGAGTGAAAACAATACAACGGACAATGCGACGGATTTAAGGTTATGTCAAGGTACGTCTGTTGTGAATATCAATTGATTGTTAGGTTTTCTCTTTTCTAATTGCCATTTATATTTCAACAAATGCAGCTATGAGAGATATTAAATTATTTATTGCAAAATCTTTATTGCCACTATCCACTGCAAGTTCACAAGCTCTGGCAGATGTTACTGGTAAAGAAATTGATTATTGTGAGCGGCCTGTGATCCTTGCTGGAGATTTTAATGTGAATTTCTCGTTACCTGAATCTGAAACATTATTAACCTTCCTTAAAGACAAATTTGGTTTGGAAATGTTAAATGGTAGGAATGATCCAACAACCAAAGGGGTAACCACCAATTATGCAGTTTCTGCAAGAAATATTGAAAAAATAGAACTCAAACATTTCGTATCTTACTTAAGTTATCATGATTCCATTGTAAATGTTATAGATTTGGAATGAAAATGATAAATAAAAGACGCGATCAATTGTGAATTGTAAGCATCTATATATATATTTCTCTTACACGGCACCAAAAAAAAGCCTCATTACAACTCCCCGAATGGCAACGTTATAAAATAGACCAATGATTGCTGCCAAAAATGTCACATGCTAAATCTAGCTTAGGGGGCTCAACATATAGCGCTTTTAAAAACGGAAACAATAACCAGAGTGAGCATTATCAGGTTGTTCAATTCAGATTCATGCCCCAAAAACATGATAATATTTAATTTAAGCTGGTTCAGCATATAGCGCTTTTAAAAACGNCAATTAGGAATTAATTAATTAATTGAAGTGAGAATGCTTTAAAAGGCCGCTGTTGAATTGATATTTTTCTACTGGGAGCTACCTAAACGTCTAAAAATCTTCTAAGTGTTTGTATTGAATGCCTTGAATTTTTTTATATTTCGAGCTTATTTATGCATTGAATTTTCACGCTTTAAAATACAGAATATTAGTGAAGCTGCTAGGACTTTTAAACGTAATGAAAGAAAACGTGTTCGAAGAGCCCAAGAAAGTGTTGAGGAATGTTATGGAAGACGTAGATTGCAGAGATCAAGTGCAATATTAACTGTTCAAGATGTAGCAGTAGATGTCAAAGAGTATAATATTGGCTCAATGACGGAACAATGTAGTTATTGTAATGTTTACTTCTGGGCCAAAGAAAGAAATTCTCCTGGCAAATATACGAAATGCCCGCTCGATGGAAAAATTAATTTGCCTACACTAATGGACATTCCCGAGTAGCTGCAAAAATTATTAAGTGATAATTCGATTGAGGCACGAAATTATCGAAATCATATGCGGGAATATAATTCTGCTCTTGCATCATTTGGAGCACACATAAAGCCACCTCCTGGNATGCATTGAATTTTTTTATATTTCGCGTTTATTTATGCATTGAATTTTCACGCTTTAAAATGCAGAATATTAGTGAAGCAATATTTGATAATTAATGGTACTAATATGTTTCTTATTTAGCTAATGTTTTGATTTTTTCACCGTGTACAATCTAAATAGCTAATATACTTTTTTAAAAGCCAATAAGAACATTGATAGATAAAATACTATGTCTTTGTGCTAGAACATTGTGTTCATTGGCAAGCGAGCGCAGCGAGCCATGGTTCACGACGTGAACCCGTGAACCACGTAGGATTGCGTAGCAATTCTCGGGGGTTGGCGAGCGTTAGCGAGCAAGGGGCGGAGCCTCCTAGTTGTTAATAAAGTTTGTCTTAAAGAAACTATATGATTTCACTAAAAATCAATTTCTACCCCTTCCTATTTTCATTTCCACATTACGAAGTTTCACTTCTTCCGCGCGGAGGGACTCCACGCACTATTTTTTTTCCCTTTTATATTTCCTGCTCAGTGTAAAACTTTAATTTAAACTTTAACAGCAAACTAATTTCTTTACGAGTTAATTTCTTTTTTTTTTTAAAGTTAATCATATATGTGAGTAAAAAAATAAGACTTAACTTTACCAACATCAATGAGAAAACGGAGCATTATTTACATATATCTTTCCATCAATAAACTTTTGTCTAATTCTAACCAAGAACTCTAAGATACTCTACTAGGACAATCTGCATTTTTGTTCTTAGTGCCAGCTCTATGTACAATTTTAAAATTAAACAGTTGCAGTGCTAAAACCCAAATCATAAGTCTAGCATTAGAACAAGCATTTGTTTTAAGCCTGGTTAGCAGGTGATGATAAGTTTGAATTGTAAACTTTTGTCCATCCGAATAGTGTCATAATTTTTTACGGCAAAAATTATGCTGGAATTTTGTGCCTCATATTCTTTATTTTTTGTTTTTAATCGACTTTACTATCTGGAATTAACTGCGTTTAGCTCTGAAATTGGCTTCGGCGTTATTTGTAGATTTAGCAATCTAGCAGCTGTTCTATTCCCAAGGAGATATCGACCTTTATCTAACTCACTTCTAACCACAACTGCTTTGATTACAATATCACCAAACTGTCCAGATATCGATACTTTTGCTAGTGGTAAACAAATTGGGCGTTCATCAAATGGTTGTTGCACCCACACAGTTCAGCCAGTAAACATATCTGGAGTCAAATATTTTCGGCATATGACATCAATAGTTGCACCTGATATACAAAGTACCGGCATTCTAAATCCATTTGCTTTCGCCATAAGAGAGTACGGATTTAGTAATTTTTCCTCTTCTTGTCCCAGTCCGATTCGATTAACTTGAGCAGGTGGCTTTTGGTACTTAAGCTTCTTATATTTTCTTCATTTTGACCATTCTTTGCAGTAAGTCCCTGTAAATTTTCCGGGTTGCATTTTCTTCTCGCCATTTGGGTCTCTGATTTTCATAATTTACTTGCGAACCAACTCGTTTCCAATTCCATGTACATCCTCGTACTCGTCAAGCATTTCTGCCAGTTTTGTAGATGAGGTTATTTTTGACCAAGTAACTATAAAATGCTCTCACACTTCATTAGAAACTCTTGCTTGATCGGTTAAAGGAGAACTCTTAATTAGGAACTCTTGTTTGAGCATTTTGCTTGATCGGTAACCATTAGATTCAGCAAGGTTTGAAAATCTTTTTATTCTAATCATTGAACCCATTCATTCAGTTAGTTCTTCAATTCAAAAACAAAATCTTTCTAGGTATTATCGAACTTTCTTTTGGTGCTGCATAAATTTAATCCAAAATTTCTCTGGACTTAGCTTAAACCGTTTCATTAAAATTTCTTTAACATGGTCATAGTTGTAAGTTTGTTCTTCAGATTCTTTAGATAATAGTTTTGTTATATCAGGTGAAAAAAAAGATAATTGATGAGTAACCCACTCTTCTTTTAGGATTTCTGCTCTTTTTGCTTGACGTTAAAAAACTACTAAATATAGACTAATTTAATCTTTTTTATGACCAAAGTTTTGGATATCCAACATATTCCACTGAGTAGTACTAATATTTCGATTTGAAGGACCACTTTTTTGGAAATTAAGTATTAATTGCTCTAGTTCGAATTGAAATTCTTCTTGTCGTTGTAGGCGCTTTTTATCTCCCTCTTCTATTTCTTTTTGTCTTTCTTTACGTTTTTTTTTCTTCCCCTTCTATACGATTTTCTTTAATTACTTCTAACATTTCTTTAACCAGATCCTCTTCGAAGTTTTTAGAGTTTTTAATTAGATTTATCAACTCACATACTGTAACATTGTCTATAATAGTTTCTCCCAGCTCCCTGCGTAATTTGACCAAATCACACTTCTTTGCTCGTCCCAAGAAAGCCATAATTAATAATACTTGAAACACAATTCCTTTAAATGGTAAGTTTATCCCGACGTTGCCACCAATTAAATATAGCTGTAACGTTTTAAGCTATATTAAGGACCAGTTCGTTGCTTTATGAAAAAAATATTTATTAAACACAACAACAAATAAAGTAACGAAATTAAAGTTCTTATAACAGGATAGTAATAATCTTGCAAAAAAATGTAGAAAAATCCATGACGGGTTGGTATAAACTTCAAATTCCAAAAAACAAAAACTATCTTCTTAAAAATCAACAATTGGGTATAATATGAAAAAAACACAACTACTTCCACTTCGAAATATTTACTAGGAATAACATCTACCTTTTAGTTTAAATAATAAGATGAGTTTTAAATATGTTTACTAAATTCATAAACTTAGATAAAACAACAAAATAAATTATTTCAAAAGGAACTAGATAAATACAATTCCAAACTGCCGAGCAACGACTTATAACATCACACTTCTTTTAGTGTTTACTTGTTGCTAGAAATCAGGTACGCAGAAAATGCTGTCTACTAGTTAAATTTAGTAGGAATAACACTACCTGTGACGTAGGCCATAGTATACCCAATTCTCTGCTGTTCTAAAAATTGTTTTGTGCTTTTATTTTTAATTTATCTCTTTATGTGCTTATTTTATTTTACTCGTGCATTTGCTAGCCAGATATTTGTTAATATTTTCAGACTTTATAGTGCGTTGGAATTTAAAATTCGATATTAGGAATTTTCAAGTGTTAACTTTATGATAAAAAATAACATACGGATTACTCTGTATACAACATAAATGCAACTATCGAATTGAAATCTTACGCACTGAAGGCTATATTTTTTGGGGCTTAATATGAGTTTCTTTCCTTAAATCCAATTTGCTCAAAGTTTTCGTGAAGTTTTTGTTATTTTCCCGTCTTTTTTGACTATTTATCCATTATTGTTGGAATTTTTTTTCTCTCACGGGTTCTGCATTTCATTATCCAGTGCTTGAGTTGATGTCAGAGGTAACAACAACAAAAAAAGAGAGAGAAAGATTGCATTTTACCTATTATAAAATAATAAATACCTACGTGAAACTTAATACAAGATAAAAACCATTTCCTAAAAATCCTTTCCATTTATTTCTTCTTACTGAGTCATATACATAATCTGAATCGTAAGTTAATTTTTTATAATTGTTCTGTATTTATTTTCAGTTTATCTTTTATCAAAGTTAAGTCTCTTATCAACTATAGATTATTATTTTTTAAGACATCGCATGTTTTGTTTATTAAAGTGTCTTTTTCTAAGGAATTTATCTATTTTATTGAAAAACGGCAATGGTGAATGAGATGCAAATAAAGGGTTATAAGAGTAGAGAGACCAAAGGTATTACTTAAAGTCATTCAAATTAACAGAGCAACATAGCTAAAATAACATGGCTGTATTTGTAAAAAAACATGCCTTCTTTAAAACTTAGCATAGCCACTGCATTTGTGCTCTTAACTTTTGAAATTTGAACAAGGTTTGAAAGTAAGAACTATAAAATGATAATTAGTGAACTTAAATACAGTGAAATCTTCAACACAGACCACCTCTGTGTAGCGACCTCCTCTATTTGCGACCATTTCTATGAGAAGCATGAAATTTTTTCCACAGACTTTGTGTTAAATAGAGACCATCAAAACCTCTCTCAGCGATTGGGAGAGCCTCCGCACAAAATGCACGAAAATAAGAAACAGGAAATAACATCAAAACAAAATCTAGTAACAAAATAAATACATAGATTCATTTGCATTTTAAACTTTTGTGAGTGACTGTAATTTAAATTACGCTTTTTGACGATCTCTAAGAGTGATCTGTAACTTTATGTTGCAATCAGGGGCATTAAAAAAGATGATATCAATGATTTGTTTTTAGAGGTTAAAGTTAAACTATAAAAAATCTCAAGCAAACAAATTTCTTCTCATATTTTAAAGCTGACTAATTTTTATGATATAAAATTGAATGCAAACTTAAACAAAAACATTACTGTTTATTTATTTAAAATAGTTCTATCATTCACAATTGGTAATTTTTTACATTCAATTATAGGTCACTTTTATTGAAACTAACTGTTATTCATCGATCAAGTTTTCATAAAACCAGCATAAGTAGCATTTACTCACCAAGAAAATGACACAAAGTAAAATTGAAATCGTTTGCGAAAAATCACGTACCTTCGATATTTTGAAGTCAATGGAGGTAACCCTTAAGATAGAACAGCCTCCTTTAACGACAATTTTTCAGTGGAACAAAGAGTAGTCACTCCCAAGAGGTTTCACTGTATTATCTTAATTTTTGAATTCGTTATTACGTCAGATGGGTGATTTATGGTGTTCAATTTATCATGGGTGAAAGATAAAAAAAAATTCAACACGTGTGAAATAAGTTTAAAAAAATGTCAATCAAATAAATATTAAATAGAAACGATCACAGTTATTATCATTGATTTCTTATTGAAAGAAGAAAATTGCAGAAACAAAAGAAACTTCTGTATTAATCTCTAAAATATTTTTTCTTTTGATTTTACACTTTATTTCATTATACATTATGACGTGTTTAACTTAAGAATTTAACGGAAATTCTAAATTTATTCAAAGGCATTAACATTCAGAAGTTTCGAATATTTCTTCGTTAAAAATGTAAAAAACAACAGTTAATATCTGAGAACAAAATTTGCAAACAATAATGCTCAGCATTTTAATTGAAAAAAAAGTAACTAGTTTAGTAGTTAGTTAAAATAGTTTTTCTAATATTTGCTAGCCCACAATGCATAATAAATTAAATTAGTTTGTCCAATTGATCATAATTTCTTAAGAATAATTTGCTAGACAAAGAAGTGCCATATTATTTAAATATGCAATTAAAACTAACATAATTTATGCTGAAAAATAAATATTAGACAAATGACTATTTATAATGATTATTTAATTTTTTTTAAAATTATTATTATTACGATAAACAACAAAATGTGCTATTAAGAATTTCATTTCATTTATTTTGTAAATAGCTAATACTTCCTTCGTATATCACTTCAATGTAATGAAATGATTTACAATTAGTTAAACAGATTACAAACGTTTAGAATAAAATACGTTATACTAGTTGTAATAATATTGTTAACTAGTTGCAAAAATAAGCAAATAATCGTCTTAAATAAATTATATTACGTCTAGTTAAGGGATTCACTACGTCACTGTCCAGACAGAATCGTTTTTCTTCATTCAGTTTTATTTAATTCTGGTAATAGAATACATAAGAAAAAAAATTGTGAGTTCACTGTACTTTGTAAAAACATTTTTTTATATTTTTTTTTCACAAAAAATATTTTCATATATATTTATAGCATTTATTCAGAGAGTAGTATACTATTTTTTTAACAATAAAAAGATTAACATGATAATATTAACTATATCAATCTAATAGATTAATTTGCGTTTCAAGTGATGAATAGAATCAGTATAATAATAATAATAAATTATTTTAAATGATAAAAATAAAAGTAATAATAATTTTAAAAAAAGTAAATAAAAAAGTACTTTTATCCGGCAACATAATCTTATCAGCTGCTTATTTTGCAGCATTGAATATTTTTCTTGGATTTTTTTTTACTATTTTGTTAATTAGAGACTGCAGTCTATTAAGAGAGAAAAAAAAACAAATATTACACCGAATAAAATTACAATGTGAAAGAAATTTGGTCAAAATTTCCAGAATATGATAAAAGTTATCATGTTCCTGTTTCTATAGGACAGTAAAGAAATGTAAGCACTTTGGTAAAATTACGAATAATACATGACTTTACAATATCGATAAAATTCTGCAAATGTGGTGCAGTTTTTAATTTTATCGCTCTACCTCAGAGCAGAAAATAAAAACCATTTATTCGATTAAATTTACTTTTCAGTTTTCAGTATTTACTAAATGTGTCTTTATTATAATTATAATTCGAAAACCGGAATTTCCAGTAAACTTTTATATATGAACTGAAAAATTACCAAACGTGTGATTTTAACACCGTTTTGTTTCTTTTAACCAATTTTTTTTTATCTATTTCTTTAACCAAAAATGTCATTTCCCTACAGTACAATAATTTTACTAGAATATTTTTCTCCTTGTAGGATTTCTGTACTGATCTTTTGCTTTTTGGACTGCTTTTGTATCTTTTTGTCAGCGTTTGAAATTTTAGACTGCTCAATTAATTTTGTATCTCTCCACGCAACTGATCTACACTGTAAATAATTCTGGATCAAATTACGGAAAAAATTATTGGCACCCGGAGTTCCACATTCATAAAATTCACATTTACCGTTAAAATTTATACGGTAGCTTTCATATTAATATTTATTTAATTATTTCACACATTTTGTAGTAAATATTACTGTAAAAATCATGGTACACTCCGATAATCCAAAGTTAATTTAGTATACTTTGCTTTTAAATCTTATTGTTATTACTCATAGAAAACTTTTTATAATAAAATAAGTCGAGTAACATCTTTTAGATTCTGTACTAAAATTATCGAATGTCAAAATGTATGTTAATTTTATTAGTGTATCTCTTCAGTTCACCAATCTAATTTTGTTCATACTAGTACATTCTAATAATCTGGTAATACTAGAATATGGTTTATTCCCTAGTTCATTTTTTTTTAACTTTTAGTTTAAAAAAAAAGTCACTTTGTTTCAAATTTAGTAACAGTTTTCGAAGTTGATTTAGTTTGATTTGCTTTTAAGGCTAATTCTCATTATTCATAAAACAATTGTAATAAAAACTATTATTATTATGAAATGGAATCTAAAAAATCATTTTGATTTTACACTAAATGTATAGACTGCCAATTATCCAATAAAACTACCCAATTCAAATGTATTTAAGGCATCTCTCCAGTACTAATCAAATTCTTATTTATGATATTATTATGTTGTTAAAAATGTTCTGCAACTCCCTTGCAGTATCCTTGACTGAGAGATTTTGTTTATAGCAATAACGAATCAAAACCACAAGTTCAGTTTTATCCAAAGTAATTTAGAGTTTAATGATGGAAGTTTAAGTTAAGGTTGCTGAAATAAAAGTTGAAATCTTCGCATATGATGCAGAGCTTATTTAATTCCGTATTAATATTTCCTTATAATCATTTCCCTAATAATACTTTTTTTTCACTTTTAGAGTAAAATGTATGTTTTTATAAAATTAAAAATATCCGGAGTAATTTTATTTTCCCCTTCTTTCCAAGATAATTAAAATTTTTTGATATAAACGTTGTTATAATAAAATAATACCAAAAAAACTATATTAGGTTTTTCTCCAAAAATAGAGCATGCCAAAACCTAAATTTAATTTTTTCTGATCAAGATTATAATTTCAAAATTAGCTAAACAATGAAATATCTCCCTTTAATCTCAAAATTTTACATTCATTCATTTTCAAAGAAAGCTCTGCAACACCTCTTTTTAAGTAGTTTCAACTATTAACTTTATGAAAGAGATGCAATAAAACTGCTTACTTTCGAGACCAACCATTCCGTTTTGATTAAGAATCTTCCATTTGCTAATGAAAGACGGTCCGCTTCGTTTTATCTCCATCCGTTTGAAATGGTTTGTTTTGATATTAAAGGCGGCGAGCTCTTTTAGAAAGCATCCTCAGTGTATCATTATAAGGACTGTTGGTTAACAAGGATCATGGGTTTTCGGGCTAGCAGAGAAAGTCTTTGTAGTATAAGTGATAAGAGCCACGGAAAGAAATTACAAGACTAATTGTCTTAAGATGTTCGTAGATTTTGCTGTCCTCATTAAAATTGAATAAAAGAAGCATAGTATTTTGTTAGAATATGATACTATGTTAGAATTTCCATTCAGAATTTATGATAAAATAGATGGCAGCAGTCTACCCACCCGATTGGCCCTAAAGCTTATAGTTTTTTCAACCTTTACGGTTCCTTAAATCGTTTACAACTGATACCATTAAAAAAACAGTGGATAAAAAACTAGCATAAATACTCAACTATAAAATTTAAATTTAAATGAACATTGGAGCCATGTAGTTTCCGTGCCATTTATGTGTGAATGATAGTTTCGTATGCTAATAGTCCAGGGTCACCACTTGCAGAGTGCAGATTACAGAAATTTCTTCGTGTATTGAAGGACTCGAAGAAATATTGTGGTATCAACGCTGAGATTTGGAAACCTTTTCGGTCGATCATGAGATTTACCGATTAGCTCATTCAGCTCAGTATGCACTAAGCTGCATGGAACAAAATGCCTTCATAAGATGGGCTAGCTGGCTCGGATTTAATTCTGATTGTTAAACAGTTACAGTTGTTAAACAGTGTTATTACGTTAAAACAATCAATAAAATTTGTTTCTTCACACTTTACTTTTTAATGGTTCTTTAGATGTCTTAGTTGAATAAGGTAAAATAACTATTAAATGAATTGCTATGTAATCGTTTTTACCGAGAATTGTTGAACTAAAATATTAAATGCGAAATACATTTTTAAAAAATCTAAAATTTAGGAAGGGGTTTTTCAGGAAAACATTTACATAAGTTTAACAAAACAGTCTTACAAAAACAAGATAAAAAAGTAGGAATCTATAATTTATTTTAAGAAAATGATCAATAACAATACATAGAATAGTATTTATTATTCATGTAAAGTTATATTACGAAGTCAAAATAGTGAAGACACGCGGAATGTATATCAGACATATGTAATTTTATTATAAAACTATTTCCAAAATATCCAAATTAATATTAATATTATTTCTGAACTGATGAAAGGAAGTTTCTCCGAAATTTTTATTAAGAATAATTTTTGAGAAGAAATTTTTTTCTGAGAAAAATGTTAAAGTTTTTTTTTCTATACTAATATTCTTTTAAATAAATCCATATTTTGGTTTTATTTTCCAATTTGGATGACGTACCTATCACTTTTTGGGATAAATGGAGTAGGCATATCTTACTATGTTAGTTAATTATATGTCAGCATGATTAAAAGCTAATGGATTTATGAACATCTATTTTTTTATTGCACACAAAATATGCCACATTTTTCAGTATTTCAGATCTAATTATCTTTCTTACAAATTATAAGAAATTCTGCAAATATTTTTTTGGGAAATAAATATGTTCGCTATTTTTCTGCACTCACATTAATTACCTTCTCTTACAATCCGTAATAACTCGTACTTACGTAACAACAGAAGAAATTCTTCATTTCAAGTGTTATTCTGTTGTTAGCATCACCAAATTATATAACATATGATACACAAGTCAGAAACTTTTATGTGGATATTTTCTCTTCAAAAAATTTCTTCATTTTTATTAGATATGGTATCATTATAGCAATAAAATTTAACTGCTATAATGAATTTTCTAAGCCCAATTAACATATTGTAATATGCATTATTTAAGTGTAGAATAATTTCTAGAATTATCTCAAATATAAAATCTTTAGGAATGTTTATGGACTCAATTGTTATACACTGTAAAAAATTTCGGATCAAATTACGATATAAACGATCAAATTATGATATTTGTGAGGGAATCATGCGTAAAACCAAATCAACTTTACTTCCAAACCCATTTTTATGAAACATTTTTACATTAATATTATCTTAATTTGAGTGTTTGACGGTAATTATTACTGTAAAAATGACAGTCTATCAGATTTTATGCTTCGTAATATGTTGCGGAAAAAATAAGTTTGAGAGTAAGAAGTACCGACACCCTGAGTGCTAATACTTTTCAAGTAATTTAACGCGAATTTTTCTGCAGTGCATCTCTAATGCCACTTATAATTTTTTTTAAAACAATTGCTTCTTCTGAGTAAGAACGTATTTTTACACAATAACTTTTGCAGCAGTTTTATTTATCTAAATATACCATGACGTTCAGTTTGTTCAAAATATTTACTGAATTTTTATTTTTTTTATTATTTATTATTAAAATTTTTATTTTATTTATTGTCATTTTTTACAGCACAAAAGTCGATCATGTTCTATTATATTTACATCTATTCCAAAACTAAATATTTGTTTTCCTTTTAAATAACAACATATTGATCGAGCAATGTTATGCTTATATGAAAGCTTTTGTAGGAATATGCCATTCTAGATCTCATTCCTCCATGTTATTGAAAAAATAGTGTTGATCTTCAACCTTCATCCTGTCGTCGGAGCAAAATACTTAAAATTTAAGAAGATTGACAGCAAACGATGAACCGAATGATGAAACGATAAAAACTGCATGTCATTTCAAAATAGGAGAAGGGCAAACTTGAACAAGTATTTTAGTATTCTCCTGACGTTCCCCATCAAATCTTCGTTCTTTTGCCATAGACTCAATGGAACATCATCACCCATGCATGTTCTATACTTCTGTTCTTTTTTTTTGATATCTGACCGTCTTCTACATTTTCTCAATGTTTCAAGAAAGTTCTGAATGAAAATGATTTAGCTCTTTGAGAAGAAGAAATATTATATCGAAAATCTGCATGAAAAAGAAAAATCAAAACAACCAAGGTTATACGCAAACTCTTCTACAAAAAATACATTAGATAATATGATGATTAAATAGAAATAGGCAAATATTCAATATTTAAAGCAACGTGCATATTTTTAAAAAAATTAACCAGATATATATATTATAAACAGAAAACCTTACAAGTGAAATCAGCCTCATGCAATACAGACTTAGAAACTTTCCATGGAATGATGAACATCAACGACGAATTAACTCTATCGTACTATGTCAATACAGCTAGACTTAATAAATTCTTTTAGTGATTGCAAATGACTGGTAACAATCTTATGTATATTTTACTTACTTTCAATAAAATATTCAAACATATAAATATTCATTTATATGTTTAAGTACTTATTTCTCATATTTCTCTTTCTTTTTAGCAACCAATGCAATTGCATAAATGAGAAATAGGTGAATTTGAGAAAATGGATAATACTACAATATGGCGGAGAAACTGGAAAAAAATGGTTATCCATTAAATCAATGCCACTAGAAAAAAACCAAACACTAATTCGTAAAATTACCGTACTGTACAGCAGTGACATTTTTGGTAAAAAAAAACATAGTTCTGATAATATAAATCAAAATATTCGATATTTAAGCATTCATTAAAAAAAATTAGGTTCACTTAAATATTATATGCCGGGAATTTAGGTTTTTGATGATATAGTTCTTAATACTACACTTTCAGTAAAAACAACAAAACAGCAAAGTAAATTTAACCGAATAAATCGGTTTTATGTCCTCCTCCATGAAATCATCATAAAATTACCAAATTTTATAGCTTTCATCAAATTTAATTACGCCTCATAAACCAAGAATTTTATAGTTCATTTTACAAAAATCCTTATCACAGCACTACGATCAAAACCGCAGAGGTTTTCCCATAGTGCAGGAAACACGGTAGTTTTAACCACATTTTGTTTCTCAGTGTGTGATATAACATATTATGGAAAAGATAATGAGTAATGGATTCATCAATTCATGTAAATATATGAATAAGTTAACTTTTCTAAAAATTATAGATGTATAATTTTGTGCTAAATATATTTGATGAGCTTAGTTACGATGTATATATATATATATATANTTATTCATTGGCATGTTTTTAGCCTTGAAGTCCCAAAATAGAATTTCTACCCTTATCCTTTACTAAAGATATTTTATGAAAAGGAATGAAGTTTTAATGCTTTTATTAATACAAAAGTATTTAATTTTTGTATTACATATATATAAATATTAAATTTATCTACATTAAATTTATATATACGTATTACATTTTACTTGAAAAAAACCCAGTTTATAAGAAATTAAACTAGCATAAGCATGAGTGTGTAAAAGTTATCATAACTAAATTTAAATATAAATATTTTAACATAGAATGATGTATAAATAATTCATACCCTTTGCTCAAGTTTTTAAACGCAACTCATGAATTTTTATGCACGTACAATTTGTTTGTATAAAACTCTTCATTTGGAAAAAAATAACATTTTTTCATCAAAGATGAAATAAAATTAATCCCACAATAAGAGAAAATAAATTTCTCAAACATAACGCAGATGGTCAAAAGAATTTTCCATTCCATTGCTTTTTCCTCTCATAAATCTAAGCAGTTTTCTTTTTTTTTTCTCTTGGTTTTAATAAAGCGTACGTAATTCAGCATAGGCGATAAAATGGTAATACACGATGAAAGGAAATATTTTTAACACGTTTAATATATGCCTTTAGTTTCTTTTTTTTATACTATTTGTGTTTTTTTTTTATTTCATTTTTTATGTACTGAGTTTTATTTTTCTGCTCTGGTATAACGAGATTATGGTAGTGGTTACTGTGGAAATTTTTTTTCTTTATTAAAGCTTTGAAAGAAGGAAAGTGCATAGTAAGGAGGATTGATAAGTTTTCATATTATTCATGACACCCTCTCGATCAAGCCAAGTTATGCATTTTAATCGAAAAATTTTGGACCGCTTTGCTGCGATGACGTTATTTTTTTTTTCTTTAATCTGCAGGCAAGAAATGTCTTAATCTTATAAGAAAGCAGAATAAAAAATGAACCACAAAAATTTGCATTTAAAACTTATGATGGTAAAAAAATTATGTTTTCGATAAGGAGGTACTTTAAAAGAAATAGGTTTAATTAGTATATTTATATTTAAGTCTTTGAAAAAACACGGAATAGAAAGTTTTAAATGTATAATTTAGCTATATTTTCTCCACTGAGTATAGTTTACCTCTCATTTATGATTTTACTGCATTATTGCTGCTTCTCTTCAACTATTTAAAATATAGTTAACTATTCCATGTGATAATTCTCACATATTACCAAAACTAACATTCAAAGAAAAACAAATACTTTATTTGAAATAAATAGTTATGTGTTCGTTGAGACAGTTGAAGGAACAAAGAGAAATATTGATAGATGCATCATTAATTCCAGAGACTGTTTTGAAAACAAATTAACGATTTGAAACACTTATCACTAAATTTACATGATGAACGTGAAGCAGAATAAACATAGCAGGATAATTATTCTTAATACTATTAGTTTTATTTATCAGATGATGTTCTAATTTTATCGTGTATATTTCATAGTTCTGATTTGAACTCATCAATTCAATTAAAACAGATAATTTAAATAAAATAGTAAGAATCTAAATGAAAAAGAAAATTATCAACAGTTTTATTTCTTTACTACAGTAAGTTTTAATTGTGTAACTTTATTTTATTTGATACCTAGAATTTTTTATATCTGGATAATGCCCCTTTTTTAAGCAATTAAAAATTTGACGTGATTACTTCCATAACATATCACTTAGCCCAAATTTATTATAAAAAATGTAATAAATACTTTATTTAACATAGAAAAATAAGTTATATGAAACATTAAATGTGATTATTGATAAATGATGCATCAAAAATTCAGAAGATTGTTTTGACTAAAAAAAAGAGAAGTTTGAAACTATTTATGAAGGAATTTGAAGGATAAACATTACAATGTATCTAATAAGCCCACCGGACAAAAGATTAGTCACCCTTGGAGAAATCATGAAAAACATCATTTAATAGCAAGTAACACCGCCTTTAGATTCGATAACCGCCTGGAATGGGTTAACAAGTGAGTCCACGAAGGTTTTGCAGGTACGTCGAATCTTGTTTAAGCCACTCGCTGAGGATTTGATCGCGCAAATCGACCGAATTGCGAGGATGCTGATTTCGGCTTTTTACCCGTTATTCCAACATGTCCCACAAATTTTCAATAGAATTGAAGACATGTGATTTTGCAGACCAGTGGACATGTAATTGAGGGTCTGAGTGTTCATAAAACCAGACATATATTCTTCCAGTCCGATGAACTTTGCTGTTGTTATCTTGAAAAATAGGGGTATCGACAACACACTCTTCATAAGGCAGCATCTAACCATCCAGACTGTTCAAATAAACATGTTGGTTCATGTTAGTTGCCATCTCAGTGATGGGACCCTATCCATGATAAGAAACACGCCCCCGAAACATGACAGAACCATCTATGGCTTGAACCTGATCTAGCACACAGTCAGGATGAAATGCTTTATCTGCTCTTTGTTGCAATCGACGACTCGAAATAATGAGATAATTTATACTTTGAAGGGTGTACAATGAACTTATGAATACATTGAAGGGTGTAGAGTAACTAAATGTCAATATTGGAGAATGCTTTTTCCAATATCACGCCCATTCATGAATTATTTTATATACCGAAAACGCTTAATTTGGATATCATTATAACTTGTTTTGAATCGAATACAAAATCGGTGTAAATTAGTTGTCTTTTCTCCAACTACATCGACAGAAATAAAAATTACCGTCACAAAATGCATAAATGTATGCTTTCAGTTCAATAGTAAGGATAACTATATTTCAATTTTGATGTGTGATGATTACTTTATTTGAAGTTAATCCCAAATCGGGAGTCTTTATACACTTCAAAGGGTATACTTATGTAATTAACACCAATAATCAATAAAGCTTACACCAATAAGCAGTTCATTAATACAGGCTAATAATTTGGAAACAGTTAAAAAATTATAACTAAATTCTTATCATGTGTGAAATCATGTTATTTTTTACATTATATTTTTAATTCTACATAAAATATTTTTCAGTATTCAAAAGAAAGAAACAGAATTTTCTATCATTGTTTCATTTCGTTTTATATTCCTTTTATACTATTTTATTTCATATCCTCACCCAATGACATTGATGAATGACTTATAAACAAACCAAGTTATTTTTCAGATGAAAATAAATAAAAAAAATAGTGTAATAATATATATGTGACAAAATAATATACCTGTAAAAATGAAATTTGGCAAAAAAGTAATACAGTAACCTGTGCATTATCAAAAAATGACATTCTTCATTTATTTAGAAAAATTAACTGAAAACGAATATAGGCTGAATTAGTTATACAGTTCAAATTAATTAATTACTCATTTAATAACGGCAAAAAGTTCACGACGGACTTCTAATATAATGTTAAATACCCTAAATATTATGAATACTGTGTCAGTTGGAAAGAAAATAATAAATTGTGCTCTCTACTTATAATGGAAAAAATAAATAATGCTAAATTGCAATTTTTTATTTAATTTAAAAAATGAACTTTTTATATAAATGTTGAAAAATTTGATCACCAAACAACAACAATCTTTAATTTCTTTTCTTTTCTTTTCTAAAGAGAAATAAAAGTTAAACGCTTTGCTTTGCAAAAAATTCTCAAGTTACACCTTAAGTCATTATTTTCAGTTTTCCCTTTATTACCTCTGAATAAAAGCGTCAGCTAGAGTATCAGCATTTCCTTATTTATCTATTGATGCAATTAATTTCGAAAAATGAATTAAGCGACTTCTCTCAAAATGAATGCTCTAAAAAGTAATAAATATTAAAAGTAGAGCATAAGCTTCGTTATTAGAATTAAGTTTAATAAAAAATATGTACTTATATATGCATTGAATATCAATATTAAGAAAGTTGGAACAAAGGACAATGCATTGAAAGAGTTTCTTTTTTCAATACTTTTTTGGTTTTATGTTTATATACTTTAGTATGTACCTACATTTTAGTGCAGTGTTCAATGTGAAGAAGCATGATATTGCTGTGCATGATGTATAATAATAATTATATATNTATATATATAAAGAGAGAGAGAGAGTAATATTCAAATTATTTCAAATCATATATATAATATACATTCATTGAGATTATTATTAAAATAAGAAAAGTTACGTTGGGAGTGAAATTTAATATTTAAATTCAGTATATTCAGAAAAAAAGATAGTACACGTATTATAGATACATGAAACCTTAACTTGCAAAACCCATAAGTTCAAAAAAATTTCCATGAAAGCAAATACAATGTTTTTACTACTCACCCGATACTAGCTGTGTTTGATTTTTATGTACGAAAATAACTATGTAGACTTTAGTATCTGAATTTATATACATTATAAAGTAAGATATTTTGAGGTAAATATCTGTACACATATTTACATTTTCAAAAACTATACTAAAACAATTAATATCTATTTTTATTAATTTTTCTGAAAAAGAAAATTAAAAGAATTTGAATATGTATAAAAGAAAAAAGAACATCATGTTAAAATTTATAAGAAACTGTCTTTACATGACGCTAATTTAACAAATTCCATTGCTCATAAATTGAATAAAACTAAGGAAACTTGCAAGAATGGAAATATATTACCTTTTAAATAGTTGTAATATAATTAAACTTTGTAATGAACTTAATAATTCAATGTTCAAAGATAAGCTGGAAGAGAAAATACAGTAAAAAACTTTAAAACTTAAGATTCAAGAATAAGAAAAGCAGGAAAAAACGTTCACTTGCATCTACCCTTCTCCATAATCATTTAGTTTTAGCTTAAAATCAGCAGTTTAAAAAATTTTGTTTAGTAAATTCCAAATTTTCTCCTTTTTCAAATGATATAAAAGCAAATTGCACCAAAACGCATTCTTTGAGCACTTAGAAGCGATATTTCTTATGACGTTGGAAATTTGACACGGTGTTAAAAAATCTTATTTTATGAAGGGATAACTTTTGACGAGTTTCCAGTTCATATCAAACTTAAATATGCATCCGTAATTCCTCCTAAATGTCTGTTATTTATATAAATTTTTAAAAAAAAGTGTAAGTGCACCGGAATAAGTTATAAACTTATTACAGTTTTCAAATATTATTTTACAAAGTGCTCTAAGCATAAAAAAGTAAATATGTTTCTTTCACCCAACAAGAATAAACACAAATGAATTAAAAACAGCCTTGGCTGCTTCATAAAAGATCTTTTAATAACAATATTCATTGCTGCATTGTTCAATAAAGTAGCAAATTACCTATCTGTTGTGTGATAAAAGACAATGAAGATCAAATTTACTCTTAATAACTTAACTGCATTGTCGGGTATTTTTTTTCTCGAGTTAATTATTCTATACTAGGTAAGTTATTAAGAGCAGCTTTATATTTTCATTTGCAAGTTCTTCTTTAAAATTGAATTCCATCCTAACTATATTAGTTTCTTGTAAAAATTCATTTTCAACAGTTTTATAAATCAAATATTTATTTATTTATATTTTCAAAAGTTTAGATAACGTCATTACAGAAATGTAGGGATTTCAAATCACTTTCTTGTCTTTAATATTTCTTTACTTCAATACATAAATAAATTATTAAATTTAAAACATTCGGAAAATAAATAGATAGTTAGCAAATCAAATTAAGTGTTTCCTTTGCAATAGATCTAACAATTTCTAGACAGCTATTACATTTATTTTATACCTCTAAAATGGAGTACATTCAGCGATTGTAAGTAGTAAACAAATAATATATTTTATACTAACTCATTTGGAATAAATTGCTTTTGAACTTTAATATAATTAAGTAAGTCGTAATATATTTTGCAATAGATGGAAAATAATATCTATATACATAAAACTTACATTGGTGAAATCCTTTTCACGAAATAGTATTAAATTAAACTTGTATAAAAAATAGAAGTAAAGCAAAGTATGAACTTCTTAGAAAACTATCATTTGTAGAATGGTATAAAATTCTGGTAAAGCAGTCATTTTCAGCATGAGTCCTAAGGGGTTTGAGTACAGAAATCGAAATAGCTACAAAGTGAAAGTATACGGACGAAAAGCGTCTCTTAGGGATTCTTTGTAAGCATCAAAAGAATTCTAAGAGTTACCTAGATTTGTTATATGTTTTTCATTTAATACTGTTTTCCCCTTTTATGAATAGAGCTTACTGCTGTCTTCTGTAAACATCTGTAACAGAGGGATTACTTTACTTAAAATGCTTAATTTATGATTATTTGTGTAATATTTTTATATTCCTGAAAAAACATTCTTGACTCGTTTTCTTTACTACTTCTGATCATCTATAAAACGTTTTTGCGTTTTTTATAAGTTGTCTCCATTTTAAATGCATTCGAAAACAAATTTCTACACTGTAAAAAATGTCCGTTCCTTTTACGTACTTCCTTTGCTTATTTGACGGTTTCAATCTGTTTTGATGACAAATTGGTTTTTCTTTTTTTTTTAATCCAAATTATTAGCGGATTGAAACAGTCTGTTCAAATCGTAATTTTTGACATTTTTTTTATTTCCCAAATGAAAATTCTAACATTTCTTAAAAAATAATTTTGCAATCATTTCTAGTTGTTTGCATTTTTCAACAATTATTTAATTGTTTTGAAAATCGTTTTTGTAAATTCGCTCTTCCATTTTATTGCCAAATCGTAACTTTACTTAATTATTATATTTCTTTTGAAATACTTTTTGGCAGATCAAGTTATCAGGCAGTTTTATACGGTTAGACTGCTACTGTTTTAACCACTTTTACATATAAATATTATTTCAATAAAAAGATTTTTAAGATAAATACAGTTTAAGGTTTTTCTTCATTTGACCCTGGTTCAAGTTTCAGCATCGACAGGTCACATGGATGCATTTTTTGGCTCAATCCGACTACATTGTTCATATTATTATTTTATATAATTATTTGTTAAAATGACAGAGTTTGTTAGTTGAAATAACGGAGTTCGTTTGTTATATTAATAGCAGTTATCTTCTTTAAAAACTGGCGTCTATTTCTAAATATCAGTATTTTTTATGAAATAAACGATTTTCTACAAACACACCATCCGACAGATTTTTTTATAGGGTAATAAAAATTTTGAATGGAAAATGGCACAGATTATTTTCTATCCAATATCTACAATTAATTATTTCACTTTAGTTATAAGAAATCATAAAAAATTCTTACGAACATTTTATATTTCTTTAACATTCTGCCACTCATGATTCAATTATCGAAAACGTTTTATCTGGTGTAAATATATGTTTTTATATATGTAAAGCCTGTTTTAAAAGGAATGAAAGAGCTTGCATCGTTTTTAAAGAAGGTTCTTGTTTATTTACGTATGAGAATTAGACAACGAAAAAAAAAATTAGTTTTTAATAATTCAATAATATTCTGTGCTTCAAAACACTCAAATAACAAGATTTGAATTAGTAAAAATAGCTATAAATTTAAGATATTTTATTATAATTTCATTATAATATCACTGTCTTAAACCAGTAATTAAACAGTTATTTTTCGAGAAATAAATACAAAATATTAACACTTATCCTTTGAAGCATATATGGAGGTTAATTCAGAAGAAATAAAGAATCATAATCATTTAAATAAAAATCTTAGATTAAAAGAGAGGAATTAGATGGTTGTAAATTTCGCTGAAAAGGGGGTGATGTGATATCTCTGGTATCTGGATTTACTACCTCACGATCTGATAATTATACGTTTTGCAGTAATAAGTCTAATAAGAAAACATGTCTGATAAAATATAAGCAACTGAAACTCATAGTTAAAAAAGTTTAAAAAAATTTTCATAAAATAATCCATTGCGTGACCATGAAAATTGATTTTAAACGACACAGCTGTAAAGTGTCCGTAAAAATATTGTTTTCTTAACGCAAGGTATTGAGCATTCACAAAATCTTGTTTCTCATACAGACAAGTTGCTTAACACATAATGAGGTGATTTTTGTAAGATAAGTTTTTAAGAACTTTTAATTTTCTTAAAAAAAAAATTCAATTCATATATAATAAGAAATGTACTTATATTGACCTTAACAAACAAAAATAAACATAGAAGTTGTAAATAAAGTTTTAAAAAAACTATTCTTTCGATCTGAAGATAAGGATACAAATTGAAATTTTTGCTGCAAAACACTTGACATTACCAAATTCGGGTATGGGGATTCTAAATTTGAAATTAGCTTTTACTGGTAAATTTCAATGATCATATAATGAATTTTGGTGATCATTTGAAAGGTTTTACTCTATTTTTGTATAAATGAACAAACTAATGAAAACATTATACATAACAGTGGTAACGTAAGTGTTACGAAAAATTTCTAGGGGAGTTAGGGCACATCTTATGGATTAAAATTGAAATGGAAACCCATGCCTGGAAGTGCCGTCGTACGTGGCTAGAGGCGTTTTCCTATTATGACCAGTTCAGAAGCATACAAAAACTGTTTATAACAAGTAAGCATCCGTAGTGGTGTATGGTACCATTTCATAGCAAAGGTTCAATACAACCTAATAACTTATGATGGGTCCTAACTCTGCTGTAAGTTTGTTTCAATATTTATGCAAATCCCTGTCAAACACAACGCATTTAATTTCGCACATTTCAAAACAATTTAAAAGTATTGTAGCTTGGAGAGAGAAATCAATTGTAGATTCGAAATCAGGCGATACGAAAGTATCTAGGAACTGTTATAAAATCTCATGAAACGTAATTGTTATTATTGAGAAAACAAGACAAGTGCATCTATACTCTCAAAATTACAGTTAATATTCACATTTGAATGGCAAAATTGTCAGCATTCAATAGAAAAAATTAAATAATAATCGGTACCAATCACGTAAAGTGATTTACAAACTACAAGTGATTATTTTGGAAGTTTACCAGATTTGAGAAAACATTTTGTTGATGAGCTTAAAATTTTATAAAGTAACTGTGACACTGAATATATCAAAACAGCATCTTGAATAAATGCCTTTCAGGACTTTAATGCAAAATTATATTGCATTTCTGTTAAGGGATTGAAAAATTGTTTCACGAAGATTTTACACCTGAGGTGTTGGGGGTTGGAAATAATGTGTGTTAAGGCGGACCAAGGTTATTTGTCAATTTTCAATTTATTGCCTACTTTCTCAAATTCTCTGCTTATCAGCAACTCGTGTCAACTTAAGGGTAAAATGATGAGCTTGAACCAGCTGAGGTCATTTGTTTTCCCAAAAGCCATATTTTCTTTCCTATTCGAGGATTTTCTACTTCAATTTTTATGATGTTATAGGTACTAACCTTTTTCCGAATTTTATATGTTAGAATTGATAAGGAGAAATTGAGAAAATAAAAGTCATTTTATAAATTTTTTAAACTGACTGTTTAATTACATTTTATTTAGATGGAAAACACGTATGAATCAAAAAAATGCATTATTATTGGTTTTTAAAGGAAATGCTCCAGCTATGCCAATTTTTTAAATCATTTTTTTCTTATAAAATTTAAGTTTATGTTTTAAAACCGTAAGGTGATAAAAAATATTTATTGAAAAAGTATTACACTCGCATCGAATTTTAACTGTACTTTGTAATATCAATTATTTTTAAAACACGCATGATAGTATTGAATCACTGCAAATTTTAGTGCTTACAAGAACATTATTAATTCATGAATCTCTAATTTCATATTAAGACAAATCATATTTAATCGTTTTGAACCTAACGAAACTAACGTACATTGAGAAAACAAAAAAGATCAAAACTATCAGAATATGGCCAAATTTATCATTTTTCTTGCACTATGAGAACATCAAAAAGTTCAGTAATTTTTACCGATGCGTTTTTCTAATAATCTAAATGGAATTAATAATAAAACATAGTCTTATAGTATGACATAAAATTTGGTAAAGGTGGTAAAATTTGGTAGTTTTATCATGATACCTTAAGGCATAACATAGAAATCATTTATTAAGTTAAATTCACTTTTTACGATTTATTATTTTACAAAATGTACAGTAATTAGAACTGTAATTTTTAATAACAGGAAGTTCCAGTTAACCGTTAACATACGAACAAATGTATGGTTTAAATAGTATATATGCTGGTTCTTATAACCAAAGGTATGTTTGTTTGCTTGAAAAGAAATGTCATTACCATACTGCAAGTTAATTTTACCAGAATTCCTTTTCTCCGCGCATAGTTAAATACTTTAGTAAAGATAAATCTCATATATTATATTAAAATTTCGAAAATTGGAAATATGTTGAAATTAATAACTAAGCTCTCCACTCAACTTACTCATAACAGTTCAGTCTAATTTTAATGTTTTTCAGTAAATTTTTTAAAAAAAATTCCAAAGAAATTATACAATTTTTTTGGATATATTCTCAATCAAAATACGCATACAAAGCACAGATTATAATTGAGAAAATACTTGCTGTGTCTTGAGTTGTGAGCACAAAAAGGTTAAGCAAGTAAAACACTGATAAAAATTAGTCTAAATATAATAAAATTGCTAAGAATAATAAGATATTTGCTCAGAAAGGAAAGCACCCATTGGTGGTAAATGTATAAAACGTAATATAAGTATCATAATAGTAAATTTTGTATGCAGTGCTTATAATAATAAAAATTAAAGATACAAGTAAAACTACGAAATAACTGGTAAAAGTTTTAATATTTTATTAATTATTTTAAAACTGATTAAAATGTGGTACCTTTTTTTAACAAAGTAGTTAGCGATAAATGTGCTTGTTGTGATGCTTTTTCCGGTTCAAGTTCTAATAGTTGAATTCAAGGTCTATATAAAAATTTTAAAACAAACTCACCCTTTTAAGGTCAACACCCACACAAAGAGACAGAGAGAGATTATATATATATATATATATAATAATTTTCGATTTGTCATATTTCAAATTTCATTTGAATCCAATATAAAATTCCAAACGTTATAAAGCCTGATAAAATTTCTTTCTGTTGCCTATTACATTCTTTTGTATATTTCCATTCTTTTATTCTTTGACAGAATTTCACCAGAGGGACTCATAAATAATGCGTCTAGTGGAGCATGAAAAAGAGATTCTATATATTTCTTCAGTCACCGCAGCAGGTGTAGACAACCGATTTTAGTGACCATTCGTTTTTCTTCGCACTTTTTCTTATGGAATCCTTTATACTGCGTTGTGACAGACTGATTTCAGAAATATGACCTCGCAAGTTGAAGTTCCTATATCAATAGAATGATATATGAAGTAGTGGAGAAAGAAAAGGGCAATAATACAGTTTATACTCACATTTATTTTCCAAAATATAAAACAGTATATTTTTAACAGAACATAACTTTTATTTTCCCATGCCTGTAATGTGTTAAAGTAATGCTTAAAATTTATATTAAGTATTACACACTCTTAGACCATTGGTGAAAAAAATGGTTAAATAACAATTTAAGTAATTGTTAATTTACCTCATTCAAACAAAACAGTCAAATTACCATTGTTAAATTGTATTAAAAATTTAAATTGCGAGAAAAACTGCTAATAACTGCTTTCGCCGAATCCGGTTAAGCTATCTGAATTTTATCGCACCAACTAGGTCCACCTAATGAAGCCACGTTTTAACCTTGCAGCTAGGTATATATTACTGACGAGAGAGCTAATCTATCAATGTCATGACCGACAAAACGAAGGTTCGAGTCTCAGCGTTGACACCGAGATATTTCTCTCATTCTCTTCGACAAACGAAAAGTTTCCAGTTTCCTGCACTGCATAATTCGTGACCCTAGACCAGTGATTCTCAACCACTGTACCGCGGCAATTTTGTGTGCCGCCAAATTCTTAAAATATGCCGCCAAATATTAGAAATGATACAATAAAAATTATAATGTTTTTTTTATAACGAGTAAAGTTTAAATTAAAGAAAAGTGTATATATATATATGTACAATATTATATATACTTTATAATTTTTTCACGCTTTAACTGCATGAATATCTTTCTGGGTGATTGTCTTGTCTCTGACAATCTTAAAATAAGTTAAAATAAGAAGGAAGTGTTTAAATTGTCTTTGACAAACAATTTTAAAAATTTTTGAAATAAGTAGGAAATTTAATGACTATTAAAATTATTAATTAACAAAGGCTAAAACAAGCTAAATACTAACTTCCAAACGGAAATAAAAGCTAATCATTAAAGTAAGCTATGCAATTAATAGTTATAAAAACAAGTTAACGAAGGATAACTAACAAAAAAAATAAGCTAACAATTAATAATTAGCAAAAAAACTAATTAACAAGAAATCACAAAAAATAATAATTAATGTAAAAAAACTAACATTTAATAACTATAGAAAACAAGCTAACAATTAATAACTAGCAAAAAAAATAAATAACTGTTACTAACTAATATAAAATTAGTCGAAAGAAATAATGGGGTATAATATGAAAAAAACACAACTACTTCCATTCCGAAAATTTTACAAGGAATAATATTTACCTTTTAGTTTAATTAATAAGCTGAGTTTTAAATATGTTTACTAAATTCATAAACTTATATAAAACAACAAAATAAATTATTTCAAAAGGAACTAGACTAATACATTTCCAACCTGACGAGTAGCGACTTATAACAACACACTTCGTTTAATGTTTACTTGTTGCTAGAAATCAAGTTCACAGAAAATGTTGTTTACTAGTTAAATTTAGTAGGAATAACACGACCTGTGACGTAGGCTATAGTATACCCAATTAATCACTTAATAAACGAGCTTTTGTAGTACGTGCTTGTGTATTATTTCATTTCGCATTCAAAATTATTATCACAAACTAGTATTTAACGCATTGTATTACAGTTAAGTAAACAACTTTAAAACTAATTTTTTTCATTGTGTGCCATCAAATTTCGAAATCGTTAAAAGTGTGCCGCTACAAAAAAA
Organism: Parasteatoda tepidariorum; assembly: GCF_043381705.1. Lineage (NCBI taxonomy): Eukaryota > Metazoa > Arthropoda > Arachnida > Araneae > Theridiidae > Parasteatoda > Parasteatoda tepidariorum. Next base: position 35,055,714 of record NC_092210.1, on the reverse strand, counting down.
AGGTTGAGAATTACTGCCCTAGACTATTAGAATAAGATACTTTCATTTATGCACAGATAGCAGCATTATAACGCTGCATTTCTTATCTCTTGCGTTGCAGAGTAAAGTAGGATACGCTATCGTCGTCAAGCAAAATGGACTTACAATCGATCTAATCTCCAATAGATTAAACGATGAAGCAAGTATTTACCTGGCGGAGCTCGAAGCTATTAAACAAGCTTTCATTCACATCAAAAACAGAAATTACAAAGATGCGAAAATTAATACTGATTCGCTATTCTCGTTACAAAGTCTAAATGACCCAAGAAATCGAAGTAAGATTATTGAAGAGATCAAAGTAAATATAACACCAAGTATTAGACTTTACTGTGTCAAAGCACACATTGGAATTGAAGGTAACGAGGAGGCGGATCAGCAAGCCAAAAAGGTCACGAGCCTCAGCCGGGTGGGAACGATGCTCCCAATGGAAAGAACATTCATCATTAGATACATTAAGCAAGCCACAATGAATAAATGGAAAGTAGATTGGAGTGAATCAGCAAAGGGCAGGCAGACATATAATTTCTTTAAAGATCCCACACTAACTCGCCTGCAGTCAAACTTCTATTAAAACCAATTCTTAACGGGCCACGGGGTTTTCGGAATATATCAACAGAAATTCTTCTATAAACGAGCGAATTGCAAATGTTGTGGCAGAGTACAAGACATTGACCATCTCATAAGATTTTGTCCCAAATTCCAGACGATCCGTGGCAAGAAATGGGACCAATATACTCAACATCAATTTTATGCTGATATTGACTGCAATCATTGAAATTCTTAAATATATCCTGGATGATCTGCTTGCCCCTGCCAGTACACCTGACTAATTTTATCTGGATTTATTTTTTAAACTTTCGGCTTTCAGGTTTTCTGGTTTTAAATATCTGCTTTTAATATTTTACCTCGGTACTTATAGCTTCCATGACTTTGTTCTCCCCTTGAACTGGCATCTTCATTATACATAGGACATTCGAAATGAAATCTTGCTCTTGGTCAACTTCAGCACCCTCTGTCCTACCTGGTGTCATCTTTGTATGTTTATCCCTTTAGTGAAACTTTGGTTTACCTTAGAACATTTTGAATCTTAGAGGCACTTAGCCTTGAAAGGGAGACACTAGATCTTTTAGTCGACTATTTTAATTATTCTATTAATCTTATTTTAGTCTTTATTGTTTCTAATGTGGTTTTTCATATTTTACCATTTGATGTTTTACCTGACCTTACTTTTGTATGCTTTTACCTGTATTTTTGACACTTTTATTGTCGGTTGATTTTATCTACTTTGATGTTTTAGGCACTTTTAATTTTTATACTGTTTTATTTTTATTTTATTTTTTTCAAGTTTGGGATTTTTCCTATGTGTTTCAATCTTTTTAATTTTGTACTTTTACTTTTCTGTAGTTTTGTAGTGTTTAGTTCACGTGCAAACGGGTGAAACCCTTATCCGCAAGCTCCTTCGGGGGTAGGTCGGTTACTATTGGTCTTATCTCTTGCGTTGGGGGAAACAACCAGATAAACTAATCAAACCGCATTCCACTGTTCATTGATGAAACACAACTCAACCACAACCTATCTGTACTGACCATTACCTTACAAAAAAGCCTAGCTACAATGCTCAGTTAAATTTCTTTTTTGTTGCTTAGAAATTATGCTAGTTGTAAATTTTTAAAAATCCGTATTGTTTTGTCTTCTTATTTTTTTTTAATCATACTAGTTGCAAACGATTTCAAAATCATAAATGTTAAAAACGTTCTTAACCTTAAATCTTATGGCTAATTGGACGGACAGACTGCTACCGGCAACTTTACAGTAATTTTAGAATAACAATTCCAACAGTGTATATCAATAAGTGTGTACCTCCTAAATTAGATAAATCGTGATTAATTCAGTTAACAAGTTCTAAATTCCTGCATCAATTTAATGACATATTAAGAAAGAAAACTTTAATAATAAAGTTGATACTCATATTTATTTCTAAAATTTATTGTTAAAATGCGTTGTATATTTCCAGCAATCCGACTTTTACCTTCCGATAACTGCAGTACGTTAAAGAATTGTTTAAACCGCATGTTAGATATTACATGTAAGATAAACCTCCTAAAATAAAGAGTGACTAGTGATATTATCAAGCTTTAGAATTCAGAAAGAACATAAAATAATACATGGGAAAAAGAAGAAATAAAAAATGCAACTGTTTAGTTTTTGCCAACATTTATTTTCGAAAATAAAAAACTACTGTATTATTTTAGCAGAGTCTTACTATTATTTTTCGGTAACTTTAATTTGTTTTGAGCATATGTTGTAAATCATACATCTGATATGTTAGAACGTCTTGCATAGAAAAGTGATTGGCAATGCCATGATTGGCAATGCCTTAGAGCCCTCTTAGCTTCAGATCCATAAGTACCAGCTCGTCTGGAAGAAAAGGTGGCCTGTACGCATTGCTGACGTAATTGCCACGATCATGCCGTTTGTCACGAAATTTTGCAGCGCTCACCCTCCTGATCTCCTGGTTGATCGGAAATGCTTTGCTTTTGATACTAGTATAACATATATATTACCAGATGAATAGTTAGCACTTATACCCATAACGCTGTAATAAGTCATACATTTAAACAGGACATTTCCGATTATTTTTTTATTTTACGTTATGCGGCGAAATTTGTTTGATTAATGTAATTTTGAATTGTAATAAATCAATAATTAATCTGCACCGTGTAACATTATAAAAACAAAAAAATTTCAATTCCTTGAAATTAAAATTAAGATGAATACTCTTTGCAGTTAATTGCAAGATTAAATAATAAAATAATACTATCAAATGTATCTTAGCTATTCAATTTCATACTTTTAGTTATTCCCTTAAAATATACAAATTTGTTTTATTAGAGAATTTCTAAATATTTTCACGAAAATTTCATCCAGCAAGATATTTTACTAGCAAGGTTATCCAGGAAGGTTTTATTCTTGCAGTATGAATATTTTAGATAATTGTAATAATATTTTTATTTGCTTATTTGATTAAATAAGGAAAATCATATGCATGAGAAAAACTGAAACTAATTTAAATTTACATATAGCGCAATAATTGCATTCAGTAAATTTAGTTACAGAATTTAAACAGCAAAAAATAATTAAATTTATTATTTTATTTAGCTTCTGAAATAATCTTTTCCTCCATTTCTTATTTCCTTTGAAAATTTAATAGAAGGGATGCTATTTGATAGAATCTATTAACTTCTATCTTATCTCTTTTTTACGCTTCATATGCATTTATTCAAAAAATTTATTCTGACACAATAAAGTTCATATCATTTTAGACTAATTTTTTATTTGAACACTTTTTAAAGGTTTTTAAGTTTGTTAAATTGAATGATTAAGTATCCGTAAAAGTTTTAATATTGTATTTAACAAATTTTTAAAAAAATAAAATCGAAGATGACATTCTGTCTCATTTTTATTACCGTAAACCGGGGCGAGTCTACCCATCCAGGGGCGAGTCTACCCATTTTAGTTTTATTTAATTTTCACTATTTTAAATTGCAAATAAAAAAATTTTTACCAATGGAGGACTTAGTTCAGACTCTAAGGAAGATGGCGCTGTAGTAGTTTGATCCGTTTTTATTTATTTGGTGTCTTTTTAACCGACCTGTTCAAACGTTTTTTGAGAGATTTGTATTGAAAATCAGCAAACTTTTAGTTGGTGCTCCGTAAGTATATTATTATTATTACTATTTTCACTTTGGTTAAGTGATAAACTTATCTAAGACTAAGATTACATTAATTTTATATGAAAAAAAACAAAAAGAATGTAAGTTTTGCTGTTGTAAACAAAAAGCCAGAATTCGCGGGGCGAGTCTACCCATTCGTATTTAGTTTTAATAAAGCATAATAATATAATTTAGAACTTTGTTTATATTAAAATTAAGTCATTTTAAATGAATTTGAGTATATTATTTTAATTCTGCATTGATAAATTTATCATTAATAAGAAAATTTATAGGTTAAATATAAATGTAAATATAAAATATGTTTATTTTACCTATTTTTTCAATTTTTATATTACAAAATTAACTTTTTTTATTTAATGCAAGTTAAATAAATTATTATTTATTATTACAGATGGTTCGAAATTATATTCGCAAAACAAATGGATTTAAATGTTACAAAAAAATGCCACCTGAGATGGAAAAAGCTATCCAAAGGATAAAAGCCAAACAATAACAATATTAATTTTAATTTATTTTTATCAACAATAATCAGAAAAAAATGTTATTTTATAATGTTAATGATTATAAAAACAAAACTGTGATCAAAATGTGATAATCGATCAAATACTCAATTTGTGTTATTTTATGAATAAAAAAATGGAATATATAATAAAGTTATGAATTTTACTTCATAAATATCCTATATAGTAACTAAAATAACAATTTAATAGTAAAATTTGATTATTTACAATGTTAACATTCATTTTAGTAGAATGGGTAGACTCGCCCCATACGAGAGATTTGTCAGCAGTTCTATAAAAATATACAGTAACAGCGTAACTGTTAATATTTTCTAAAATCGATTTCACAGCTTTAAAGAGGGATAAATAGCGATTCCGAAACACCTATTAAAAGCCTTTTTTCTTTAATATTTACAAAAGTTTGGCCACTTGAAAGTTGACAAACTGAAAAAATGGGTAGACTCGCCCCGGTTTACGGTAGTCCTAACTAAGTAGAGAAAAATATTTTTGCTTTATTCTCGTTATATTTTTGAGATTTGGATTTGCAAATGAACTGCAAAACCAAAACAAGGACGCACTAAGTTCTAAACTTATTGCTGATTGGATTATAATTTGTTACATGCATTTATTAAGTCTGAATTAATTAAGTATTTTTAAGCATTTATTAAGTATTTTTGTTACTTTTTACTTGGATATTTTATATTGCAATTTTAAGACCATAGCTCAACAGCCGACCCTTTTTAGGTTTACGACTGCTAATGTTCAACTCAGCAGCCTTACAATTTTGAACCCAATCCAGAAGACAAGGGAACTTATAGTAATTATTACTATAAGAGTAATGAATACTGTGCTAATAATTATTGCTGTAAAAACTACTATATTTCAGATTTTTTTTTCTGCCAAAGTTTTTAGAAAAATTGGATTGTAAAATAAAAGTAAATGGCACCTAAGTGCCGGTAGATTTTACCGGAATTTTTCTACATTGTAATTGTTTTGTTTTTAAAATTTAACAGTCCATTTTAATTGAAAGACAGAAAAAAAAACTTCAAAAAATGAAAGGAAAGTTACTTTGGGGATTTCTCAAAAATCAAATTAGCGAAAGTTCTTAAAAAAATTCAATTTTCCTCAGCTGTTTAAAAATAGTTTACTATAAATGTAGTGTTATTTTTACAACTGTAATCTATACTAGATTGAAAAAGCATTTAAAGAATTTGACGTTCTGCAATTTTTTTCTTCTATAAATTGATCAGTGATCAATAAATAATAAATATAGTATCGTAGAAATTCTTAAAATTAATTTTCTTTTCTTTTAAATCAAACTATAAATATTGTAAAGATTTTAATAAAAATATATCAAAATTTTATGTCATTTGCATTGGAAATTGTTACGATTCTTTACCTATCCAGATATAATATATAAAAGTCTCAATGTTTACCTCATTTTTCTAAAATCTTTGAAGATCACAAGTTAAATATTTATGAAAGATTAAGTTCAAATATCAAAAGAATGATTCAGTCCTGAAATATTTATCTTCAAAGCAATGATAAAAATAGCTAAACAAGAGATCCGGTTTTACTTTCGCGTCTTCTGATACAGAGTAGACAAAGATTTAGTAAGGCAGATCTCCTTGATAAAAGATAAACAAAGATATATTTTCGAAGAATCCTGTCTTAGCTTTTGAAAAAAAGAGTGTCCAGTTTTCAAGAAAATCTTACTTGGTAGCTCAAATTCTAGTAAAGATAAGGTAAAGTGGTGCAGTCTTTCAATATTATTTCTGCAATAGGAAGTTTAGAAGAAGATACGGATTTAGATCAACATTTTCTGAAAAATGAATAAACAGTAACATACTGATTTATTTCCATACTTTAGATTTATAGGGTATACCTCTGCCAGTACGGATTTCGTCAATCCGTTATCAGGAACGAAGCTGGATTGAAAAATACGGCAAACTTTCAACTTGTGATAGTGCATTTTTGAAAAATCTATTCACATCTTAAGTTTAATTTTTCTGTATTTTTTTCATCCTTTCAGTAAGTGCTCTTCAAGTTTAAAAGCTGAGAATATTTCTGAATGTAATCAATTTTTCATATCAAAAGCAAAAACTTTTCGTCTCTTGTTTGGTAACTAGTAGGTTTAAGCTGGTTAGAGTAGGAAATCACATATTTTATGCAATAGAAAATTCAATTTAGATGATTCATACTTTATTTACTTGCGAATAAATTTTCAGAATTATTTTTTTTTATGAAAATGGTTTATACGCTTGGAATAAGGTCAAAAAGTATTCCAATGTCAATTATAAAATTAATGTATTTTGAATTATTTAAATGCTTAACTGACTTGATGTAATTTCTTAGCTACTGAGTGACAATTTGTAAAAAAAAAACATAAACTCGATACGCTTTTCAGCATTTTTAAAAATTTAACAAACTTTCAGATCATGTTACAGTATAACCAACACTGTTTATAGTATGGTAAAACATAATCATTCAATCAATGTAAGGTTAAGGTAAAATAATACTTTTAAAAAATCTGTAAGGTGAATCTGAAAAAAAAAATTGTGTATTAAGGATTCTGTCCTTTTTAAAAAATATTTAATTTGCATTATTTAAACATTTTACTGACTTAGGTATCATGTAGGGACTTTTTTATCCAGATAAGTTTTTACCAATAGGGAGACTATTTTTGATAATTGGTAAAAAAAATCTAAGAGGCCATACATATTTTTATTAAAACTAAATTTTTTAAAAATTTAAGGCACTTTCAGATCATATACTGAAACGTGCGCAATGAATAGTATTTATAAATAGTATCAATCATTCAATGCCATTTCAAGATAAAATAATTTTAAAAAATCTATAATTAGAACAAAAAAAAAATTAATTTCATATTATTGAAATATTTAACTCATTTTTAATAGTGCTGTTGAAAAAACATTTAAAGAATGAAGATGGTGTTTAGCGTTTCTTTTATTTTAAAAATTTTAAAAAAGTTACTGTGAGTAGTAAGATATAGCGAAATTAAAATCAGCGTACTTATTAAATTGAATATATATTTTTGTGAAGTTCAAATATATAACATTTGTATATTTTTCGTAATATTTTCAAGCTAAAAAAATTAAAAACTATTACCTTTTTATTTTAAATTAATATCCTTTAGTGTAAAAGTTAAAAAAAAAAATTAGCTACGTCTTTATTCAGCTTCTGTTAAGAAAATACAAAAGATACAATACATTATACATCTATACAAACTTTTCACTAAGTTAAATCCTAACGATTGATAAAATGTGTACATAAAATATGTATTTTATTACCCCGACTTAGAAACATGCATTTAAAACTATAAAATCGAAATTCAGTGATTAATCACATTCCAATGCAATTACTTTTTCCAAGTTTCTCTAATTTTTAAATAAAAAAAAATTGAAAACAAAAACCTTAGCTTTGTTTGATAGATTAATTTCGGATCTATGTTTTCAAAAAAGGAATGCCCATTTTTAAAGAAAAAAATAAGGCATTAAAAGTAATTCTAGTTCGAAGCTAAAAGTACTAAACATTTTTTTGACATTGAAACCAATTTCAGACTATCTTTTAATCTTTATTGACCTTTAAGTAAATACTGATATGGATTGTAAATCTAATAACTTTTAGGTTCTTGTAGTCCTGCTTTCTTAACACTTTGATATTTTTCTACTTTGGGTCTTGTATACAAATACTTCGTTTTTCCTCATTTACTCTCAACCTAAACCAAATAAATAGACAGAAGATACTTAAATCTTTTCTGAAATTTCTGTGGCTCGTTTTTTTCTGTTATTGTTTATGTTTCTCTTAAAAAGATAAATAATTGCACTAAAGATGTTAATCGAGAAAATTTTATAGCTGTGATTAAACTAAGTAATACCTAGATAATTACAGCAATTTATAGGATCTTCTTTTTTATGCATTGAACATATAATGCCTCAGGTCCATTCTGAGGGTAGTTTTTCAGTATTCCAGGTGAATAAAACGATAGGTATTAATTTCAACTGCATTTTTTATCTATACTTCAAGATTTCCACTTGGATACTGTCAGAGCCGGTAGCTTTATTTAGTTTCAAAGACGTGAGAGTGATATGATCTTCACTTATGGAGCCAAAACATGATCTTGAATTAAATCACAAGCAAACCAGCTTTCTGTTTTGAAAAAAAAGCTTGTGAAAAATTTTCGGTGCTATAAATGTGGAGGGCTTACGGAGAAAATGGCATATTTTTGAACTATATAAGCCATTCAAGGAAGCTGAGATCAGCAAATACATCAAAATAAGACTATAACTAGCGGGTCACATCTTTCGAATGGACCATTCTTCCTTTTCATTTAAGATCTTCAATACAAATCAATGAGAAATAGAGTTAAAGGTAAGTCTAAGATCAGATGGTTTGACAGTGTAGAAGATGATTTCAAATTCCTAAGAATTACTAGCTTTAGAACAATCGCAAATAAGAAAACAAAGTGAAGGAAGATTCTAGGAAAGGCTTTGCCCCAGAAAGGGCTGTTACACCTAGAAGAGAAGAAAAAATGTATTGAAATACTTTGACAATATTTTTACTTTGTATTCACAGAAATTCGATTAAGAACTGAATAATAGCTACAGTATTTAAAAACTTTTTTTCGGACATTATTTTTTCGTGGTTATGAAATGTTTATACGATTTATCGAAGTTAAAGGTAATTAAATTGCCTATATTTCTTCCACTTTCAGATTTCAAATTGTTCTTCAATTTAAAAAGGTTTATATTTCGGTTAAAATTTATGGAAAACTCGAATATGTTTGAAATGAAGCCTTGGACCACTCTCAGAAAAATTCTTTTTTTTTTTAATTCAGCTGTATTTTGCTTAAATCTATATCAATATCTAAATCAATATCAACCTAAAGCTGTATTTTTATGTTTTTTTTCTTAAATTTTTTCATGAAATCACGTCACTAATATTTGGCGGAACGTATCCCTCAAACGCGTTTCATTTTAGTAAGATGAACAATTATACAATTTGACGAAATGTTTACTCGGTTTATTTTCTGGGAAACAGTTTGGTTAAAATTAAAACTAAAAAATATAATTGCTGAGCATCCAATATTTAGTTTACTGCATTTATAACTGGTAATTTTTATCACAGAGGAAAAATTTTCCTTTTTGACTATTTCTAATTATTTAATTGGTGGCGGAAGATAAGAAAAGTATATCCACATGGATAAATTTCCTTTTTTTTGAATATAATAATTTTAAATTTTTTCATTGACTCTTACTTCGATTATTTAAAGCAAATAACTGCGACAACCATTTTCAAATGGGATGAATACGTACACCTCTTCTGAGATTTATTTTAAATGTAATTCATCTATATTTCACTTTGAAAAAATTATTTTTAACTATTGAGCTTAACATAAACTTAGCATAAAAGCAGTTCATATATTTTATTAGAGAATGAAGAAGGAAATCAGAGGTTGATTGCTCGATAAAATTGAGAAAAAAAACCATGACTAGACTTTAAAATCACTTTTCCTTGAAGAGCTTTTCCTTCCATTTCAAAACCCTTTCACTTATTCGAAAACTTTCATACAACCGAAAATATCTCATATATTCTAAAACAACTAGGGGTAGTAGTAAGTTCTCTGGAGATCAATATGATTCTTTACGAATATTGAGCAGAGCCTGAGAACTTTAACAGGATCATACTTCACGCAATTCAACACTTCTCCCATTTAACTAGATTTGTGCCGAATACTGGTTTGGAATAAAATTTGCAACCTCTTTGAGGAAGGTGAGGTAAAAGTGGCATGATCTCTGAGATACACCACTCTTTATCCAATCTGCACAAGATATGCCGCAGGGATTTGCCTGAACCGTCGACTCTGCAGAAAGCATTGGTGCACATAAGACGATATCTGGACCTCTAAATGTTCTGAAGACGAAGAAACCTTTCTTATAACTAAGCCTTAGGCTCTGACAAATTCTTGTCGTATAGGGAGAGCTGAATGTATATGAGTTTATTTTCGAATAATATATTTCGAAAATTTAATTCAAATAAAAACAATGCTATATATCTGTGTTCCTTTTTTCCCAGTAGAAAAAAGTTTGTTTGATATACTTTAAAAAGATTCCGATTTTCCCATATTTTTTTTCAAAATAGTAAAACGATCGGAAATTTTATTCCTTTGTTGTTGTTTTTAATGCCACTGGAACAAATTAGCGAGCTTGCTTTGTGAAATTATTTTAAGAAATGAATTTAAGACGTAGGGGGAATTTTTTTTTTCAGTGGTGCCATCTAAGGCCAAGACTACGACTTCAGTTACACATACGTCACAGCCCATTTATAGATAGGACCCGTTTTTCATCTACAGATTGTGATTTTGATCTGAACCAGAGAACGATCAATTTTCCATTCAGTACCGCAGAAGAATTGATTTTGGAGGACTTTGTGACCAGACAAATCAACGTGCATCAGTCACCATTTACAAGATGCAGTGTATTTGCCCAGTGGGAATCGAGCGCTTGACCTCTTAGACATGGGCTCAACCAACACCCTCTGTAACTAGACAAGGCCTGAGCGCGTGAAGAATGAGTCATCAATAGTAGTCCGTCGCTTTTCCTCTCTGCATCAGCGGCTGAGAATATGTNAATTAGTTAATGTTATATTAATTTTAATAACCACATTTTTAAATTAGTAAAATTTGTGTAGCAGAGCACTCACTTTGGTACTCATCGAATAAAATATGCAGTCTAAGCAAAGTAACATAAACAATCAAAAAGATTACAAAATAGCAAATATTTAAAAATAAAAAAAACAAATGAACTTACTTTATTGTCAAAAGACGCTTTTCTTTCCCTTTGAATGGAGTTAGCTAGAAGTAATTATCGTTTAAAACAACGTTAAAGATAAAAATCCACGCGTTCACGAAAAAAAAGCAATGGCGATACAGCAGAATAGAAGCTTCGACGACTTCCAGTTCGCTACGAACGAGTAGGACTTCTCTTGATGACTCATGCTTCCGTTCTTGAAGGAGAGCTCAGGCCTTGCCTACTTACAGAGGGTGTTGGCTCAACACCCTACTAACCGGGTTATCACATCCTTTCTTTTCTTTTCTTTTAAAAGTACAACGTAAGGGGTTAAATTTTAGTTCGGTCCTGTTTTTCACATATGTGTATAAGGTTTCAACGAAATTTTTATAGCAATTTTTAGATTATTCAACATTAAACTATCAAGGACATCCTAACCTCATTCTAATACTATCGGAAATGCTCATAAGTTATCGGTTCATATCATGGAACCACTGTGAATTTTTTTTTTACGCAGAATGAATCAGAATTGCTATTTCTACTTTACTATTACTACAGAACAACTTATGGGCTGAAACTTTAGCTAATTCCTGTTTTTCACATGCATGTATAAATATTTCCGCAAGATTTTTTTTTAAATTTATATTTTCGGATTATTTTAAAATAAACAATCAAAGACATCTTAACCAAATTCTAATTATATTAGAAATGTTCATAAACGTACAAAACAAATTTCTTCTACTTTGAATTTTGTCTTCACTAAACTACGAAAAAAAAAACTTAGTTCGTATCACAAAACCATTAAGGAACCATTTTTGCAGCAAATAAAAGAAAGATCACTTTATTCTTAAAACCTGTGTAAATGTCAAGATTAGCACGTCATGTTTATAATAGTTGTTATTGGGCACAAAATTCAGAAAAATATTTTTTTTTCATTCAGCAAAATGTTTATGGATTCGATATAGATTTTTTTTTCATTCGGCACTTCAGCATTTGGCCTCCATTTAATGACAGTCTCACAAGGTTGATTTCCACTTTCTCAGAAATAAAAGTCTCATTTTTGACTAATTAACAATCCTTGAACAGTATTTCAGTAATTTTGAGAATCATTCCGTTAATCACATGATTTCTGACGAAACGTGCGCTCTCAAATTCATGACAAAATGTTTCCTATACTACGTTCCCTATGTCCGCATTAAAATGATGATTAGAAAAGTTAGATACATTAAGTACTACGGGAGTTGCGTAAAAAATAAAAAATAAAAATGATGAAATATTTCTTTAATTTTGACGAAATTTGCTTGCTTGAAGAAGTAACGATAGTTATTTTTGTCTCCTTGACGAATTTTTTTCTCGGTGAACATACCAGGAAATCCTTTCGTCAAAAGTGAAGACAGTTTCGTTGCATTTGAGTAACCATTTTTTGCAGAGCAATTAAGGTATTGGGTTTTTATATGTGCTTTTAAATTTAGTGAACAGTGTAATGGGGTCAAATTTCAATACAACATTGAAGAAGAGTTTACTGCCGATAATAGAAAAATGAGAACATGTCAATGCATTCGCTTATAGATGCTAGAATTAAAATGAATCTTTCTTTAAACAATATCCAAGAAAGCATTATGGAATGTGCATGTTTTAAAAGTAAAATGATACACTTTATTCACCTTGTTATTATTTGCAAACAATACGTTACATTATAAATGTATANTATATATATATATACGAAATCATGGAAAACAACAGAAAGAAAAATATCGACCAAATTATTAACATAATAGTTTTTTTTTTCAATATCTCCTATTTATTATAATTTGATGCAGTTCCTAGTTCCTACTGGCTTTGCGTTATTAGGTTGAGCAAACCATTTATTTGGAAGTTCATATTTCAAAATAAAGAGTAACTTTATTCAGTATAATCTAGTACAATGCTATTGCTCGTGACAGCTGATGAAAGTCAAAATTTACCACAATCACGCAATATTTTCCGGGACCCTTTCTAGGCATCAAAAGCCCTTTACAGTGAACCAATACAAAATTGCCGATGAGTTTACTGCCGATAATGGATAAATGAGAAAATGTCAATACATTCGCTTATAGATGTTAAAATTAAAATGAATCTTTCTTAATATATTTTATACGATATCCAAGAAATTATGGAATGCACATATTAGATTCAGCAAACCATTTATTTGGAAGTACATATTTCAAAATAAAGGATAACTTTATTCAGCATAATCTAGTACAATAATGCTATTGCTCGTGACAGCTCATGAAAGTCAAAATTTACCACAATCATGTAATATTTTCCGGGACCCTTTCGAGGGACTAAAATGTCCTTTGCAATGAACATACATAAGTATGTATGTTATACATTAAAGCATCATCTATAACTTCACAATACCAGTAAAACTAATTACAAAAATGTGTAAAACATCAACGGTGTCGATAATAGTATGGTGAAATTTCATAGTCCCCCAAAACGAATGAGTACCATTTATCCATTAATTTTGCGTTTTTCGAACGCTTCATTTAAAGCAGCATCTATCTAACATTTCATTTACTATAACATATACCGAGCATTTTATGTACTAAAATAACATTTACTGAACACTTTCACTTACTATAACATTTATCGAATATTTCATTTTTCTTACTTTCATTACCGTTTTTTTAGATGATTTAGCTTTAATTGAAACGCGTTTTAAAAGCATTGCTATAAGAAAAATCAACATAAGGCTTCAGATGCTTTCGAAACAATGCTTTATGATTACTTATTGCTCTCCACTATGATCATTATATTTCAACTGACATAATAAATCGAAAAGATAAAAATAATTATTATTGACTAGCAGTAAATTTTTTCGTGTCTCCAATTGAGCTGTAAGCTAGAAAACATTATTAGTAGTATAATTGAAATGTAAGGAAAATCTACAGTTTAATTTACTGCAAGGTCTAATGATAATCCAATAAGAAGAATTCAATTTTTTGAAACTCTTTCTACCGATCTTATTGAAATATTTGAACAATTTAAGGATTTTGAGTTAAAATTCTTCTCTTCACCTGCTGTTTATATTTTAGGATCCTTGCACAAATGGTTCAGCACCATAATGTTAACGTACAGACTCATTTTTTGATTATTATAGACGATTTTCTTTTACATATTTTAGTAACCAAGCATGATACGAAACTATATCGAAAAAAATCACAGGCAAGATTTACAAATTCCAAGTAGCAAATGCAAAAGATTTATTTAATTATTTTTCATTCATTATTGGTTTAAGTTTTAGATGCAATAAATGTTGAAGTCGAGTAGTCGATATCGGATAGATAATGGTATTTTTCAAGTAAAATTAAAAAGTTTAATTTTTACCGGAAAACTTACCTAAGGGAGCAGTATATTTGCACGATATTTTGTTTTAACGCACTGTAAAATATTGATACTCAAAATTTCATTATTCTTGTAAGATTCATTTCAGAGGAAATATTACGAAAAGTATACATTTGCATTATGCGGCAAACTAAAAAGTGCTTCAGGTATCGAGTAATAAATTCAAAGATTCCAAAACTTGGTAATTTTTAAACTATAAAGAACAATCAAAGAAGTATTAAAATTTGCTTTAATAAATCTTTCATTAATTTTCATTTAAAATGTGGTGTGACTGGAAAAAATATGCTATTTTAAATATATTTATATTTACATCTATTTATATTTAGTTATATAAATTTAAAAATTTTAAATTTGATCTCGGGACATTATTTAGCTATTAATTTTTATATCAAAGCCTGAATCTATGGAATATTTTGGATACTGTGAGTTATAAAAGAGTTGCGAGATTATAGCGCTCTAAAGAGATCTAGGTATACATTAAAATAATTGAAAATAATAATAAAGTGGAGAAAGTTCTTCAAACTAAATAGTAAACTAAGTTCATAAAAATATTTCTTCTAAATTTCATCAGATTTAAACAAATGGGAAAAATCTTACATATCACAATAATTATACTATATTGCCATACGTAAACTTTAACAAGAGAAAGTATTGCAATGATACCAAAACTAGAAAGCAATTGTTAATGCAATTATTTACACTAAAGGAGTAAACATCTAAAAACAAATTAATATCTGAGTGTATATAGGTATAAAAAAGGCAGAACAAATTAAGCATGAAACGAAAGAAAATCACTAAATAAAATACTGAAATGGAATGTATTTCGAGTACAATTCTTAAGAATTGGTATTCAATGTTTCTGCTATAGTAAAATAAATACATATAAGAAAATTATTTTCAAAGTATTAAAAGGTAGAAATCAGTTTGATAATGATAGGTAATTAAGAGTAGATAACTCTATATCTAAAATATACATATAGACTATCTACAGAGAATGAAAGGGGAAACAAGAATTTATAGTCTGTAGCAGCCACTGGGGTAGAGATCTAATAGAATATTTATCTGGAGTAAACTTCTTGGATACATGTAGCTGATTAAGAAAAGAACTAATTTCGCTGAGTCATGATTAAAAGTACTACTTAGACCAACACGTAAAAAATTAATAATGCAGTTTAGAAAAGTAAGGGTTATTCAAAAATATGTCCCCACTTCATGTTTCAAGAAAAATGAATTGAATATAATCAGCCTATAAACTAAAAATAAGCTAATTTTTCGGAAAAAAAAACTTGATGACGGAGTGATAGTGCGGTGGAATACGCTAATGATAAACAATCATTTTGTTTTTCCCTTAATTATGAGTAAGTAAGGTGTCAATTTTGACCAAAAGCACCTGATGATTTCTTGCCTTTAGTCTTTTTTTTATAAATGTCGTCCAACAGCCGACTCAATTTCGAGTTTAAGACCAGAGAACTCCTGGATAAAATATTGGGAAAAATTTTGTCTACTTGGAGGACATCCGCATTTGTGTTACTTGGAGAGAAAGATCACTGTAGAGAAGATACCTACTTTTACGTCAGCACTGTGGTCAGTGCGTGCAGGCTGCGGAATTTGTATCGACCAGCCATTGCTGGGATTCGAACCCGTTTCACCTCACTCGAATTTAAACTCGCTCTCAATCCTCCGAGCCACCACGGCTGTCGTCATAAGTCTTTGTCTTTTGGGGCTAATTTAGGAGGCAGTTTACTAGAGTGAATGAATGTTAGCGGTTTATTAGGATGAATGCAATTAAATGAATGAATATTTTAGTTTCGGAAGGCCTCATTTCGGAAACATTGCCTATGATAATAAAAGTAAAATCAACATGAAAAATGTTATTGTGTGTTGATATTGACCGTTCAATCATTGTACTTAAGATAGATAGATTTTTCAATGATTTGAATTTTCGAAATAAACACGCTTTAGTTTTTAATGCTTCTTTGATGGTTTGAGTAACCTAAATAAATTAAGCTCTGATCAATGATTTAATTTTTACGCTAGCGAAACGTATTAGAATACAATATTTTTTTCACTCAGTGTAATATAAATTATTGAAATTTTATTTTTTCTTGCATTCATTCAAAATATATGTGCATACATTATTCGACCTTTTAACAATTTTCAACTGGTAAATTATGTCTCATTTAAGCAGTTATTTTTGTTTCTGAAAGTAATGATTCATTAAAGTATGAGTTTATTACATTATTGTTACAAAATACAATCATTGTAAACATCAAATGGTAAGTTGTGTTTCTGGAAAAAAATGCTTTTATCATTTTCTAAAGAAATTCAATAATCACCTTTCATGAATAATAATGAAAAAATTTTCATGTTTTTCTATGAAAAAATGCTTTACATTACTTAGAACTAATCATTATTAATGCTACACATTATTACAATTTCTTTACTTTATCGGGACATAAAAGAAAATTTTAAAATTTATAAACTTTCTTATAACATGACTTTCATAGTTAAATTTATTTTTTATTACACAAATAAGCTTACTAAACAAACAGAATAGTAAATTATGTTTCGCAACATCGTATTCGCAATCACTTTTTTTTAAGTCCAGAGCTTAAATTTAATTTCAAAGATAAACTTTCAATGTACTAGATGAAAGAGAATGTTTTCGAACTAGTTAAAATGTAAAATACAATTTTACTTTATACGTTATATTACCTGCTTAAGAATATAATTCCTGAAACAAAGAAATTTTTAAAAGTAATTGGTTTACACCCTAATGCGGAATATGCATATGAATTTATCAATAAGCTGTTCAAATTCTGTATATAAAATAACAAATCGAAAAACATGCTAAGTATATTTCACAATCATGAGCATGAATTTTTTTACAGGGATTCTTCGTTAATTTCAGTGTTTCTAAGAATAGAAAAAAGTGAGATTTGTGGAAATAATTTAGGAATTAAAAAGTTGAAATTATTGACAAAATTTTACCGGAATACTTATGTTAAAATTTTTTTTTGCCCAATCAGTGTAGAAGAAGTGAACTTATATGCAAAAATAATAAATAAATTAGTAATATTTCCTACCAATAAAGTAAGTTTAATGTAAGTAAATTGAATCGAGTCTGATAATGGAAGTTAACTGCATGTAATGTAAAGAAACCCATAATACATGCTAACTCGTTTTGCATTTACTAACAAGATACAGTGTTATTCCATGTTAATTTTACGAAGGCGTTTAGTTATGAATATTAATAGGATTACATGCATATGCTCACATTAGGTACTCCGATGTTTCAGACATATATACACACTGAAAATAAAAGTATGGTCAAAAATAAGGGAAAATTATCATGGATTTCGCTCTATGAGAACACCGAAAAGCTCAGTGATTTTTGACGAATTGCTTTGGTAAACTCATAAAATTCATAAAATTAGCAATAAACTGTTGTTTTATAATATGAGATAAATGTGGTCATGTTTGGTAATTTTATCATAATACCTCAGAGTTTGGCATAAAAGTTTGGCATCTGTTAAATTTACTTTTTACTTTTGTATTTTTTACTAAGTGTTGGGGACAAAAGGCATAATTTTGAATCCAGAATTTCCGGCAAAACGTTACCAGATGAACAGAAAAATTACCAAATGAATGTTTTTAATACCGCACATTTTGAAGTTTTTTCAATCAGAGTTAAGGTTTTGGATGCTAGAGATGGTGCTAGAGATGTCTATACCATACTGTATGGTAATTTTACCGGATTCTTTTTTCCACCGTGGAGACTATAAATGTTTATACATTTTTTTTAAAATTCTCTCTCCAGTACTTAACATATTTTGAACAAAAATTAGCAAATGATAAGGCTTAAATTAATGTAGCGATGGAAAATCTGAAACTCTTAATAATATTCCAGGAAGAACTATGTTATCCAGTATCACGCTCGCATAATTATAGCATCAGGCTCGAATAAATAAATGTTCTATTATTGACTATTTGAAAATTAATCAGCTGTCTCCCGTTATTTTTCTTTATCAGTTTGTCACGAACTCTCACATATTTATGGAAAATATTTCTTACACCAGCGCATTCTCAGTGCTTCGTGTGTACTCTTTTAGCACTCTTCAATTTCTCTTGAAACCTCGTGTGCTGATTTACAGGATGGTATAGGAGAGAGCGTGCTATGAATGAAAATTCATTCTTTGACACATAGTTTATGTTGTGCTTTACCTCCTAAATACCAGTGCAAATCTATATCGTGCATTTTGTCTAATGCTTTTGTAAAATCACATATTTTAAAAAATTTAAAATAATAATTTCTTGTATTTGACGAAATATTCACTTCAACCATTTACCAAAAAACGATTTTGTCAAAAATACAGTACATTTCGTGAGTACAGTAATTTTTTTTTGAATTGGATTTAAAAAAAAACGTGCAAATTTTCTGCACAATTAACTAATACTTCAAATTGGATCAGAGTATTGTACAAATGAATAATTTAACTTTTAGCTGAAGGATACCAGATACAGTGATTAAAAGTAATCTATTTTCATAACGTTTAAAATAATGATTTAAGATAGAAAATTCGATATTATATTTCAATGTTCTATCTATTTTCCTTTGAGTTTCAGTGCAAGGGCATACTAAATTTCATAGCAATATGCCCAGCGAATATCAGAATGCATTTCTAACTAATGCTTATTATTTTAAATTTAAAATACTGATTACATTTATTTGTTGAAAAGTAAGTTTCTATTTTTTGGTAAAAATGTTATATAAACATTTTGTAAGAAGTAAAATATTTAAAGTAATTCAATGATAAAATTACATTACTATTTTATCTCATTCAATATTTCAATATATATATATGTATATATATATATATATATATAAGTTCAAAATGAAGAATAAAACAAAGAAAAATTATAGACATATGAAAAAAAGGGGGTGTGGGAAATAATAAGTAAAAAAATAACAAACAACATTTTATAAAGAAAAAGAAGAAAAAAAAAAAGAAATGAAATGTTAATTAAAAAACCGGAAAAAGAGCCGGAAAAAAAAGATATAATCTTTTCTTCAGCCCACGCGATTATATCCGCAAAACAGAATGCTTTCTGATATTGTATCAATAAAGCCAAAGCAAAATATATTAATACAATAGTGTGAGGAGTACTCAAAAAAAAAATTTATAAAATAACAACAAATAAAACAGATCATAAAAAGTAAAAATAACATGTAAAAACAGATAATAAAAAATTCTCCCGAAAAGTTCGAAAGAG
>NC_092210.1:35009663-35034991 GCF_043381705.1 Parasteatoda tepidariorum | reverse complement strand
TAAGAAATATTTATAAATAAACATACTAAAATCATGGTAATAATTCAAAAGGACATCTTTTAGTTTAGAAAGGGGAATGCTATTGAAAAGATCCTGGAAATCAAAAGTCGCAATAGAATTAATTTTATTATGTTTAATGAAATCTAAAATCGGTTGATTATTAGTGATAATCCAAGAGAAACCTTCTTTAGTAATACAGTTAATAATCTTATTTAAGTAGTTAGAGAAAATGGTGCCAGGTTTAGTTAAATAAGTATTAGACCCACATGTGATAGTTCTAAATTTTACTGGAATTTTATGAAATTTAGGACTGATAATTAAGTAAGGAAATTGTATATTGCTAATTTTAATTTTTAAGCTCTTGTAAAAAGCTAAAAATTTTTTAATGGCAATATTATTATTGAAATTACTAAGTTCTAAATTTTTACTATTTTTTAATTCCGTATAAAAACTTCTGGTGCATAATTAGTTTATCTTTACTAGGTTAATTAATATGTATACCTGTATATTTAGGAAATTTTTAAGGATTAATTTAAAAATAAATTTACTGTTAAAGGAATAAGAAAATAGTTAATTTAATGAACATGGATTGCTTTATTATAAGTATGCATTGATACTTTCTCGCAGAAAAAAAATCATTTTAAAAAGAAAGTAAACATCAAACTCAGCCTTTTTTTTATACGCCATTGACTCTAACGACGCATAGATCAAGAAAATAAATGTGCAGTTCAAAGTTTAGAACGTAGAATAAAATTCAAAAGCCTTAAATTTATTTTTAGCTGTTTTCATTTATTTACAAATACAACTACAGCGCATTAAAGCATGATCTAAAACCTACTTTTCTTTTACCCGGGGGAAATGTGAAAACATGCTCAGTCCATTTCTTGCCTCAATAGTTCTTATAGCTTACAAAAAATATTTCTTATTCCCACAGATCGTGTGACCCTTAATATTGTCAGCTCTCACTTGAAAAACTATTCTTTCGTTACTTTCGAAAAAAAAGTTTTTGTGTTAGGTTAAAAGTAATTTGAAGTATCTTATCTTGGAAGAGACAACAAAAAATATTGTTGAATGTCTTGTTTGTTATCGTTTTTTGATGCCGCAGGCAACAATTGAGTACATATAACATTAATGTACTCTAGACAATGGAGCTTTTTAGTTCATTTTTTTCTAAAGTATCTAATTAGGAAAAAAGTGCTTAACAAACAATTAATATGAAGTATCTTTTTTAAGCATAATTTATTACAACTAACAAAAATATAAAATAATAAAATTTTCTAGAAGTGAAATATTTTAGAAATTTTATATTACCTTTTTAAAAGATTACTGAAGTTGCTTACTTAGTTGATACTTAAAAGATACTTTAACACAAAATAATCTTTTTTAAAGATTTAAATGGAATAATTAAATTTGTTTTTGTAAACTGATTTTATTATATATAAACAAAATTAAATTCTTAACTACTTTTTAATAAAGATAAATGTTGTAAAGCGCGTAAAATTTGTCTCTAGAGAATATCATATTTCTGAAAAGTAGCATAAGATACACTGTAAGATACACTGTTTTCCTTCTAAAATCATGGCAACATAACCGGCAGCAGTCTACCCAATTAACAGTAAAGTTTACGGTAAAAGAACATTTCTTACCTTTACGTCTTTGAAACAGTTTACAGTTAGCATGGTTGAGAAGCCAAAAATAGAAAATTATACGGTGCTTTAAACCATTTACAATTAGCATAGTTTCAAATCCTGAGAGACATTTAAATAAACATTAGGAACAGTTTAGTGCTTCATTGTGCTGTCATTTATGCTTGAATTAGAATATCATATTCTAATAGCTCAGGATCAATTGGGGAGGGCAGGAGACTAGAAATTCTCCATGTGTTGAAGCGAATTGAGGAAATCTTGTTGTGTCAACGCTGGGACACAAACCCGGTTCTGTTGTTCATGAAATTGACACACTAGCCCTCTCGGCTATCATATGCTCACAGCTGCAAGGAACTAATTAGTTTCATTAAGTGGACCTAGTCGGTGCGATAAAATTTGGTTGTTTTACCGTATTTGGTGAAAACAGTTATTACACAGTATTTCTCACAGTTAAAAGTCTTAATCCTATCTTATTTACAAATATCTGACTGAATATGGTAAATGAATATGGCGTGAATATGGTAAAATAACATTGAAATGAATTTCTAACAGTGTATCGACAAATTCAAATGAATACTTCTCAGAGGGGAATTCGTGACAAAATTGAATGACCAATTAATTTAAAGAGAAAAAAACACGCTTTGATTCGGGAAATTAGAACACCTGACATAGCTGGAACTTGCTAAAAAACTAAACAGACGAAAATATAGGAGGAAAAAAGTCTTAAATTGGAAACAACTGAACTCAAGGTACAGATAAAAATTTAAAAAGACATGCTACACAATTTAGGAGAAAATATTTATACTCAAATAAAATTGGATATCAGGAACTGGAATAAATTGGAATAAAATTGGAAACCAGTAAAAATTGAAGCAAAACAATAGAGATATCCGTGGTTCTTTGTCTGTTGCAGTGCGGTAAAAATTAAATAAATTAATTAATAAAATAAAGCGATTGGGAAGAAATGTGATATTTTGTATTCTGAATTGGCTTAATATTTTCAACTGAAAATTATGTTATAGTCAAGTATAAGTTAATCTTGCCAAGTAATAAAAATCTTGAAATTTTTATGAAAAAGTTGCTAAGAGATAAATAAGATCCCAATGCGAATAAATTAATTGAAGTCTGCAACGTTTTCAATGTATATAAGCGTTTGGAAATGACGCATAATACTTTTATTTAGATCCCGAAATTGTAGAACGATCTGCTTTCTTCTACCATTCTTCAAAACAATTTTTATTTTCCTGAAGCTTCATGATTATTTAAAATAAATTAGCATAATCATATTCCAAGCACTACGCAAAAGATTTGAAACACTACGCTGTAAAAATAATTTGGGGGCATTCATTTAGTCAATTGGAGGAAGCTTACTTAACATACGTTGCAATATAACTCATATGTATTATAAATTACATACGTTGTAATTGTAACACACACTTTCTCTCAAATTATTCTCTTACCTATTTTATATGGAACTCAAACCTTGACGTGCCCTGCTTCAACTGACTGGTTATAACTACCAAGCTCAGAAAGACAGTAATTATAATTCCTACATTTATAAATACACAATTTGTCCAACACCAGCCTCTCACGTCTCACCAGTGGCCACATTAAGTGCCTACTATATTCTAAGGGACAGAAAGATCTGCCCAAAATGCCACTATTACATAGCTTCACCTGAAACGAACTTAATCACCTCCTGACTTTTATGGAAAGACATCTATACCCCCTTCCTTACTGGTTATCAATTTTATGCGTGTCAATGTATTCACAGACCTGTCCGACAATATGACTGACACCGTCAGACCAAACTGGAGATTAGTAACAACACAACGACATAAATATACATTTTTCAAGAAATTTGTGTCATCATCTACAAGCAAAATCCAATTTTAATTTGGAAAAAAAAATAAGGAGCCCAAAAATATTAGAATATTTCATATATTCTAAAAATTCACGTCGCAAATACTCTTAAAAATAAATAATATCACTAAGGAGGAAAATTTTTCGTTTTGTTGCATTTATATAAATACTTAATCTTAACTGTTTCTGGAGAGTGAATTTAAAATCTGAAATCAGTTTTGCTAAGGCTGCAGATTTTTTAAATGATATATTTATCTATATTTTGTTGAAATGTACAAGTTTATAAATATTATATGTAATAAGGGTCGCGTAAATGCTGCGACAGACTTCGATGGAAGTTAAGACATATTATCAGGAAATTCGCATGTCTAATAAAGTTGTCGTTTGCAACTAGAGACGCTTACCTATTTTGATTTGCTTATAAGCACATGAAGAAACCGTTCATTATAGGGAAGCACCCTTAACGACACACGACAACATTAACGGTCATTGGTTCCCATGCAATTATAATCCTGATAGTGTGTCCAACTGCTCTAGAATTTTTTCGCGACACCCTGTTATATACATAGTGTTTCTCCGCGTAAAAATGTCGACAAAAAATAGATTAAAAATGTCATTAAATCTGTAGCTTCAAGAGAGAAACTAATTGTGGGTTTCAAATCAGCAGTCCGAAAATACTTAAGATATAAAATTTCAGGCAACAGAAATTTCCCCGTGTATTTCGTAGCAGAAGTGAGATAAATTTGAAACGTTGGTTATAAAGAACATCTTAGCTTTTCGTTAAAATAAAGTTAATTTTCTTAAATTTTCACCAAAAAAGTGACCTTAAGTTAACCTGTGAATTTTAATACCCTCAGATAAATTGTTCTAAAGTGTAGATTACAAGGTGAAAACTCAATTAAGAGATGAAGACTCAAATACTTAATTACAATTGATACATCATGTAACAAGTGAATGAGGTCAATTCTGTAATGTTTAGTATTCAATATGTTAAGTTCGATACTGAATAAAATAGCAAGATTATGATTTTTTTTTTTATTAAAACTTGACAACAATATCAGAACTTAAGAGGCTAAAATTTTTTTAATGGAAATTCAGTAGCTTTAGTTCCATTTCAACACACAATAGAAGATTTGGTGGGGATATTATTCACCATTCTTACTAGATCTTTGATGCTGTTTTATCATTGTCTTTTGATTTTTAATTTCTTTAGTTCAAGTTCATTCATCTTACAATTTCTAAATTATTTCCATTGCAGCTATTTTTCACTTAAAATTATTTGTCCTGACAGAATGGAGGTGAACATATTTGCTGAATAGAAAATAATGATGCAGAATTCGACCAACTCATTCTCAGCTTAGAGCAAGTGAAATAGGTTTGGGGCGAAAGCAAAGATCTTCCAGACTGTCTTTAATGCAATACACACCAAGTTTCACATGAACATATCTTTCAGTGTCTTGGACTGATAGAAAAAAAATATGATAACACCTTTGTTGCGTGAATTGACTGTATCAACTTGTGTCGGTTAGCACAGTAGGTAAGAAGCAACAGCATGAATAAGAAAAAATGCCAGCAAATTATATTTAAATTTGGCTTTCTCCCAGAAATTTAGTTTTGAAGAAAAAGTAATTGACCAATAAAATAATTTTTACCAGAAAAAACAGACCTGATTCAAAAAGGTCAATCCTTGCTGGCCTCTTGCAGTTGTAAAGCAGTGATCCAAAATGTCTGGAGTCAATAAACAAACAGGGAATGCAAAAGCCCTTCAAATTAAGCCCGAATACGACACATACAAAAATATTAATTAATTTAATTTTAAACCCGAAAAATTCTTAGCAGACAGGATTCAAAAAGATCAATCTTTATCTCATCTCTTGCAGATGTTAAACAATAATCCAAAGTCATTGCGAGTGTTCAGTCAAAAAAGAATTCAGCGGTAGAAGTTCTTTTAAATATGTCTGCACATATATTTTTTTTAATTTCCAAGGACAAGAATCAAGAACAGCTTCAGAAATAACAGTCTTGTACCATGTCAAGAAAAATCACAGATAACAAGAAAAAGAGCTGCAGCAAAAGTCAATGGGTCCAAAATGTCCCTGGTATCTCAATAGTGGTCCACACGAGTACGTTTAGTCGAAGATCAACAGAAGATAAAGTGGTCATCATCCATGACCCGTTCCAGATTATAGAGACCGTAGATAAGACTTGAAACTAAGCGGAAACAATGCAGGTGTTTCAGGAGACAGTCATGTCTAGTAGTGAGCGGAGTCAATACCAAATAAAAAAGTATGAAACCAAAAATCTTTCTACCACAAGAATGTTTTACCGGGAATCACCACAAGGAAGTAAGTCTCGATTACACTCTAACTATGCCTGAACATAGGGTACACTTAAACATCGATGATTTACACTTTTTTTTAAAAAATTCACAAAATAAATCAATAAGAACAACTCCTAAATTAGTAAATGCCTGATAAATATTTAAATGAATAAGTTAAAAGAATGAATAATTTGTATTTAGATTAAAATAAAAGGGACAGCTCCCGTTTATCATGAAATTCTTTACCCATTTCAAATAAGGAAAGGGAAAAAAAATGACTCTTGTTTATTTCCTATGTTTTAGCGTGGATGCATCGATTCAAGAAACGGTAAGTGCTTCAGCCAGAACCAACTTGAGATTTGTTCCAACACAATTGGGCACTGTTAACGACCTACCAGATGAAACAGGCACATAATGAACGAGAGGGGGCCAATAGTCGTCGCCAAAATTCCAGGATTCGGCGTTCTTCCGTAATTGTGCGCCTTCGCTTAGAAGCGGTGTCTATCGTGAAGATTTTATCTATCGGAAAGTACTTTCATTTGTAGACTATCTTTGGAATAGACCAAGGTATTTTTTTTTATTTCTACGAGAAGGTGTAATATAAATAGTACCTAAAAGGAATTTATTGCTGCAGCTTGTTTTTCTTTTAAAAGTAGTGTGGATCAAGGTTTTATTGCTATTTTTATTGCTTAAGGTTTTTGAAGCAATATCACATTTTGTGGCTTAAGAATAAATAAATATTTAAATACAATTTGCAAACCTATTCAAAAACGTGAAAGGAAGATAAAGTGTTTTTCTTATTTATGCTAATAATTTTTGAAAAAAGCTTGATATTTTAGTTAAGGTTCCTTATTAAAGTAAAGATGGGCCAAAAAATCAGCAAAATGCTTAAACTAATATACTTATTTTCATTTTAAGTATTTTGTTGCAAAAATGTAAAACGAAAAGGGCGCAAAAAGATCTTTATTTTGGAAAAGTATAGGTTTAAAAAATGGTTTTTCCTTTGTATATTTTTTCAACAGCACAGCTTGACCTTGAATTTTGAAGAAAATAATATTTTCAGTGGTCTTGGAGAGAGATATAAAGTTCTTAGGCAAATTTTGTAAACGCTTTAGTTACCACGATCAAAAACTCATAGATACTTTTATGTAAATGCATGGACATTAATTGCAAAAAACTACACTGGTTTTATTGGACTTTTATTTTATATAAATTTTCTATTTTATTTCTCTAAGTGCACTGGTTTTATAATTAAATTATTAAAAAAAAATAAACATGTCATTGCGAAGGAAATATACATGATTTGTAAAAGAAATAAAAATTAATTAAATGAGCTTATATGAGAAAATATAAAGGAATGTACACATTACGTTTTCTTGAGGAAAATATACATTATTTGAAATTGTAACTGTTGTAAGTTTGTTTGGGAACTTCATCATCATATGAAACGACACTTTTTAGCAAGCAGTAAATTGTTTTTGTTACTGCAGTAAACTCCTGACGTTAATTTATAACTATTAGCTTAAGTTCTCAGTCAACGTTTTTAATTAGCGAAGAAAACTTTAAACAAAAATTAAACAAAAAACAAATAGCACAGAAAACAGTTTGTGCTATAGAGTTTTCTAATATTTTGAAAACATTACATTGTTAGAGCTAATAAAATATGTAAAAATTGAGAAATAAAGTTCTTGGTGACTTTTTTCAAGGAGGAAAAAATCTCGATAACTGAGAATTTTTTTTTTACGAAAACGCATTTTTTTATACAAATATTTTAGTTCATTGCCCATATTTAAGTTCAGCTTTTCTGCAAGAAAATATTGGGTTATTCAGAAAGAAATTTCGCTCTTAACCAACAATAGCCTTAATTTTATTTTTTTCAAAGCCAAACTCAGCCGCATATTCATTATAGATTTTGACACCTTATGCAGCAATGCATGCTTGTGTTCGATTGATTCAACAAAGTAGTTTTTTATACGGTACCCCTTAAAATGTAGGAAGTTAAAAGCTGCATTTTCGGTACACTTTACTTTTTTACTATTGAAAAGGTTAAAATGCTGTTCAAGCAAGAAAAAAGATCTATCCGATGTAGAAAAGATGTGTTAGCAGTACTCCAGTGCCAAAACTGGCTTGCAAAATATTTATTCAGCAATATTGATGTAGAAGACGCACTACTTTCTGGAAGGAAAATTAAAAATTATGAAGACTTAATAAAACCATTAATTGATGCTAACCGGCAAAAAACATCTAATGAAGTCAGGGATACAGTGATGGGAGGTTCAATTTATCAAATTCGACGGTTCATGTTTATTTGAAGCACACTTGTTATCCTAATGCTCGATATATGGTGTCCTCATGTTCTTACGAACAGAAATTAGTGCATCGCATTGACGTCTGTGAAATACTTTTCAAACGTTAAGAAGCTGATCTATTTCTGAAAAAAATCACCCTTCGTAACTACAATTGTGTTATCTACAGCAATATTAAACACAAGAGATTGAGTATAAAATTATGAAGCAGCTCAAAGTAGAGAATGTGAAAATTTACCTGAATCAGTTTTTTTTCCAGCAAATAATGAATATTTTGTGACTCTGTTTTGTCAGTGAGATGACGAAAGTTATAACACCCGAAAAGAAAATATGCAATTCAATAAGGTATTTATTCCTTATATGAAAATCGTATCTCATTTTCATAAATAAAAAAAAAATACGAAATTAATTTCCTAGCAACTCAATATATAAAGTTTGCAAATCAGCAAAAAATGTTTTACAAATTTACGTTTGGTATAATCCCCGCACTCACACAAATTACGCAAGACATTTCAGACGCTATTGAGTTTGTAAAGAATAACGTTGTATTTTTTAAATTGCTGCGAATAATAAAACTAATTCAGGATAAAGTTTAAATTAAACATATATTTTTTTAGCTGTTTAAGCAAAACAACAAACTTAAATTTATATCAATAAAAACACGTAGAAAAGGTAGCACATTTAGTTAATAGAGCTGGTGATTCTTTAAACGTTTTGCGTAAGTGTTACGTAATATACACTACCGGTCAAAAGTTTGCGAAAATTTTGAAATCTACAAAAAAAAGTTCTAAATTCAAATGTTCATAGAACTGCGAAAAATCATTCAAATGGCATGAAAATTTGATATGTTCTAAGGTGAACTCTTTACAGTTAGTTACATATGATCAAATTGCAATACTTTGTTTTTTGCGAACTGAATCCAGCTTTTCATCATGGATTGTTTTTATGGTGAAAAAAGTTGATAAGTTTGAACACTTGCCAAACTTGCAAAAAATATTTTTTGTACTTTCTGTTAATAGAAAATAGTTATTTGAACAGTTCTATGTAAGCCCTCAAAATTTCAAATCGATTCGATTTTTTTTGACGAAGTTATAGAATTTTGAAAAACATGTGTACTTTTCTCGATTTTTGAGCATTCCACATATGCAGTCTTCTGGTCTATACATCTTCTATCAAAGAACTTTTTAATTTTTATGTTTCTATATTTTCAAATAATTAATATTTATCATAAAACAAATACTCTTATTCATTATTGTAATTATTATTGTTTATATTTATTGTTTATATTTATTGCTTACCTGTATTAGTTTTGTTGTGATATTTTTACTTTATATTAAATTAAATTAAAAAGTTATAACAATAATTACATAAATAATTCTAAAAAAATAATAACAATAGTATAAAAAATTTGCATTTTTATTAAACTATTTTATTTACAACAGGTCAAATATTTAACATATTCTTATTCGTATTTTGTAATTAAATAAATTAACATTTAAATCTTAGATTCCTCGAACCATCCACCTTTTGCTTTTATTATAGCCTTACATATGCATAGCATTCGTTCTAATAAACCATTAATCACTTCAAGTGATATAGAGTTCCATTCCTGTTGTAAAATGTCCCATAACTGACTTCGATTCAAATATCAGAGCATCGTTTGCAAGAACAAACAAATTTTAGATGAAATGTGACATCTATGAGATATTGTTTTAATTATATTCATAATAAGTTCCTTGTAGTAACAATAATTACAATAATAAATAAGAATATTTGTTTTATAATCAATATTAATTATTTGAAAATATAGAAAACATTAAAATTAAAATGTTCTTTGGTAGAAGATGTATAGACCAAAAGACCGCATATGTGGAATGCTCAAAAATCGAGAAAAGTACACATGTTTTTCAAAATTCTGTAATTTCATCAAGAAAAATCAAATCGATCTGAAATTTTGAGGGCTTACATAGAATAGTTCAAATAACTATTTTCTATTAACAGAAAGTACGAAAAAAAAATTTTGCGAGTTTGGCAAGAGTTCAAATTTAACAACTTTTTAACAGAAACAACCCATGATTAAAAGCTGGATTTAGTTCGCAAAAAACAACGTATTGCAATTTGATCATATGTAACTAACCGTAGAGGGTTCACTTTAGAACATATCAAATTTTCATGCAATTTGAATGATTTTTCGCAGTTCTATGAACATTTGAATTTAGACCTTTTTTTTCCGTTGATTTCAAAATTTTCGCAAACTTTTGACCGGTAGTGTATTATCGTAATTTACAGTAATTTAAGGAATTATAATTTTATAATTTTTCAAACTACTTGTAAATTTTCATGTTCTTATTTCCAAGTTTATTTATAATATTACAGTAATTAAAGGAATCTCATTGTATGCATTTTTATAACTCTATTAAAATTTCATTCGTTTTTCTGAAGCACTAAAAATGACTTTGTAGTGTTTATTTTATTGCTTTGTAAACTTCGAATTTTTTTAACTTACGTATTTCAATGTACAGTGCGCAAATTCAATTATATTTCAATGTACAGTGCTCAAAATAAAAAATGAACCTCCCTGAGTAACTTTTGATCAAATGATTGGATTTTATTGTTCTAGAACTCAATCTTGAAATTTGAAGGGGATAGCCTCAAGTATGCTAATTAATTCGTGCAAATGATATTTAATTTTCGAAATCAGATACTAAAATGTTCTTCTGAATAAACATTCCTTATTTGACAGATTTCTTATCTGCAAAATATAGGGGGTAGTCGCAATCTAGGAAATATGCCCTAAAGGTTTGATCAAGAGTACGGTCCAAAGTTTTGACCCCTTATTGTTAATTTCACTTTTCACATATTTCGATATATTTCGAGAACTTTTGAAGTGAATTTAATAATTTTTGTATTCAAGTATAAATCTTGCTTATCCAAACATAATTTCTAAAATATAACTTTTAGTAAATATTTATTCTTTTATTCAATAATGATCGAAAACATTTTGAATTTTAAGGTATATAATTTTTACACTTTTTAACGAACGCAGGCTTAAAGGACAAAAAATTACATCAAAATTGGTCAAAGAGTTCCTGAAAAGTTGAATTAAAAAAAAAACGATTTTTTTAAAAATTCGATTCCTTAGGATCTCTTCGATCAATTTCGCTAAAATCTTGTATTTTGTTTTTTAAAATGATGTAAAAAATTTTATATCTTAAAATTCAATAGCTTTTCGACTCTATCAAATAAAATAATAAAGATTTACTAAAAGTTATATTTTGCGTGAAATTATTTTTGAAAATTTTTTTATATTATTGTATGCAATTTTTTATAAAATATGGTTCAAGCAGGTTCTTGAAATATGGCGCAATACGCAAAAAGTAAAATTAACATTAACGTGTTCAAACTTTGGACCGCTCTCCTGACCAAACTATTAGGACCATATTTCCAAGATTACATCTAACCCGATACTTTGGGGGTCAGAAATCCGAATTCATTTTGAAAATAAAGTATGTTTACTGAGAGAAAGTACGTTTTTTTGTCTAATATTGTAACGTAAAATATCGTTTACTCGAAATAATTAGAATATTTGAGCTCAATTTCTGGAATCATTAAGAATGAGTTCCAGAACTTGAAGATCCGTTTATTACTTCAAAAGTTATTCAGGATGGTCCGTTTTATCTTTGGCGCACCCTACAAAAAATTAGCACACGTTTTCATAATACCTTACTTAATTTCAATTTTCAGTTATGCCTTTTTTTTTGCTCCGGTGGTGATGCTTGTTCAAATATCTAAACCGTTCTACACTCCGAAGTTTAAAAGGTTATTCTAACGTAATTGTTTTTATATTTTGTCTTATACTTTCATGGTTTTTATTTCTGTATATTACGAGAACTGATTAGTTCTATTTTTTATCAATTTTGCATTGGCCAGAGAACAAAATATTGCAAAGTTAAATTGCATTTGAATGATTTCACAAGTCAAAAGTTCTTTACAATTTTTTTGTCTTATTTTATCTTTATCTTGACCACTGGAGAGTTGTATTGTATTGTTAGAAGAGGATAATATGTTAAATATTTTAACACATGCTTTTCAGAGGAATGTAGATTATGTCGTCGTATTTCCGATCTGTAAAACTGGCATTATGATTGCGTTTCTGGAATCAATATTAATGTTTTGTAAACTTTATTAATGGAAATATAAACTTTATTAATTTTTTGGAATCAATATTAATGTTATCTTCAACTTGCAACTTCCAATACATTAAGAATTAACTCAGGTTTTTATATTAGCTTATTTGATTTAAATTTTCAATTATTCCTTATTTCTGCACCGTTAGTGATGCTTGTTCAAATATCTTAGCAGTTCTACTCACCTAAATTTAATAAGAAATTCTTAGGTTTTAAAGTTGTTTCTCTAATACCCTATATATATATATATATANTGTTTCTGATCTAAAACTATATATATATATATATATATATGCGTGTGTATTTTATTTCTGCATTTTGAAAGAACTGACCAGTTTGAGTTCTGTTCTATTTTACATGGACCAGAGATAAAATTTACATTATCATAAAAGAACAATAGGCATGAAATAACATTTTAAAAGTTCCTTACAAATGCTTGTCTTATTTTATCTTGATTAAACTGGCAACTGGGGTATTGTATTTCTGGAGTTAGGAGAGAAAAAAAACTAAAGTGTTCTACCACATGCTTTTCAGAACAATTATTCTCAAGGACTGTAGATTGCTCTCAGGATTATATTCTCAAAAATAAAATTTGCCTCTTAAAATTTTTAAGTTTATGTGACTCAATAAATGCGGTACATTATTTATCATTAATTAAACCGGTTTTTTACATTCGTATGAGATTGAGGTAATTTTTCTAAGAATCTCACATAAACATTGAAAAAAAATCAGTGTGTAAATTTTATTCGTATAAAAACTAATAGACAACTATTTCAAAACTAATATGTAAATTTTATGTTCCTTTTAAATATTACTTGACATTTCTTGAAAAAAAATTATCTTGTGGAGAATAATTTGCTGTCGTTTATGTTTTGCAAATTTTCTTATAGTAAATTGCTGGAAAGCTTTAAATTACATGAAAGCTTTACCCAGACATAATAAACCATGTGGAAGAATTTAAGCAAATTATTTTGATACAAATTTCGTTTTCAGGTATAAGCTTAAAAATTTTACCCTCGCAGATACTAGTACGCATTGTGGTACTAGAAAATGAAATTATCAGAATCTTCAATTTCTGGCACTGCTTTCAATTCGAAAAAAGAGAAATTTGTTCTCTTTCCACGTTCTTTCTCACTGGTTCTCAACGAACTCAGGTTTTTAGCAGAAATCCAATTACCATGACGAATTTCTTTCCAGTAACTTTTTTTTCTCAGGAAAAAGACCTCGTTTGTCACGTTCGCTTTGCCTTCAATAAATTTCGATGACTTAGCATTAAAAATCTCTAAGAAAATATGCTTCATGATTTCAAATTCTGTGGATGGAGTATTGATTGAAGTTGATACAATACGATAAAAACTGTCTCAAATATCGATATTATTATACGATAGTAGCCCTTACAGGTGAAATGCGAGACGAAATAAAAACCGCTGGCTCTTAAAGCGAATTGAGTTTTACATTTTTTTCCCATATATTTCTCATGAAAAGTTTGCTTTTTATTTGCATAAAGTGTTAGTACTACCCATTAAATTTATTGACAGCTCATAAATGTTATTTTAAAAATATCAGATTTATTTTTTAACAGTATTATGCAATACATTTCCACAAACGTTAACTGAGGATTTTTGAACAAATTTTCAATTGCATGTAAGACTTAGCAGTTTAATAAAAATGAATAGTTTAGGAAGCTGAAAATCAACCAATAAAAATAATTTTTCATAACTCCATTGTGTCCCCTTAAAAGAAAATAGATAGTTGGAAAATATTCCTTGGAAATTAGTATTTAAACGCATCTTTAAATGTAAAAGCTAATTAAATTTTTGAGCTTATGAGAAAACGCTATATCCGTTTTTATAAAAACATAATTAAACATAAGAAACTATAAACTTCCAAAAGTAGAGAAAAACTACACAAAACTGCTTTGTTGAACGACGGAAAAATAGTTTCAGCATAATATATTTTCAGTAAAATTTAAAGTGTTAAAATGAACTTATCCTGATTATTTTAGCTTTATTTCGAAAAAGTAGATAATTTTTAATGATAGTTCACATTAAGTACACAAATGGAGAACACTTTTTTTTAAAATAAGATGAAATAAACTGTTTACATATGCTACGAAGTAATCATACATAAAAATTGCATGAGTCGCAAAAAGGTGGAAATAAATAAAATAAAAAAATAAAAAAAATACAGGAAATGATCCCAGGCGTATTGAGCTCTGGGCAATGCGGTTAGGATTTTCTCTTCTTCAACAGGATCTGATTAATGAAAGAAGAAAAGGGCCTATATCTAAGAGTCGGATTGGCTCTTCCCGATCACGTGGTCCTTCTTCCATTGCTTTGTGGAATTCTGATATGACGTAAAGAATCGCATGTTACACAAAGCTGATTTACAAACTTTATTCTGAAAAGAAATTTCTAGGTAGAGAATGAATGAGATAGGTTCATATAGTGTTATCCGAATATTTTTTTTTTATGTAACTAGGAAAGTTATTATTTGTATTTTCAATATTATTTTTATTACTTTTTTTAGATAACTAAGAAAAATGAAATTAATTCTTTGAATTTCAGAGCATGACCAGGATGCTCTTGGTAGAATGACGTACATTTACTGTTTTGTTGATAATTTGTTTTTGTCAATTTCAAAAAACAGTAATTAAATAAATAAATAAATATATATTTTCGGGCCCATCCAAGGTAGCTAACAAATTAGACGCACTTCAGTATTGCAGTAAGAACGTGCCATAAGATATCACTTTAGTTATGTTCCTGTTTTCATATTTTGTAATCTGGCAATCTTGTTACGAAAATATTTTAAATCATTCTTGAAAGATTCCGGTACGTGTAAGTTCATTTTAATTCGCTCCTCTCTATGTAGATTTCCTTTCGTGTAATGTTCTCTAATATCTTTACATTTTATTTTCTGTTTTTTGCTTGATATATTTGTTTGTTTTTTCGTATATATTTTTTACTTAATGTGTTCTAATTTCGTTTTAATTTTTCTGAGTGCCCCTCACGCTATTGTATTGATATATTTGGCTATGGCTATATTAATACAATATTAGGAAGCAATCCTTTTTGCAGATATAATCGTGTGAGCTGATGATTATATCTTTTCTTTGTTACAGTCAAAGATATATCTTTTAGATCTTTCTTTTATCTTTTCTTTGAGATTATATATTTTCTTTGTTTTGTTTTTCGGATTTTTAATTTTCTATTAAATACTTTTGAAAAATATTTTTAATAATTTTCTTCTCTTGTCATTTTTTTTAATTATTTACCATATTTTATCAATATTTTAGCTTATATATATATATATATATATATATATACACATAANATTCTGTTATCATTTTCTTGTTTCACAAATTAGAAAAACTTACCTATATTTAACTTAGCGAAAAACTTATCATTATATATATATATATATTATATATATACTTATTATTTTTGTAATTTTTATGTGATGTGTTGTTTTGTCCAATTTGGAAAATGGGCAAAAGGTTAAGTTCTATGTGCAGTATTGTTTTTAGCTTACTCTAGACTTATTTCACATAGAATATAGAGGAAAAAATATACCTTTCAAAGAAAAGAAAATTCCTTGAGATAAGAACAGAATATTTTTTCTTTTTAATCGTTACTCACACGTGAGATGTAGAAAATTACTGATTATTTTTCTTTTTTTACAACCTGTTTTTTTGTATATTTGACAGTTTAAACCAGTTTTTCACAAAACA
This sequence comes from Parasteatoda tepidariorum, assembly GCF_043381705.1. Lineage (NCBI taxonomy): Eukaryota > Metazoa > Arthropoda > Arachnida > Araneae > Theridiidae > Parasteatoda > Parasteatoda tepidariorum. The sequence continues at coordinate 35,018,936 of NC_092210.1, read as the reverse complement.
GTTTTCCTCTTTTTTTTCACCCTAATCATAGACAAATTTAAACCTTCAATTCATATTCTAGTTTTTGTCATTCAGATTCCCTTACAGTACAATAACTTAGCCTTTTTTCAAATCACTTTGCGATTATTTTCTGTACTTGTTATTACATTCTAGTAATTGCTTTTGGCTTCAATATCGTATGAACAAAGCTATGGATGATACAATGATAAATGACAAAATTATATTTTACCGGATCATTATTCTTCGTTAGATAAAATTTTATGTTTGTTAAGCTGCCAGACAATTTTATAAGGATAAGTTACTATAGTTTTAAATGTCTTTTCTCTGAAATAAGATTTCAATATGACTTTTAATTTCTAAAAAGTTAAATATTTATAAAAATATATCACAAGAGCTGATTCTAAAGCAAGCAAAGAAAAATCTAGGTACTATTTCCAAGTAATACACTAAAATCTGGGTAGCAGTCATTTTGACCTCATTGGTCGTTCTAGGTCGAACGTATTTTCAAGTACTTATTATTTTACCTAGTACTTACTATCTTACCTAGAACCTCTAAAAACTTATTTGTGGGCAAAATAACAATTCCGGTCTTTCCAGTGTTTCGACTATGCGAAGCTTTGATGATCTTATATTTTATAAGAAAGAGAGTTATGGCTAAATAATTGTCTAATGAAAATGCAGCGCATTTATTAATATCACAGTTAAACACGTTCCCCACAGTTTCATGAAAACATTAAAAAAATAAAACCAATTGAGGAACATATAAGTAAAGAATATAGTTTACAAATCTCCATTTTCTGCGACATAATATATTTAGATCAAATATTTGCTTTGGAAAACAATGAAGTAAATAAAAAAGAACCCTTATTTTATTAAATGTAAATTCGTCAGAGATTTAAGCAATATACCACTGAAATGACTATTCAAAAAAACTATAAAATTAAGAATAATTCATAAATGATCTTTTTGGGAAAAATAACAGAAAATCAGTAATCGACATTTTTTAAATTTTGTTGTCATATGCTAATGCAAATATACAGTAACTAATCAGTATACGTGTCTGGAATCGGGAAATTTCGTTAATTTCACTCAAACTCTGTTGTTGGAATACATAAAACTTAATTTATCTATCTTTTAAGTTTAGTGTGGTGGATTCATGCCTTAAGAACTATTTTTACTAAACAAGGAATTTTCATAAACAAAAATCAAAGCATTTCCTAATATGCGATAAGTTGCAGTACAGTAAATTTTTTATTGTAATTAGTGTTGAAGTAATTCCGTTCTCATGCTGTTTGAAACTGGTAAAATAATCAAAAAGTTATTATTTGTAGGTACAGCCATTGAGGTCGGCGTTCATCGGGTTATAAACACGTTATTTCTTAAATGCTCAAAGTACGATGCTTGAAATTTAAAAAATATATAATGCTAGCATATATATTTTTATAATCAGTTTTGTTAAGCATCTGTAAGGGAGAGTGGGGTCAATTGTAAAATTTTTTACTTAACTATTTTTAACTAACAAAAAATCCAATGTATTATTAGCATTAATTGGCAGACGAGTAAAGTAGACTATCCTCTACTAGAAAAAGAAATAAATACCTTATTTTAAATGTTATTATATTAGTTATTAACAATTTTTGACAGTCGTGCACTTGTTACAATTGTCCCCACTTACGGGGTCAATTGTAACAGTTCATAAATTCAACTAAAACATAGTTAATTATACATATTATCATAGTTGTGATATATTTTTTTATTGATCAAAATAGTAGTGATATTTTAGGAGTAAAAATAATAATGAGCAGAGACCTAAAGGGTTAAACTTTTAACTTTAAGGGGTTAAAAATTTTAATTTATGCTGTGAAAGGTGACAAATAAAATAATGCACATGCAACATAATATAAATGATATAGGAAACTATTGGTGGTTCTTAAAGAGTTAAGTAATGGTTTGAAAACATAAGATTATTTATTTTCAGCTGTTACAATCGTCCCTTTACTTATTGTTACAATCGTCCCCAAGACGCCATTTCAGCTTCATTTGTTGAAAATATCTTTTATTTGTTAAAAATATCGTTTGTTAAAAATATCTTGAAAATATCTTTTGTGATGTAACTTTTTCAAAAGTACATAAAAATGGTTGCCAGCAGGGGTGTAGATGTAGATTTATTAAGTGCACCTTGTGCGCCATCTTGGAACCAAATCTAGAACCTGACACTCGAAATTTTTGCTCTGTTACAATCGTACCCTGTAACAATTGACCCCATTCTCCCCTACTATTTTATTCAACATGATTTGACAGCAGCATTTAAGTACTCTTTATAAAAATACGACAGTACATCCTTAAATATTTCTAACCTAATGCATGGAATCAAAAGAGCAGAAACTCTTTTTATTCTAGAGTATTTGACCATCTCAGAGAAAACCCTTTTCTCCCATAAAGGAAGAAAAACTCCTCCTATAATATAATACACGTAATGGGTAAGTTATCAGGAAAAGACCATGCGCTTTTCTACAAAGGTGAAACGGAAGGATCATCTGCGCCTAAGACCATGGTCGCCGGCAATGATTGCTCCTGAAAAGAAGGTATAAAGGCGATATTTCACGATAAGGAAATGTCCATAGAGAAAGTGTGGATATTTTTCTGAAAACCATAAACGAAGAAATTACTTCCTTTGTGTGACAGCTGCTGAAGATAGCAAAGTTTTTACTTTCTAACCAATATTGAAAAAAGAAAATTATATGTAGCACAATTTATCAGTTTATTTAATGTAAGAAATGTAGAGAATTCAAGTATTAGATAAATTATTTCGACTGAAAAAAATAGAATTTAGTTATTTATCTAAATTTAATTAATTAAGAGCAAATAGATGTGAGATAGACAATTCAAGTTAAGGAAGTATTTGCCAGGTAAGTGTGGATATTGTTTTTTTTTCTGTGAAGGCTGCTAAAGACATGATCATATTAATTAATTGTTAAAATGTAGAGAATTATAGTTTTAAAATTAATTGCTTTGAAACTAAAATGTGCTTTACTTATTATAAATTAATAAATAATTGAATAAAAATAAATTAATCTCCGAGTAATAATCTACGTAAATGAAATGTATTTTCATTAGAAATTTGAAACAAACTTTACATTACATTTATCGATAGTAATAAAATGAAGATTTTGTGTGAGTTTCTGGAAGTCTAGAATCTACATATTTTTCTAAATATCTTGCAATATAACGTATTTCAATATAACGGGAGGCAAGAATATTTTACCTTTAAATTTTTTATCTCTAAATTCTTCTAATTACAGAGATAAAACTTTCTAAAATTTAAACATGTGAAAAAAGGACAGACATAACGGGAAATTTCTTATCGAAAATAGAATAATTTTTTTTGATCTGTTTCATTTTTGTGTATGTTCTGTTTTGTTCACAGTTACTTTATTTATTACTGATTTCATCCTCATAAATTTATAAAGGTAGACTTTAGTTGGTTTCGAATATTCAAAAATGTATAAATTTTGTGTTTAAAATGTTCTTTTTCTTTTTTTTCTAGATCAATACTATAAGTTTCAAAACGAAGTAAACCACAATATGGTACAAATTAGCAGGAAGCTTCATGTCTGTCACCTTGAATTACATTATTGTACAAATTTACCATTTTCTCTTATTTATAAAGTTTAATTGCTTGATACAATGGCTCATCCGGGGCTTTCTAACGGTTTAGTTTAACAATTTAAAAAATTTGTTAAGCTTTTAAACTACAATGCGGTTCAACGCTTAACTTAGTATATATATATTGATTTTTATATACTTAAATATATATTTAGTTATATAGTTAACTTATTTATAACTATTATATAAGTAGCAAACTTATTATTTAAATTCCCGAGTAGCTTATTGGTTTCGAATCCAGTTCAGTTCAATTTCATTGTACGTATTTCAAATTTTATTATTTTCCAAGTCCATTTTATTTATTCACTAAAGAAATATCTATCAACATTTTAAATGAAAATATCTCTTCATTTTCCATTAGACTTTTTCATCAAATTTTCGTGTAAGATTATTATTTTTCATCGAATTCAGGAAAATATATTAAATCCAATTTTTAAGGATCTCGTCGCAGCAGTAATTGTTTATCTAGTTACTCAAAATCTATACTTTTAGGAACATTTTCGGAGAATTTCATCTTGCACAAACTTTTTTCAAGAGTCAAGTACTTTAGTAAAACTCTTAGGAAATTTTTCTAGAATGTGTATTCTGCAGAAATATTTTTAAAGTTTTCATATTTTTCTTTAGAGTTTAACACTCAAGCGTTACAATCATGTTTTTTCTAAAAAATACTAAGTAAATCTACGCTAAGAATGAAATGGCTGGGTAATTTCTTTTATTAAATAGTGTTGAGCGCAATGAATATTTATTAACTGTCAAGTTATGTACTTAGAACTAGATAGAATAGAAAAGAATAAAAAACAACTCAATATGGTTTTATTAACTGGTTCAATACATCAATGGATCAATTAAATACTATTGTCTCTCCGCTAATTTTTTGAGATAAATAAATTTGATATTCGCGCTATCTAAAGAAAAGAAAATGATTTTAAATTTTCAACAAGGATGGATTATTTTCAAAATAATAATAATAAAAATAATAGTATTAATGATTTCAGTTTAAATATTTTCTGTTATGTTACATATAAAATATTGTAATTAACAATACATTGAGAAATATTTTAATAAAGGAAATGTGATTTAATATTTTAAGCAAAAACGTATTGCTTTGAAAAAGAAAATGATTATTTTTGTTTCAATGCTTCATGTGGTGTTACACATTTACTACCGCATATAACAATATCAAAAGTAATTCTTTTATTTTAGATTGTTTAATTCAATTTTATTTTGGTTATTGAAGATATTGCAACCGAAAATTACTGCATCAAGTATTTTTTTCAACATTTCTTTTGGCATAAACAAACTAATAGTTAGGTTTATTTAAATCATTCTCATGTTAGGAGGCAAAACATACTGCAGAATTAAATTTTATAGTAAATCATCTAAAAATATTCTGAGAATTTTAAAAAAAATCAACAGTCCCTACAATGAAGTGTTTAGGTAATAAAACTATAATTAAAAAATACAAGACTCTTTCAGAATTCTTCAAATTGTAATAATTCAGATGCGTATTTATAAAATTATTTATTATTTTGTAAATATTTATTATTTAATAGTCCCCTTCATTTTATAATTTGTGAATAAAATATATTATGAGCAATTGAATTGGTTTGATTGCTTTAATTTATTTTAAAAATTTCAAAGTTTATATTTGTAACAGAAAAATAATGATGAAACACTGATTTTGAATAATAATTTATGATTGTGGGCAAAACTGCGAAATACATTTAAAAAGGTCTATAATTATTGTAAGAGAAAAACAAAGGATTTCGTTTTAATTTTTTTTCGTCGAATAAATCAATATATAAACTGCAAAAATTTTTAATATCATCTTAAAAAAATAACAAAAAAAAATTATTTTTACCTTAAGTTGTGTGTAATACTTTAAACCAGTTTAAAATAAGATAAATATGGAATAGTACTCTCATTTACGCTTTCAAAATTGCTTCTCTTTCTGGTACATCAAACAGCTGCTGCGAAGGTGGGGATTGCAATTTAATATCCTCTCTTAACATCAGAAAGTATCTCTTGGATTTGTTCTTTAGCAAGGCTTCTCCAACTATATCTTAAGCACAGATGGCATTCTTACCGTCCATTTTTTCGCACCAAGAGTGGATTGAATTATCATTTTAAACGATTTAGCGGAGGTGGTGACAGCTTTAAGGAGTGCTTTGAGTCGCCTTTTAATGAACTAATTCAGTTAACTTACTCTTTCCATTAAACCGCACTGTGTTCTCGGTACAATTCTGCAGACATGGAAAATGGAAAAGAGTCTATTTCGGAGACTTGAGGTTCTTTTTATATTCGAAAGCTGCCACTCTTAAATTTCTATGTTTCGTTACTTGCGAGACTTTGGGTAAGAAAGTAGTTACTTTCTTTTTTGGTAGGGTATACTGTCTTTGAGTATCTATTATTTTAATGCACTTAAAGGTTAGCTGGTTTTTTTGAAGTAAGTAAATTCCTCATTTCTGTGATTTTTCAATTTTGTTAGTTTTCTAAGGTAATGATAATGGAGAGATCAATGCATTTGAAAAAAAAAGATTAAACAAAACTTTTTGAAATATTTACTTTCCTTTAAATATCGCATGTACAAAACACTCCGAAAAAATAAACAAAACACTTTGGATAACTTTATATCTAATGATAGCATTTTCCGAAACAGGGTGATACTTGGAAGACCTCTAATATGCTAATTAATTTGTGCTGGCGATATTTTAAGTTACGGAAACAAATGCATTTTTTTGTCTGTAGATTTGAATTCCTTACCCTCAAAATATGGTAGGGTCTAGCCGTTGTCTGCGAAATAGAGACCTAATAGTTTGTTTAGGAGTGCGGTCTGGACCCCTCAATTTTAGTTTTACATATCGAGAAGTTTTTAAATTAATTGAAAAGTTTTTGCGAAAATAACCCAAACAAAAAAAAAAATTTTTTAATAGTTATTCATTATTATAAACTTGCTTTCTTTTAAGTGATGTAAGAGGTTGTATATATATTTCAATTCAAAATATTTCTTGACTATAACTAAATGAATTTTAAAAAAAAAGCTGTTTTGCGTGTTCTTCAATGCTTAATTATTTTTAATGCGTTATGCCAGATTATTTGCAAGATCAACGTGATTGTGCTAGCAGACTACGTGGCATACAATTATTACATTAACATTTTCAAGGTTATCTGAAACCACATGCTCAGTGTATAGTAATGGTTTTAAAACAGTTTTTTATTTTAAATTGAATGATTTAAAATCAACAGTAATTTAAAAAAAAATACTATTTACCACAAAATGAAGAAAATTGTGATCGCCTCAAGGCAATCACAGGTTGATAGTGAATCCTTTTATCCCTAACTGGATCAACAGGTAGCTCTCATATTTGCATGAAAGGGGTTCGGAGAGTCACCATTCGCTCTTCGGTAGGGTCCCATTCTCTCAACCACTTTGGTACTTTGGTGAGGGACGGGCTTCATGCTTGCGCTAGCGAACGGAATCCCTTCGATTTTCCGTTTGTGTGTAAAGCTGAAGGTAATTCCGTCTACGTTCTTTAACTTTGGCTTTTTTAGCCTCGGTAAGCTTAGGCCTTGTTTAATATCGGTTAAAAATATCGTTTTTTTTTGCTGCGACTCTAACTTTTGGGACAGTCACAAGCAGTTTGGGAACCTCTTATCTTGTGATATTCACCTGAATTCAACCTCATATCCGCAAAACGATTCTGGTCGAACAGTAGGATAGAATTTCTGATTCTTAATTAAAACAATAATAGCAAAAATATCGTTCAAATTATAAAATTTTCTTTTATTCACAATTCAAGAAATACTTATAGAATCTCTCTGGTCTCATATCTCAAAAATAAACTCACCAATTTAATGCATAACAAAATTAAAAGAGAAAAAAAAAATTCCAAATTTTTTTTTAAACAGCAGCGGTCGCCAGAGCAACGCATACACACTGTTTACTATTACTCTTGATTATTGTAGTTGGAAAGTGAGGACGCCATGAAATTCAAACCAAGACTCATTTTGCCAACGGGTTAAAAAATATGTATAAATATTGAAAACTATTTTTTGCATAAAAATGCCTTTGGATAAACAAATTTTATAATTGCTTGCAAAGAATTTTCAATTCTCTTGAAAGGTTTTCGAAGAATAGCTATATACACAAAAACAGAAATTATCATTATGGGGTTCAAACTTTCCTGACCGAACTATTCGGAACATACGTTCCAGATTGCGGTTACCCTTCATATTTTGGGGATAAAAAAAATAAAAATAATCTAAATTCATAAAAAAGGTATGTTTATTCAGAAAAAGTATCCGATTTCGTAACTTAAAATATCGCCTGAGCAAATAAATTAGAACTATCATATTTGAGATCAATGCTGTGAGCTATCTATCTTTCTTTCTCTCTCTCTCTGTATATATACACAGAAAGCAAAAGAGTGGACAATATTTCCTTCATTTTTAGCGCTAATATTAGTGAAGTTTTGCGAAAGTTTAGTTTTATTAAAGCTAAGGAGTATAGCATCCATTTTAAACTTTGTGAATAACACTATACCTAAAACAAAACAAAATCATCAGTACACAGCTGTTTTGGCAATTTTATTGAGAGCGCTTCTTCAATGTAAATTGCAATTTTCGCCAAACTAGTTTTAGACCTAGTATCGCGTAGGATCTGCTATTACGCGCTTCGGGACGGATTATAAGTTCGTAGATATCACTTTAGCTTTTTAATTATGTAAGCAACTGGCTTTTACTTGCCCAGATTAAATAGAGTTTAATTTTTTTTATTTAGGCAATTTTAGGTTTAATAATTTACCGAGATGTATATTTAAAAACTTTCGGACTTTATTGATTATGGGGTTCACACATTTTAGGTATCCAAATAGAATGTGAGCTTTTTCCTTAATTCTCTTTTCTTATCATTGTAATTGGGACTAAGATGGTATGAGAGCAAATTACCAGAATATAGTTGGAGCTGCAAACAGAATCGGATGGCACATTAAAAGTATCGAAATGGAGTTGTACTGTTCTCCTTGGCCTCACTCTAATGACGTATTCACACTGGATTGGATTGAAGTGCTGTGATCTGTTTAGTCCGGTGTAGATGTAATCACTTTTTATTACGCCAGCTGCACTAAACAAATGGGTTCCACAACCTGAAAAATGCGAAGTAATAAATTTAAGAAAAATATAAACATTGCGAAGACAATATTTGTCTGAAGTAAAGTCAGTCAATTTTTTTTCTGTTTTAAATAGAGAAATATTAACTTGGAAATTTTTAATTTCCCTACACAATTGTTTGTTTAATCGTTGCACATTTGCAAACTTTCAAACAGTTTTTATTAGCGTGTCATATCAGCTCTCTGCCATGGTCTTGCATTTTAACGTCATGTTTAATATCGTCAACTTAGGGTTACAAATCTAAGTAAGATGGGTGTGTGGTGATGTTTCTTTGAAGCTATTGCAGTTGAGCCACGGTTTAACAAGAGAGGAAAGCGAAGATGATGTTCATAGTTTCCGAATTGCTAGTATGACTTGCATGCAAAGCTGACTAGCATGCAAGAAGTGACACAATGTCTACAAAGATGCATTGTCTGTAGAGGCGATTACGGTGAAGAA
>NC_092210.1:34999760-35009471 GCF_043381705.1 Parasteatoda tepidariorum | reverse complement strand
AAGAAAAAAAAAACTGATGGGCAATTCCATGAAAAAGGGGAAAAGCATTGGAAAATTCAAATAAGAATAATGTTGTCATTTTGGATGTTTTCTGAATTGGAAAGGTTTGAAGTTTGATAATTTATAATGATTTTTTTTGAGAATTTAGTTTTTAGTGTTGGTAACCTGCTGAACATTAGCATTTGCTTGTTCTGATTTGGGTGAGGAACATGGTCAGATTTTGAAAATCAGTTAGTTAACATTATTTTAATTTCAAAATGTTCCAAAGAATAAATATTGTTTATTATACTTAATAGAAATGTTGTGCAGTGTTAAAATAAGTTTTTGTTGTTAAATTCACTTAATTATATAAATTTCAACTAAACATTAATGCATGTAACGTAAGTTACCTAAAACTAGAAAAAGTTTTTATGTGTAAAAAAGAACAAGTGATACAAAAGTAAGAATAATATTTTTTCTTCCTCAGAGGCTAACACTAAATAAGCAGCAATAAATTTCTTTTCAAATATTACTTATTTATTGTTTTGTGCCCCATTCAATATGTGTAACGTAAGTTACTGACATGCATGCAATGTAAGCTACCAATATGAAATGAGTTTATTCCTCTTGAAAATTGGCAAACAAACTAAATAAGATGTATCCAGTTACAATACTTAAAGTTTAAATAAATTATCACTGCCTTAAGATATTAATTTTAATGAAACTCTTGCTTTAAGTTTTTAATTTGGGTGTTGGCATTCATACGTTTTTAAAATTGAATGAAATCTTCCGACAGGCACCGGGAGCTAAGGATGTAGTTATAATTAGAGATGCTAATGGTAGCAAAAAAAAGTACAAGAACGGCATCATTCAGTTCAAGAAATGCACCAAATGTTTAAGGAAGAAAATCCAGAATGCAAAACTGAAAAATCTTAATTCTTTGAGCTCCGTCCAAAGCATGTCTTGCTTAGTAGCAAACTTCCAGGCAATGTTTGTGTTTGTAAGCATCATGAAAAGTTCGGATTGACTAAGGAAGCCTTCAGCAAAATTTATAATGCTCCATCTTTCGAAATTCTTTACAAATCTATTTTATGTTTAGAAAAAACAGCTGAGTGCGACTCTCTAGAACAGATGAGTGGAGTGTCTAGTCTATTCTCAAAATCTCCTCAGATTAAAAACATTAAGCAGATCCACCATTTAAGAGTACAAGAAGGCATACCAGAAGAGTTTTTTTTAGTGAAAGATACTGAAAAAGAAAATGATGAATCCAAGATAAATGCTGGGGGTTGATATATGGTTAGATAGGAGGACATGTTATATCCTGGTGTGGTAATATCTGTTGCAGAGCAAGAATTTAAAGTCAATGTAATGGCTGCTGTGGGAATCTATTGTAAATGGCCAGAAAAAAGGGATGAAATATTCTACCAGAAAGAAAGCATGGTGAAAAGAATTGAGACCCCTGTACTAGTTAATAACAGAGGACTTAATAAGTTTGCAGTTATGTGTGAATCAAAAGTATCTGAATTTACTTCATCTACACTTTTTCTCCCTTGCACTATACTGTTTAAACAACTTAATTTGTATTTGTACATTATTTGATAAAAGTTTGATACAAAGTGAATTTCGTAACGTAAGTTTATTTTAGTAGTTGGTCCGAAAAGTCACTATAAAATGTTTAAATAGAATTTTTAAGGTATAGGTATAGCACCTTCGCAATTATTACAGCAGAAAGCATAATTTCAACTTTTATGAAATTACGCTGCTTAAAACTATTTTATTCAAGTGGTCATTCAATGAATAAGGAGAAAACATCGGATTAGGTATTCAAAGCGAGTAGACTATGTATGTTTTTAATATATATGTTTAAATAAAAAACACTAATTTTGGAAATTTTAGAAAAATTGAAAAAAAAAACTTGATAATAAAATATTATCATTTAGTTGACAAACTTAACTATTTTCAGTTTGTTTGCAGCGCAGGTATTTTATTCGGACTAAATGTATACTTCACTTCACTGCTAAAGTTCGACATATAAATAAATATTTTTTTCCGATGAGTTATTAAAATTTTTTGATTGTTTTGTTAACTAGAATGGCGCACTATGAGATTAATTTAGGCATTAAAATTTTGATCATCAAGTTTTACTCGCATTTAATATATTAGGATATGGTTAAAATTAAATGTGTGCTGAATCATATAATGCAAAACCAATTTTCACATATTGAGATAAAAAATACCTTTAACACTAGTAATTAATTTATAATTAAATTTAAGCAACGTTGTTCTTTTAAAGAGAAGTAATAAGATAGAAAGTCATAGCTTTCTTTAACTCTCTTCTGTGCCTTTAATAATAAAAGAATAATTAAAATAATTAATGCCAAGACTCAGCTTAAATTGAACTTCAGAAAAGAAAATTGGCAGATTAATCTATACTTTTAGAATTTTTCTTCACTCCGAGAGTTTGAATTGATGGTGGAAGTTAAAGATCATTAGGTCATTGTTCACACCCAATTGGAGGCATTTCATTTCAATCTAATCGAAATAATCGAAAGGGCAAGTTAAAAGAAGTAAAACAATTCAAGGAATATCGTTTAAGAAAAGATTGTTTTCAAAACAAACCTTTTCTTAGACAAAATCAATGACATAAAAAAGAGAAAAAAAACAAGAAGGGATATTTTTCCAAAGGTTCAATGATATGGCATCGAAGAAAACTTTACTTTTTTGCCCAACTTTTAATACTCTACGACTTGGCGAGGAAAAAGAACATTTCATTGTTTACTTTTCGGGAATGTTGCCAAAATTTTACACCCGCACTCTTACAAAACTGCCGTTTTATCGTTCAGTCTTTGAAAACTTTTAACACAAAGCTTTCTCTTTAAGGTATCATATAATTTTAGGAATAAAAAAAAGAAAAAGGGCACATTTTCTTTATTAACAAAGTTTGCCTGTTGAAATTGGAAAACTGTTGAGCAATATTAATCATTGGATTCAATTATTTCTAGCAAATAACCGTTAGTTTGAGAAACTAGATAGTGGATTTAAGAAAAGAGTTTATTCGGATAAGTTTAACTATAACAATAAATTCCATGCATCACTATATATTTATACACATTAAATTCTATAAATAGAGCTATAAATTTATTTTTCTTGGCAAAAATAAGGAAATATTATTAAAACCGGATGGAAGGAAACATATTATGTTACAAAGCACGGGTCTTCTAAATATACTGTTTTAAAATCCTCGTTATGAATGCAATTGCTTCAATTAGGATGGAAAATTAGTATTCATGTGTGAAAAAAAATCCTTATTTAAAAAACAATCACATGAGCTGAAGGAATTCATATTGGATATAAATATTCAAATATGAAAATAATCATTATTCAAAATGCCGTCATATGATTTGATATATTCGGATCAAAAATGAATATACAAGCGTGAAAAAAAGATCGTTTAAAAAATAATCCCATGGATTGATATGATTAGGACTGGAAATAAACATTCATAAGTGAAAAGAATACTTAGTCAAAATGGAATCAAATAAATGTATAGAAATAAAACATAAAATAAATATTTAGGCGAGAAAAAACCCTTATTTAAACAGCAATCAGATGAATTTATCTGATTAAGATTGAAAATAAGTATGGAAAAGAATCCTTATTCAAAATAGCCTTATATGTATTGAGGGAATTAGAACATGAGATAAATTTTCAGGAGTAAAAAAATATAGAGGTTTTCAAAGTCTGATTGCAATGTGAGACTTTTTTTTTTAAAAAAAATGTGGTTTAGTTTTTTTTTCTGTTAAATCAAAAAAAAAGAAATATTTTTTCTAATAATTGTGCGCTTGTACTAATAAAATGATACAGACTATTGAATTAAACAAATAATTGGGAAATTGTCTTAGAAAGAAATTACAATTTTCCATTAATTTATTTTGCATCTAATCCAAACATTAAAAATTAAACTAAAAATAAAATTCACATTAAAAATTAATTCAGGTGAATGAGAGGTTGAGTCTTTGATCATAGAACAGTACGTTCCCTTCAAACCCACGGAAATGGTGTTTTACTATTTCTCTGACACTATTAAATGAGCAACATATTCTGATTCTTTTTACACTTCTCTTCTTGTAACAGCTTTACTATCGGGTCCAAGGTTTTATCTTAATCCCATGAAAATCCTTTCTGAAAGGAATGCAGTTCTCAAAAAAAGGGGTCTGCTTGGACATGGCAGATAGACTTAAGTCGTCTGGACATGAAGGGCTTATAAGAAGGTTGTGTATGTATCCTCTTGAGATAAGAAAGATTAAAGCGTGGACTGCATTTTGAGTAGGGAAACCCATTTAAGGTAAAAGACTCTATATGCTGATAGTTTGATGCTGCGTTGTAAGACAGAAAGTAAAAATCCCGTTGCCCCAGTTTGTGGAGGGATTTTACCTTCCAAGAGTTTCAGAGAAAAAAGTAATACGCTATTTTTTAAACCAGTGTTTAGTTTAAATGGAAAATATAAAATTCAGATTTATTTATTATAATATAATTTATTTTTATATGCTTCATAAGTTTTTTTTTTAGTTCTTTTATTTAGCATGTATTTTAGAAATGCTCATAATAATAAAGATCAACTTTATACCATATTTTTTCAGGCAGACACTGAACTTTATTCTTCGCCTTAGAAGATGCCGGAATTGTTACTCATTTTTCGTTACCCAGGGGGCACCTGTGAACCAAAGTCACGGAGGCCAGCAACTTATACCATATTATAACCTAGTGTTTTTTGTATTGGACAACATTTGGTACAATATTAGTTATTTAATAAAGATTAAATATTTCTTTATAATAAAACTCCTGGCCCAATTTTTAGACGCACTATAATATTCTGCCGCATCTTTTCTTTCGTTTCGAGTTCAATTCGTCCACTGACCAATTTTTTTTTTTTATATACGTCGTACGTTAGTTTTAAAAACCTTCAATCTTCGTGATATTTCGCTGTTTGAAAATATTTAAGTGTTTACGAGGGCCTTTACTTACAGCTTTTTTACATGCCCTTTTTTGGCCGTATTGTAAAAATTGCGAAACAAATAAACACAACGCAAATAAACACACCACAGAAACACGTCCTCAACTGGCGTACGCAAGAACGCGACTGAAACCGGTTTGCACTTGCTTGCGTTGTTGCATCGATTGGTGAACATTGTAACGCAATACCTTAAAAACAAATACAAATAGGAAGTATACAAAATATAGCCAGAAGTAAAACCCATTTAATGGAAATTTAAATATAAAAGTATTGCATATAAACACGTGCAAGACATGTAATTATTAAAAAACAACAATGCGTCGAATTATTTTGCCAAAGATTGTATATGTAACTTTTTAAGGAGAACAGGGGAAATGGAGTAGTGATACTCACTTAATTTGAGAAACTCTTTGCTGACAGTTTAATTTGGTGTTGCGGGACATCATGCAACTGAAAGACGCATACCTACACAATTAATAAAGCTAAAATAAATGCATTTTTTACATATTATTTTACTTCGTCCCTTAAGGTGGTTTTGCGCTATTTAATTTTGAGAACACATTTAAGGTAACAGAATCTATATGCTGATAGTTTGATGTTGCGTTATGTAACAATAATAAAAAAAATTACATTGCCTCATTTTCATACACAAAACGTTTATGTTAAAAAGTAATGCACTTTTTTACAATGTTTCATTTCTATGGATAATATACATATAAATTTTTTCAACTATAGCATTATGCATTTTTTATATCTAGTAATTTTTATTCATTTGTTAATATCTTTAATTTTAGAAATGTCTAAGATATATCTTCCAAGGCTAAGCGTTTGTTGCACTTTTATCATATCGCTTATAAGCTTTTATCAACTTTTTTATTGGCAGAACTAAATAATTAACAATTTTTTAATTGTATTTGACAAAAAAAAATTTTTATAAAAATAGTTTTAGTTGTAATAATAGTTGTGTTTAGTTTTATGCAAAAAAAAATAGTTGCGTTTAGTTTTTATTCTGTGAAACATTTTAAACATTATTTAAAGAGGAACTCTGAGGAGGATAATATAAACATCATAAAAGTCAACCTTTTTTCATAGAAATTATATACCGTTGCATTAAAAAAGAATTAAATGTTGTATAAAAATTTACATGTGATATGAAAAACCGTTGTCAGTAAAAATCCATGTTTAAACTGTTTATTTTTAGCTTTTAATTAAATACTGTTTCTTATTGTTTTATAAAAACGAAATGATTTTTTTTAAAGTAACGTTTGCTTACTTTCTTTTAGATATCTTTTTTTTTCTTTGAATAGTGATATTTTTATTTCGGAAGAAATACTGTTAATGTTCAAAATAACGTAAGAACTCAATTTATTTCTTACCAAATAAAACAAAGAAAAAATCATATTTTGGAAATTAATCATTAATCACAATCATTGAATTTTAATTAACTTCAATTATAACGGTGTTTGTTTTTATAGTAAAGAATGTCTTATCGATTTAATAACATTCATAAATCCTGATTCCTTTTTCAAAACACAAAAAAATATCTTTCTCAATTTCAAATTGTCTCTTTTGAAACGCTTCCTAGCTAGATAATTGATGCATAAATAAGTTTTGCAGTTTTGAAGGCTGTTTAAAAAATGAAGCTTAAACTTAAAATTTTTTCTATACAAATTTGATGAAAATTATTGATTTAGCTAGCTCATTTGATACAACTCTTCCTATTGCTAATATTTTTTCTACTTTCTAAAATAATTTAGTTTTTTGATAGGCATGTAATACAAAAGATTTTGTTTAAAAAAATTTAAATTTTGCTACTGTTTACTGAAAATTCCTAAAATGGTAGCTTCAGTGGTGAGAAAAAAGTCCTTCCGAATTCGATTGACTTTTCGATTTTTGGAGTGATTCAAGAGTGATTTCAATTTCAGGAATCTACCGTTCGATATTTAGATCATTTTCAAGACAAGCATTAATTCTTAGATAGCTCACATACTTTTAAATATTTTTCAAGAATTTGGCTGCATGATCTAGATTAAAGGAAATCCATTTCATAGATTGCATAATCCCGGTTTAAATCTTGATGTTCAAGAAAACGAATTTATTTAAATGATTTTCATTTTTGCCAACCGTAAATATTGAATTTATAATAAAAACTACTAACACCTTAATTGCTCGAACATTCTCACAAATAAAATTTCCGCATTATTTTTCATTAAAGTAAAGCATATTAGCGATAATTTTTGACAATATTTTTGACCAAAATTAAAATACTTTTGGAGGTTTATTATCACGCTAAGACTCTCCTGCAATTTTTAAACAATATAAACTGCAAGAATTATAGAGTACTATCACTGCGAATTCAATGTTGAACAAATCTAAAAATTGCACGAAGACCACTATTCAAGTTAACTCCAAATTAAATTTTCATATGCAGTATAAAGAGGGTAAATAAATTTAAAACTCTAAAAATGATTTAAGTTTACGCCAAGATCACGCGTTTTCACATCATACGTTAAATATTTTCACTTCCGAAAAAACTAACATAGGTGAACTTTGAACTCTGTAGATTATATTTAAGCACAAGTAGGCGAGGATTGTTGTCTTTAATGCTGCTACATATTTGTTGAAACAAATGTTCAACGTTGAACTATGAATAAATGTTCTAGTTGTACAATAAACATTTTTATATTTTATTTAAGCCTCTGTAAACTTTATTAAATGATTTTATAATGCATAAGTTATATCTTATTTGGTTTTGCTAAGTCTTGTTCGTATTTGTCTTAATAATCTCTCTACTAGGCTTATTGTAGATTATAAAAGTATGTGCTACTGAATACTGAAATTGAGGGCTGCAACTATGCACCGAGTAGTGTACAGATTGTTTTTGGTGTTTCACTATGCCAGGAACTGTTCTTGGTCTTTTGGTGCATTTCGCTTCAAAATAGTAGCCACCACATTTGGTATTAAGATACATAAAATTTATTTGCAGTGTAGTGGGGGAAAAGAAACAAAAGTTTTCTAAGGTCGTTTTTAATTGCTGCCAAAAGTTACCTTTCTTCATTTAAGTGAATGTGAAACCTTAAACTGATCTTGATCAATCCCTTAAATATTATTATTGTTCTTTTTTTGTTACTGAAAAGAATACTTTTAACCAATTTTATTGAGTGTACTTGACACAAAAAAGGTATATATGTATGAAGAAAGCAATGTAAAATGAGTTCACTTCATAACACTCTATTTTCTTCAGCTTACTCTTTTACTGACAGCTGGCAGTACTTGGCAGATTTTTCAGTATTGCTAGCGGTTAAATGTTAGAAAGAAAACTTAAAGTTTCAATCCTTGAAGAAAAAATCACAATTATAAAATTCTTAAGTGAAACAGAAAAGAAAATCATGCTATGTATAATTCAAATATGCAAAATGAATAATTGATCATCATTAAAAGGAATTAATTCATTATCATCTTGAATTGAATTATCGAGTGGCTAGATTTAACGAGCATTTTCAAAATCCAAAACTCCTAGCTATAAGTGGGTTTTATTGCTTTACCAAAGTTTTTCAGTTATAAACCAAGTGATTAAACTAGTTAGAGCATTCATTATTATAAAACATTTATTATAGAGAATTTATTATTATTATTAATTATAAAATCATGCAATTTTGGTAATTTATCAAGACTAGGTGATTTATTATTCATAAGGCATTTCAAAAAGTATGTAAGACATTATCAAACATTTACGATATTCACTTACATATTACAACAATTTCTCACTTTAGACAACTTTCGACAGCACAAAAATGTTGATGTGAAAATTTTATTGACAATTTCCTAAACTATTAAATATTTTATTTCGGTACTTTTAAATTTAAGTCTACTTTTCTTTGTTATTCAAGAAATTGCAACTAATTAAGTTCGGCTTTCGATGCATAAAATATATTTCAAGAAAACTGCTTAAGGATTTACTCAAATATTCGATCTAAAAACTTTCTATTCTAAATTCTTTTTTCAACCTAATGTATATAAAAAAAAACTATCCACAGTTCTTCAAGCAGCTTAATTTTAATTAAGGAAAAACAAGCTTAAAGAAGCATTTTGTTAAATTTCGAAATTTGTTTTACCGGAAAGAAGTTTAAACATAAAAATGCTTTGTTGTTGTTCGAATACTCGGATTTAGAAAGAAAAACTCGGGAATCAGCAATGCTGAGCACATTTTACTGTCCAAAGTTATACTCTAACAGTCTAAATAAATGATTCGAAAACATTTTATTGCCTTTGCAGATTGACGACAAAGTGCATTGCTTTGTGTTTCTTTGTCGAGAACTTGTTTTATTTTTTTCAAATGTTGGTAGAGGATTTCAGTTTAGAGACAATATTGCTTTACAACTAAAGCGGAAAAAAATGACATGAAAGAGCAAATAACTAGAGTCTGCTTTAAATCTCACTAAATGCCAACTTTTGTATAAAAGGTAATAATTCTTGGCGAGAAACAAAGGGAAAAACATTTGGTTAGTGCAAGATAAGATTGTAACGCAAAGAAAAATAGTTGTTGGGCTTTTAAAAGATTGATTGAGTTTTTTTCATAATACTTTATTTGACTGTTTAAATAGCTGTGTTTTAAAAGATTAACCTGAGATTTATAAGTTTGGTTTAAAATTAATACTGTAAAAAAGTAAACGTCGATATATATATATATATATATATATATATATATATATATACTG
>NC_092210.1:34995785-34999354 GCF_043381705.1 Parasteatoda tepidariorum | reverse complement strand
ATATATATATACACTCTGTTACTAAAACAAAATATATTGTATAGCCATTAATTTGGTATTTTTTTCGTTCATATGGTTTACCGGTCATTCTGTTTGTTTTTTTTTTTAATTTCTCACATTAATCAAATTTTATAACTGGTTATAGAACCACATTTAATTATTAATTTTACCGAATGTTTACATCAAACCTTTTCTGTAAAAATTATTACATTTTTAACGAGAATTTTTACCATTTTCTGGTAGTTTTGACCGTACTTTTATTTTCCTCGGTGACGTAAAAGTTTTGAAATCGATGTAATAGTTCTATTATTTTAAGCAATGAAGTTTTATTTGTATAAAATAAATGTTTAGAGATTGTGTTGGAGAAAAATGTGAATAAACTTATTAAAGACCTTAGAAACTTTTTGCAATTTCTGAAATTCCTCAATTTGGAAGCTGATTAACGCACTATTTTCTTATCTGAAAACTCAAATAAAACCTAGGTATGCAATACTTCAAATTCAACAAATCAATACTCTTTCTTTTGCGAAAGACAGCAAAATAGTTAAAGTAATTTTTAAAATCTTTAAACAAATAAACAAGTAAAAAATTTCCTAATTTATAATGTTAAAAATAGACACGAAAATCGAGTGTCGTAAAATGTGAAAAAGTTAATCATCTATAATAAGGTTTACTATTTTTTGCAATTTTTGATTAGCAGCACACACTCTTACACAAATTTAAACTTTAAGTCACATTAACATTGACTTTTTAACTTAAAATTACATAGTTTAGAGAATTTGAGTTCTAAATAGAGTTGCGACTATCTTGTTTAGCTTTGTTTAAAATATCATCTTTTCTGTTCTACTAAAATGAAATATACAAAAAAATCCATATTTGATTATTTTAATTTTATAAAAACCACATTATCCTTGAAAGTCTAGTTCTATCTGTTATATCTTTGCACTTTATAATAATCTTTTAAAGAAAAATTTGAAGAAAAAAATAATAAGAGGAAAAATATTATTTAAAATGAAACAATATTGAGCACTCATTGTTTTTCTTTTGGGTTTAGGCTACAATTTCATATATTATGTAGCATCCAAATATTTCGGGCTATAATTTTAAAATTAGAAATTCCAAGTCGTTTGAAAACACAAAAATTAAAGATTTAAAAAAAAATTTCAGGAATTGGTATAAACTTTTTGTGGTAACTCTGAATTTCCCTTTCCCTTTGTGTGAACTTAGCATGAATTTAGATTAATAATAAAACACTTATTCTTTAAAGATTGTGTTTTTAGAAATATTAGTATCACTATACCATTCAATCTCTCATTTATAAAAGTTTTCAATCGTATTTGAATCATGTTTTCGATGTTTGGTTTTCTTAAAAAATATTTTTAATAATCAATCACTGTTATAAAAATCTGCTTTAAAGAACTCCTAGAAGGAAGCAAATTGATGATTGAATTATGTTTTGGATTATTCACTCACTGAAATTCAGATCCGAATAGATAATTTGTTTCAACAAATGTGTGCAAATACTTGTTAGAAAGTTTACATCTAATTTAAGGCGTTGGTTAAACAAACATAAAGATTTCTTGGCTCAAACGTCGATAGTTCAAATATTGACGAACTTTCTTTACATTTCCTGATATAGTCTAAAGTAAGGACAGATTTACTTCATTTCTTTAAAACTCTAAGTTACATTCAGATAAATTTAACATCCTTACATGTTTTGATTTATAATTGCAGTTAACATCAGTAAATAAAGAAATTGAATGTACCATGTAAATCTGAGGGTAAAAGTGATGTGTAATTTATTGTTCAGTTATTATATTTTTTATGTTTATACTCTTGATATGATTTATCTTGTATAAAAACATTTTCTCGTACTTATTTATTGAGGAAGTAATAAATTATTTTGTAAAAGATTTAAAGATTAATAAATATATAAATCTATCAAAAACTTTATTTGGCATCTGATATTTAAATAAAAGCAAAAAAGTTTTTCTTTAAAGTCCTACTGTAATATGGAGAACACAGCCCTTCTTTTCCAACTCTATAACATCCAATCAGAACATTCTTAAAATGCGCCTTCTAGCTTAAATATTACATGTCTTTAAAGTGATTGAAATTTGTATAATTATCTATACATTAAACTTATATGCCATACTTGAGAGAAATTTATATATTTATGGAAAATACCAGTGAAATAATTGTCTTTTCATTTTTATTGTAAAGTAGAATGCATTGCGTTTTGGCATTTTTCTGTTGTTTGAAGCCTTGAAATCAAATGTATTTACACCAGCTTTCTTCACCACATTTATTTGATCTCAAAATTTAAAATTTTTAATTTTAAATTCAAATTCTTTAAATTTTTAATTTTCGGGATTTGTGATATTCATAATTCCTGCACTGCAATCTATTCCAATGTGTAACGTATCATCATTTATTCCATATTTTGGAAGGATGGCTATTAATGTTATAGTATGAGTTTTCGGTAATTATGAACGTTTATGACTGCGATTAAAACGGATTCAATAATTTTTGTGTTTAAAAAAATTTTGTTCACACTTTTCCATCCTTATAGTTATTTTTTTCGGTTCAAACCGATGGGTCCAGTGAAATGTATCATTGCTTACAGCAGCTGTTGCTCCCTGCATTGTATGAACGGAATCATACGCCCTTGAAATTAGGTACGGCATGCAGCGTCTTAATATCATGTCATGAAAGCCTTGAAGTCAGTCATGCACTACATTTCCAGGAAGTTTCGGCCATTTTTTGTATATTAAAATTCAAATTAGTTGTATTTAGCCTTTTTTTCTCTTCTTCTATTTTGTGACTAGCTGTAAAAACAAGAAAAACATGAAAATGATTTAAAAAAAGGGAGGGGAAAAAAATTTACCAAGCAAAAAAAATAATAAATAAATAAAAAGTAATTAAAATTGAGAAAAATAGCAGAAAATAGATATAAACAAGGAAATAATAAAAAAGCAGAAAAAAGAAAGAAATTATTAAAAAAAATTATTTGAAAAAAGAGAAACAAATAGTAAAAATTTTAAAAAAATATAAAAAAAATATTAAAAATTTAAAAAAAAAAAATTTTGAAAATTTAAATTTAGAAAAATAACAACGAAAAGATAAAATCTCCTCAACAGCTTACACGATAATTACCTCCGAAAATTGGATATCCCTATATAGCATTAATGTAACCTAAGCAATATACATCTATATAACAATATGAGCCACTATATCAGTACAATTTCGTTTTGACTATATTAATACAATATTAAAAAGCACTATTTTTTCGAATATAATTGTGCCAAAGAAGGACAAGATTATGACTTAGTTATTATTTCTCTAATTTAATTAATTTCTATTTTATTTTTCAAAATTGTAACTATTTTAAAATTGTTTCCCATTTTTTATTTCTTTCCTTGTTTTCTTTATATATTTTCATCTTGCATTTTGGATTTTGTGTACTTGCCGCTTATGCGCAGCTGATAAAACTTAATAATAATACTTAATACTCAATTCTTAATTTATCTTTGAAACTTTCTCTTTCCATTCATTCTTATTTTTAAAGT
>NC_092210.1:34930796-34995547 GCF_043381705.1 Parasteatoda tepidariorum | reverse complement strand
ATATATATATATATATATATATATATAAAGCTTAAGCTTAAGATGCAAATTTTGTCCAAGTTGGAAGCAGAATCACTTTTTAATTTAGCTAAATATTCATTTTTTTATAACTTCAGTTATTTTCCCTGGTGCCGGGTTCTCCTTAATTAAGTTATTTTAGATATGACAAAACTTTTTCATTTCTGCGATTTTGGTAAAAGCTTTTTCACTACATAAAAAATTCATAGTTCTTCTTTTAAAAGAAATGCAAAGTAGATTGTACTGTGTTTTTTTTTTCCGTCTTCATCCCTTTTTTTCAAGAAAAGAAATGCTGATGAAAAAAAAACAACTTCCGAAATAATTACATGTTCCTTATGAGAAGGAATAAAAAAATTATGAAAAACATATTTCTATTCCGTGTGCCATTAATCTTTCAGTTAATAAATAAGATGTTACTTCTTTTAAATTTTTGGTTTCTTTTAAAACGAAATGTAGAAAAAGTGAAACATCTTTCAAAAAAGCTTTCCCTTTATTATTATTTTTAAAATCCGTAACTGTAATTAAAGGATTCAAATAAAATAAACTTTTCCAAATATCTTTCTGGATCTGATATAGTTGAGTGATTTTAAAGAGGCATAATCAACCTTTTCAAAAGTACAAAAATGCTCACATTCTTTTATTATTATAAAATTATATTTATTTGGTGATTTTTAATTCATCTTTATTCTGAAAGTATTAGACAAAGTTTCTTAGCATTTTATGACCTCACATACTAATAAAATTGACAATAATTCAATAAATATATTTAAATATTTTACTATTTTATAAAGTTTTGTTTTGATCAATGCAAAGAAATCATTCATACAATTGTTATCAGAATAACTACTTTTGATACGAATTATTTATCACATAAATTTAATGTTCATTAGCCATATCCTGGAATTTTCTAATGTGGGCAACTCATTTAATTATTTATGAAATTTTCAAAATCGTAGTAAGTAAAATTATTTAAAAGCATTAGTAATGTTCAGGAAAAGATTGCAATATATATGCCAACAAATTATTTTGAACTAGAAAGTTAAGTTAACTTTCAAGTTTCAGTGCTAGCAGAATTTTTTGTATTTAATATTATAAAGAAAATATTATATTGTGTTTTTTTTTTCAAAACAAAAATGCAAATGCACTATACTATTTGGGTGCAAATACTATTTTAATGTCCATTTATCATAAACTATAAGACTTATGTCACATAGAAAAAAATTATTTTAAAATTATTACAGTTTATTAAAGTTTATTACAATTTGTTTTAATTCAATCAAGGTATTTGAGCAATGCATTAAATACATTTTCAAATTAGCATTAAAGCATGTAGGCGCATTAAAATAAGCCTAAAAATTTGCGATAAATTTCTTTCTTTATTAATATTTTTATTATTATTATTTAATTTTACTTTTTAACCAGCTTTGCTTACCCAATTCTGAGTTTGCGACAGTCAGAGTTCAATTTATTAGCCTTGTATTTTTTAACCAAATCCAGAAGACAAGGAAACGACTGGATCAAGTATTGGGACAAGCTATCGTGAAGGGCTTCTTGATGGAACTTATCCACATTTACGTTACATGGTGAGGAAAACCTCGTAAATATTGCATGGTTAGCAAGACAGCAAGCAGGGATTCAAACTTGGGTCATCTATGGATAGGCAAACGCTTTATCCCCTGAGACACCACCGCTTTGTACGTTTAATTGGAAAATACTGGATATTTTTACAAAGAACTCACCACTATACGCAAAATGATTATGACTGATTGTATAGAGCCCAGCAAGACGACAGTTGCTCAATTTGTCAATAATAAGCACATTGAAAATCTATAATGATAATATATTTCACTGATACATCTCATATTGATTGGTACTCAGATACCCCTGAGTCATAGACGTAAAATTAAATTTGGAAAAAATAACGTTTAAAAACCATGAATTGTATTCTTAAAACTAATAGGTGTTTCTGCTTATACACTTGCACAGTTTCATTATTATACATATGGCAAGCACGAAAAAAACGAGGTGTTGTAATTTAACAGGGTTAACGGGGTAATAAAGAGTTAAATGAACAGTTAAGGAGTAAGAACATTAAATTGACATTAACATTAAAAATTGAAAATAAAAGATTTATAATTGTTTGAAAAGTGTGTTAATAGATTTATGATAATAGGCTTTTCATAATGTGCAAGCTTTCCCAGAAATTCAGGTCGAGATTTTCCAATTATGAGTGATATTTGGTGAGGGAATATCGAACCTCTGGCCTTCTGTCAAGCAGTGTTTTATAATAGATGAATGATGTTCCTTGAAACGATATTTGACTACTCTTTTCTCTTGCCTCATGTTCAAAAGTCAACTCTGACGTAACACATCATGGTGAGGACATAAAGCATGTATTTCCCTAAGTTTGAAAAAATGCGCTTTAAAATTATTCCACAATATGAAGGAAATGCTCAAATTAAAAATGAATCATTTTTATGTTACGATTGAAAAGGTTTATTAAGCTTAATTGAATGATCTTCTTAACATTTTTAATTAACGAAAAAATGCATTTTCAGCAATTATTTAAAGCTTGGATCAAAGCTATTAGAGAAATGAGAGCACGCACAACTTCTGGTGTGGGAAAAAGGATTCACACGTCTTGCAGTCGCCTCACTAAATGACATTCCTTTCAATGTTATAAGTATCCTTATCGAGTAAGACTACTTCTTATTTTTTTATTTTTATTATGTTAACCATTCCGCTCTCCGAAGTTTCGCTGAATATATTTTAAATTCATGCAATTGTGCAGTTCGTGCCAATTATTTACAAAATATCGTTATATAAAACAGAAATAATTATATATTTTATTATCAAAATGATTTCTCTTATTATTGAAAACATGAACGTTTGCTGAAAAATAAATTATTAATGTAAAGCAATGAGAAAGCTGGTGAGTGCTGTCTCCTAAAATCTGCAGCATGAGTTTTTAAGTCATTTTCAAAGCCTTGAGATGTGAGAAAAATGTTTAATTTATATTTAATAGGGTGAACAATTAGGTAAATTGCTTATTTTCCCCCATATATCTTGTTGTTCACTATATCAATTATAAATTCAAGTTTCGTTTAATTTGCATTTGATATAGTGCATAATAATATAAAGTGATACGGTTAAATTTGGACACTGGATTTTGCTAAATGTTTTCAACTGCTTTTATCTGGATCCTGAGAAATGATTAAGTTGTTCTTACAATCAAAAAGACTTCTTTCAAACTATCTTAACAAAAAACATACCTTTTTCACATTTACCACACTGTTAAATGGTCTAAAATAAATTAAAATGGCATTAGTAAATTAATTTATTAATTTGTATGTGACTTACCATCCACGATCTAATTGTTGCGATAATTGTATTACTTACTTGAATCTATAAATACCAAGAGAATGCATTTCAAATATATCTGGGTAATTTGCTTAAAAAATCTATATTAAGAGTTTCAATATGAAAAGAAATATTTTAATTTATTATGCAAGCTCAATTAATTAATAATTTGTGTCGAGAATATGGTTTTCATATATATATATATANTTCATCAGCTCACACGATTATATATATATATATATATATATTCCAGCAATAATTTTGCTTTAATTATTGTTTAATTAATTTTTTGATTTATTTATATTTATCACTTTGCTTTTATCGATTGAATACTTTTTAATAGAAGGAATACTCACTTGCTATTAATGCTTTCTTAGGTTATCTTTTCTTATAGTTAGATGATGGCTCCTTTCTAGGCTTGAATCACATCGATATTTTATTTTAATATAAAAATTCTGGCTGTACACGTTTAAATATCACCGCTAATCAACAATTTTCCTGTATATAAATAATTCTGAATAAAGGACGAACTTTAAGTGTGTGAGTGTTATCTAACATACACTCACTGAACCATGTCCTTTTAGCTTTTTTATTGCTTTTTTCGAAAAAATAGAGAGAAAATTTAATGAATACATATTATAAAACATGTTTAAAAGTAAGGCTATAATGAATGATGCAACTCTGGAAATACAAATTTAACAAATGATCCTTACAGTGATACAGCTACAAGTCTTGAAAACTAATCCTTACCTTTGTCATCCTTACAGTTACAAGTCTTGAAAACTAATTAAATGTACATTTAATTTAACTGTAATAAGAGTTCCAAAATTTCCATAACATTTAATGCTTGTTAAAATAAGCATACATCATGGGATATAAATTGTCTAAGTAAATGTAATTTTTTTACCTGCTAAACTCTAGGATTTCGGCTGCGAAGTTCTTAAATTATATAACATTTTTTGTTAAATGTAGAAGAAAAGAAGGCACCTTTCTACCATCTTTTTGAAAAATTCCCTTTTTCGTTGTTAAAGCTTATTAGGTTTAAAAGAAACGATGATAGAAGAAATATTTATACATTTCCTTAACCTAACCTACAGAAAAATGTTTTCTAGCTAAGTTAAAAAAAGAATATATAAAGCTTTTAAAATATTTGTTCAATAGTGAAGATAGGATACATTTGCGCAAATAACGAATGTCACGTTAAAATCAGTGTGATAAGATACATATTGCACAAAAAAATGTAGCACCCTGAAATACTTTTGGACTAATGATACGATTTTCACGTATTTAAACTCAATCTTAATGGTTTAAGGACTTAGCCTTAAGTATGCTAATCAAACAGTACTGCCGCGGTGGCTCATTGGTTAGACCGTTCGTGTACCAGCGAGGTGAACCAGGTTCAAATTGCAGTAATAGCTGGGATTCAGGATCAATACGAATTCTACACCCGGTTTGCAGTGCTGACGTAAAATATGTGTTCAGTGGTAGACGGATCATGGGTAAGAGTCCCCTAGTCGTCAGACTAACCATATCATGTTTTTTTTTTTTTGGATTTCCTTTCCCTGTAACTCAAATGCTGGTTTGTTCCATCTAAAAGTCCTCCACGAAGGCAGATTTATCTCTATACTTGTTCCAAAAGTTACCTTGTCTTCTGCATTGGGTCCAAAATTGCAAGGCTACGGAGTAGAACATCAGTAGTAGTAAACCCAAAATTGGGTCGGCTGTATAACGATGGTTACAAAATAATGTAAAATAAAGTAAAATAGTACGAACGATATTTAAATTTACGAAATCAGACACAAAACGAGCTTTCTCTGAAAAAATATATTTTCTTTTGACAGAATCAAACTCTTGATCTTCAAAATATTAGGGATTCCCAATATCTCGGAAATATGGACCTAATATATTTCAGTCAGGCGAGATCCCTTAATTTTATTTTTTGCATATTTCTCCATATCTCGTGATAATTTTAAATTAATTAAAATTTTTTTGCGAACAATATAAAATTTGTATGTTCAAATAATCCCATGAAGAAATTAATTTTAATAATTTTTTATAATACATATTTAATAATAGTCAAGCAATTTTCAAAATGTAAGCTACACCCATTTTTGCATAATTATAAATAATGAAACATGTATGAATTAGCATATTCTTCGAACCATTAAGATTTAGTTATAGTTTCTGAAAATCCGAACATGATAACAAAATTTAATCACTGTGTTCTCTTTTTTTCCGTACTGTAGGGGAGAGTGGGGTCAATTGTAACAGGGTACGATTGTAACGGAGCAAAAAGTTCGAGTGTCGGGATCTAGATTTGGTTCCTAGGTGGCGCACAAGGTGTATTTAATAAATCTACATGTACACCCCTGCTGGCAACCATTTTTATGTACTTTTGAAAGAGTTACACCACAAAAGATATTTCCACGCTACGTAAGTACTTTTTTTGGTATTAGAATATTATATTGTAACAAAGCAATTTTGTTTAAGCAAATAAAAATTATTAACTGAATATGTAAGTGAACACCTTAATTAGCATTTCAAAAAAAATAAATTAGTCTTGTTAATTAACTAGCATTGTTTTTAACAAATGAAGCTGAAATGGCGTCTTGGGGACGATTGTAACAGCTGAAAATAAATAATCTTATGTTTACAAACCTTTACTTAACTGTTTAAGAACCACCAATAGTTTCCTATATCATTTATTTTATGTTGAATGTGCATTATTTTATTTGTCACCTTTCACAGCATAAATTAAAATTTTTAACCCCTTAGAGTTGAAAGTTTAAAGGTCTCCTTTAAAAGTCTTTAAAGTTAAAGCCTTTAGGTCTCTGCTCATTATTATTTTTATTCCTAAAATATCACTACTATTTTGATCAATAAAAAATATATCACAACTATGATAATATGTATAATTAACTATGTTTTAGTTGAACTTATGAACTGTTACAATTGACCCCGTAAGTGGGGACAATTGTTACTAGTGCAAGACTGTCAAAAATTGTTAATATCTAATATAATAACATTTAAAATAAGGTATTTTTTTTTCTAGTAGAGGATAGTCTACTTTACTCATCTGTCAATTAATACTAATAATATATTGGACTTTTTGTCAGTTAGAAATAGTTTAGTAGAAAATGTTACAATTGACCCCACTCTCCCCTACTTAACACATTAGCACTGTGAAAAAAAAACAAATAATAGCATTAAAATAAGAATGTTTCAAATCTAAAGTCATTTAAATTAAATGTAAATCAACGTATTGCATGGAGTTACGTTTGTATTTTTATTTGTTATGTACTTTTTTGTAAAAAAAATAGAGCAAAAATTAAAACTCTGATTTTATTTAAACACTTCTGAGACCAATTCTGAATTTTTTTCCTTTTGTTTCTGGCCGGTGATAAGTTTGAATTCCTTCTTGTTCTTTCTTTTACAAAGATTATTACATTCCAAAATCCCTTACAACCATTTAACTTATACGTTTTTTATCGCTATCATGCTAATTTTTGGAAAAAAGCATTTAATTCTGGTTCCACGATCATGTGTTAATTGAATAATAAGTGTGTAATTCATTACTTTATTACATAATTAATAACAATTTTAAAGGAATTCTTAAAAAAAATACCCATCTTTTGATGGGAATATTTTGCAAAATTTCAAACAGATTAATTTTCTTATTTTTTTTTATTAGAATGAGTATTCTTGCTCTTATCACCTGATATATTAATTATGTATATTGTACTCAATATTTTTTGACTGACCATCTTAGTTGTATTTTGTACTCTCGTAGAGTCTTCATAGTACATTTATCATATCTTCTTCTATTACTTCTGGAACTCATTTTTTTAGTAAGTTTGAATCATTGCGTCTAACGTGTCCTAATAATTACTTTACTTGCAATAAAAATAAAAGTAAATATTTTAAAAAATTGCTAAAATGTGTGTTTAAATTGCTAATGTTTTGTTTTATTTAAATGAAATTTAAAATTATGAAATTTTTCAGATTATTTAGAACTTAATTTTCGTGTTTTAATGTTTTCCTTGCTCAGATGGTATTCTGACTAAATTGAATTTGTTTTTCTTTTTCTTTTCCAGAAAAAATTAGGTGCTCTTTTAAGCAATAGTATTGATTTCAGGGATAAAATTTACCAAGTTCAATTTTCTCCCTCTTCCGTACTCAACCAGATATTTTAATAAACTATTTTTCACCTTATTAAGAAATATTCATAGTAGTGAAATATTTTATTTTTGCTTGAATTAAGTATCAGTTTCATACTGGGGCAAAAATTTAATATTTTATTCCTTATTTAGATAATAACAAATTTTGTTTTAATGTTTTCCCGATAAAATCTATCACCATTTCAAAAAATGATGCTTATTACTGATAAGTTTGTCTTACATTTCAAAACCAATCTAATATGCCCTTAGGGGTGAATAACCACCCATACATTACATCACTGATGCCCTTGTGCTAACGATTTAGCAACTTAATGTTCTGTAAAAAAATATATTATTTTTTTAAAGTGCGTGTACTGTAGAAATTCCGATTAAAAAGTACTTTGTTTATTAGTAGAATATAAGCACACCGGACAAAAAATTAGTCAGCCTTAGAGAAATCATGAAAAAAAATCTTTTAATAGCGCGTAACATCGTCTCTGGATTCTATAACTGCTTGGATTCAGTTAGGAAATAAGTCCACAAGGTTTTGCAGGTATGTCGAATCCAGTTTAAGTCACTCGCTGAGTATTTGATGGCACAAACGCATCAAATTACGAGGATGCTGATTTTTCTTTCCGCGTATTTCACCATATTTCGATAATTTTTGCGCAAAATATTAAAATTCGGTTGTGCAAATGCTTTTATTATTACTTAGTTTAATAGTCGAAAAAATTTTGAATTGTAAAGTAAACAATTTTTCACATAATTTTAAAATATGTATTTTTACATGGCAAAACACAAAATTTGAGCAAAATCGTTTTAAAAGTTCCTAAGAAATAAAATTTTAAAACAGTCGTATGTTTAAAATTCGAGTGCGTAATTAGTTCGAATCCCTCTCGATGTATATACTACCTACTGTATCTATATGTACTTACTGTTTATCGTAAAATTGTGTATTTTTCAAACAGAAAAGAGTTTTTTAAGCTGTTCTTTGTATTTACAAAGAAGCCCACATGTGTACGTAAATAAATAAATAAATGTCACTACCTCATAAAAGATGGATAAAAAGTCAACCATAGTATTATATGTCAGAGTTTAACATCTTTAAAATGTATATATATAAACATATGAAATCATCATTCTTGTCTCATTTACCCTTTTTATATTTGAGAAATTATGTTAGAATAAGAAAAAATTGGCAGTCATCTAACTCCTATCAACCATTTAAATACACTGCAATTTAATATAAACCGTGAAAGTGTAAATAAATTGTTACACTTATATTTGGTAAGAGACAAAGACATCAAATTGTTAAAATTACGAAATAAGTGGTAGAATTTTGAATAGTTTCAAAGCTGGTTTAGACAATTTTAGCGCGATACTATACTGGGGGGTATAAAAAGCATGTATTTGGTTATATTAACTTTTGAAATTTATATTTATTGCTAAATGTATTGTAATAAGAACTATTTTTAAAAGCATTATTTCCGGTAGACCGTAACATATTTTTTTTCCTAAATGTAAAAGAAAACAATAATACCATTTTGAAAATAAGTACTCCTTCCATTTTCTACAAATACTGTTTCACATTTTTTTTTCTTAAATTTTAATATTGTATCAATTTCCAGAAATAAATTATTATTTCATTTAAAGTAAATTTAACGAATCTTTATACATTTATTTAAAATTATCAAATATCATAAAGAATGAGGGTAAAAGAGGTTTAATTGTCAAAAAATGTTAATGTTCATCTATATTCATTAGTTAATTTCTAGCTCGATGTGAAAAGAAAATCTTTTGGAACGAAAACTGAATACAATAAGTGCTTGAAATATGCTTAAGAAATCCTTGATTTAAAATATTTTCTAAACATTATAGGACATAATTTTCAAAATATTCAAATAGTGCAATGCTGAAGGAATAAAATTTGTAGATATGGATTTTGGTCATTGCCATTTATTTTTCTCCTTTAGAGAAAAACGAAACCAATAAACACATTTAAAAAAAAAAAAGTGGTATTTTTATATAATAGTTTATTGCTTAAAAATTGATATTAATTGTATTATTTAATATATATCATAAACTGAACTAAGCTTATCCTTAAATTATACTTTCTAATATCAATTAAAAAACAAAAAGCAAAATGAGTTGAGTTTTGTTAGTTGGAACTAATTTCAATTAGTTTTAATGTTTTGATCTAACTTTAACCTATCTTATGCGGAGATAAGTTCAGAAAAATACCTATACGAACGCAGCTACTTTTTTTCCCAAAAGACTCATGTTTGTCTAAACCCATTAGTTAGCTTTCAGTTTGATGCAAAAGAAGAAAAAAAACCTCTCGGAAAAGAAATGGAAAGAAAATATCTACTTAAAATACACTTTGCCAACTGCTGAACGAAAAAAAAAAGTTTTAACAGGTATACTTGTAAGCTTTTGGGACCTCATTTTCTAACTGTTCCTGCTATGCAGGGAAATCTAAGGGAATCTTATGATAGGCGTGTCTCTATTCATGACGTCACGGTCACATGATGCTATTCTCTACCGGCCGGTGGGGCAACTGTGAAGAACACCAAGCAATCGCACAGTTTCCTGAGTCGTCGTTCGCGCCTGTCTCGTTTTGTTTT
Source organism: Parasteatoda tepidariorum (assembly GCF_043381705.1). NCBI lineage: Eukaryota > Metazoa > Arthropoda > Arachnida > Araneae > Theridiidae > Parasteatoda > Parasteatoda tepidariorum. The sequence continues at coordinate 34,985,388 of NC_092210.1, read as the reverse complement.
CATACCTTTTCATAAGAAAAGGGTTTAACTTATCTTTTTGACGAACTGCGACATCAATGAGCGAATGAGAGTTTTATTTGATTATCGTTTGGGATCGTTATTAATTGGAATAAAATGACGATTTTTATAATTGCAGTGACTTACCAATATTTCTTGAACTGAGATTTTTATTTTTATGTGAATTTTTAAGCCCCGATAAACTATTTTCAGAGATTTGACTGCACATTATTAGTGGGACTCAATAATAAAAAACTAATATTTTTTCTGCGATTAGTGTGAAATTATTTGACGTTCCAGCATGCCTGGAGTTTTAAGGCATTCAGAGCTTAAAAGATCTCTTCGTAAAAAAGTGGGGCGAAATACTGGAACTCACTCTTGGCATTTGTCATTTGTATTACTGTGCTGTTCATTTATTGCTTGGAGTGGAAATATAACAGCAGCATCTGATAATGTTTCTCTTACAACAGAAGGTATGTTAGCTTTTTTGGTTAACAATTATAGTTGAAATTATGAGACACAAGATTATTACCTTTATTATAATAATACGTTAAACTCGTTTTATAATTCCTGTTCCTTTTTTATTATAAATTAAAACGTAATAAAAAATTGCATAATACAAATATTTTTTAAAACGTGAAGACGTTATTTAATGAATTGATTAACAACAAAAAAAATTATTGATTAACAAAAAAAAAATGAGTTATAGTTGCCATTGCAAAATTTATTTGTGTAATGAGTTCTTTACGTTTAAATAATACATTTAAAAATATCGGTTTGAAAACTTAATTATTCTTTTATTAATTATGGATGTTTTAGTATTAATTTAAGAAAATTTAGTCTTCCGTGCTTTGTAAAAAGGATTATTCTACAGTGTGGAGTGTGTTACAATCGAGCAAAATCAAGACTTTTTTTTCTTAATTTCAAAATTAAAATTTTATAAGAAAAATGTGTGTTATGAAACGCATGATATATATAACCAAGTAAATAAGTTAAGTATTTTTTTTTTTGGAATATTTTTAGTTTTATACTGCAAAAAAGAAGAAAAAAAATTAAAAATGTAAAATATAGAAGTCGAAAAATAAATAATGTATAGGTATGATTATTTAAGTAAAAAAAAAATCAACGAATAAATTTAAATAAAAATAATAAAAAATGAAATTAAAAATAAGGGATTTATTTTAAAATATTGCAATATATCAGTTAAAGCAACTCTTGAAGGAAGATCTCTCTAAGCTGCAGTCGTCATCAAAAGGGCAAAAAGTGTGACTTATACTAAAAATATATATATATACATATATTTTTTTTTTTCAATTTGACTAAAACAAGTTTATATTCTCAACTTTTCCCAAATTCAATGTAGGCTGTTACTCTGAATCGACTTTTAAAATTCTTGCAGTGGTTTGATTCAACTTTTCGTCACGGCCATTTTCACGAAATCCGATTTGTTAAAAAGGAGAAACAACCATAAAGGGGAAATTTTCGTTAGCACATAACCAGTTACTGTGATGCAGAAAGAAAAGTTTTTGTTATGGGTTGTTATCCAAAACTCTAGCAACATTATATATCTTACAGCATATAACAGCATTGTGTATATCTTAGTAAATTGTTTTGATTTTTAATAATTTTTCATTAGATGACTATTCTCATTTATGTTTAAATTTTGATTTTGCTTATTATCCATTAAATGTTGAATGATTAATATATCATTCTCTATTAACTAATATTGTTAGAATGTGAATTAATGATTCTTTATTAGAATAAGGATGACGACAAATATTTAGATAGTATACGATGATATATTTTTCCCTGTCAATAACAATTTTTCTTTTCTCATCTGTATACTGAATATTGCTTTTTGTCGGCAATAATTCTTTTTTCTTTTTAAACACAATGAACATTATTTTAGTGCTATTATATTAGACATTTATGAAGAAAAATTTCTCAGAATATATTCACCTTTATATTGATTCTTTAAGTTTTGAGTTATCCGTTTAGAAATGTTAAATGTTCCTTTGAATCCAATTTGTTAAATTTTATTTATGGGGGCATCAGTTTTAATACTTTTACATTTGTTTTAGCAAAAGCGAAATTTTTTTTATAAGTTTTTTTTTTTTAATTTTATTTTTATAAAGAGATTCAAGAGATTTGTGCATTTTTAAGAGATTTGAAAAATGCATAAAATTATATTTTTTCTATCTTACACATTGGGTTTTAATCAAAATAAAGTTAAAAATTCATAATGTTACTTTATTTAGATTTAAGTTTTTTTCAGTTCATATCAATTATTGAATTGTTGTCAGATCTATTACTAATCGAGTCAAATCTATTTTAGAGGAGTTTTAAGCAAAAAAAAATAAATAAATAAATAAATAACATAAAAAAATAACGTAGTAATTTGCCAAAATTGGGTCGATTAAATATAGAAAGTACTAGTTTGAATTTATGCGCAGTGAATCCATTTTTAAAGTTCAATGTTTAAAATTTGAGCATTAAGGTAAACAGTTACATTATGAATATACGACATAGTTTATTTTATTTTGCATTTTATTAAAATAATCACAGTTTAGAAGATTGAAATAATTTGCTATTGTATATATTTGTGAGCTGGAACTAAAAAAATATTATTAACATAATGTAGATGTAATAATATCTCGATTCCAAAAAAAAAAAAAAAAATAAAAAAANGCGAAAGAGCAAGACTCCGTCTCAAAAAAAAAAAAAAAAAAAAAACTGAGGACAATAGCAGCAAAAACTTATTTAAGGATGACATGAAACAAAAATAAGGCTAAAGGTAAAATGACGATATATTACAAAAGAAATAAAATTGTGATTGCATTATTTCTATTACTGGTTGCTCATAGATTGATGTTTTTCTTTCTCTGGACTTTTGTAACCGTCAGAACACAGTGGGTTGCAAAAACTGCATCAATCTATTGCCGTGCAATGATGGATTGAATTTCAGTTCCACCCAATATACATATCTTACACTGAGAAAAAAACATGTTCAAAACTAACAGAATATGATAAAATTTAACGTATTTCAGGCTCCATGAGAGCACAAAAAAGCTTAATAATTTTAATCGAAACTATTTGGTAATGATTTAAGTAAAATTAACATGGTTTTCTAATGTGTGAGAAAACTTGATTAATGTGTTAAAATTTCGCCATTTTATCATGACATTAATACATATCATGGATTTAATAAATTTGCATTTTACCCTTTGTCATGGCAAAATGTGTGGTAATGTGTTCTAGTAACCAAATAAATGGTTTAAATACCGTATATTTTGGTTTTTATTAACCACTAGAATTATGATTTGTTCTTTACTTGAAATGACATACGTTAATTACAGTACGGTAATTTTGCTAGAGATTTTTTCTCCATGTAAGATGTCACAAATTTCTTTTAATTCTTCTGTATTCATATTTATATTTAAATATACACGCAAACAATAATTTTAAACAATTTAATCATAAAAACGGCATAAAAAATACTTCAAATAACCAATATGTAAAAACTTTAAAAATGCATGCTGATGAAAATAAAAATTTAAAAATAGTTTGAAAAACAATCAATTCCGAAAAAATCCGAATTTATCGCCTGCTTCTTCTTTATTTAATCATGTTATGCTTAATTTTTTTTTATTTGTGATTATGGTGTTGAAGTTGATATAGTCGATAAAGTTGATCCAGTCCAAAAGTGAGCAGACAAAAAAACCCTCAAAATCCAATTTCCCAAAGGGTGGTGAAGTTTATAAATATGTATGCTACTACAAGAGTTCCCTTAATCTTAATTTTATTTTAATTTTAGGATAGTATATTATTTAATGAGTTCTTTTTCACTGAGCAAACGAGTCCCTACTATTGCTTACCGTCCACTTCTGTTCTATGGTGATATACGTACTGTTTCATCGAAATTATTAATTAAATTAAAATAAATTAAATTTGTTTTTGTATTAATATTCCACATATCAAGTTTTGACAATTTTAAGATCATACTAAGAATTTCAAAAGTCATCTTCTTTAGTTACCATTACCTCTTTACTGACTAAATTTTTTGAAATAAAAAAATCGGTATTTTTTTGTGTTGGAAAATTAAAATTCGTAATATAATTAGTAGAGAAAAAATTATTTTAGCAAAAATTTAATTCCTAATATTGCCTCACAATTTTTGTATCAATTGTTTAATATGTATGGTTGGTTAGACATGGGAATAAAATAATGATTTTTTTTGATTATTAAAGTGAATATAACATTTTAATATTTAATAATTATAAAAAAATAATAAATATGCTTAAAAAATTAATATAGAGTAACAATTTTATAACAAGAGAGAGCTTAGTAAGGGAAGAAATGTACTTTTAGATTTATACCTTTAATTTTGAACAATAATTGAAATAAATAAAAAAAATCGTAATAGTTGCTGAAAATAAAATAAAAAAATATTAAATCATCCATACTCGTCTTTAATTTTGAATTAAAATCTGAAAAACACTTATAATAGTAACCGACAATAATAGATAAAAATAAAATATATAAATATTATAAATAAATATTTTTATATTTAATTGCCCTTATCACTTTTGTGAATTACATGCTAATGAAAGCAAAGATCTCCTGATAGAAAAAAAATGTGCATTTATGAAAAGTAACTGAGCATACAAATTTGGATGCTTTATGTTTTTACTTATACAAACGTGTATTTAAATATTTTCTATGATAAATTAAGTTTTTAAATCAGCATAATGAATAGAATTGATAAGAAAATGTAAAAGCAATATTTGTGAATTGTTTGAAATATTTTAATTTAGGATAAATGTTTCAGTTTTAAAAAATATTTTTTGACACAATACATCTTTTTAATATTCGAAAATTATAATTATTATTTAGATGTTTTAATTAAACTAGTTTATTTACATTTTATGTCGATGTTTAAATTTAAATGCAGTTTAAAGCACGTCGGTTGTTTAATGCAGTTTCGGAGATAATTGAGATAATTTAGTATATTTAAATACATCTTAGAACTTTTCTGATTAAATTGGACAATTAAAAAGTTATCAAACAAAAATATATTTTTTATAAGTGATAGAGTTTGTGATGTGTTCAACACTTTTTTAATTTGAACTCGATGTCTCAGAGCATCAAAAAAAACCTTCTTTGGTTAAATTTACTTCTTAGTTTTTTTTGTTAAATGTGAGCTTATGAGACATATAATTTTGAACACCGGAATTTCCACTAATCCTTTGCCATATATCTGGAAAAATGTTTAGATCTACTAACCAAAATTATATTTTGTTGGCCAGAAACATTATTACTGTAATTGAAGTATACAGTACAGTAATTTTACTATAATATGTTTATTCGTATTATAAAGGAAATATTTATTCTTATTTTAATTTCTCATACATGTACTGAATATATTTACATGTATTCAACATATTATGAGTAAAAAATATTAGAATTTGAATATTAAATTTGAGAATGAAATATTAAACAAATGTTTGATATTAAACTAATAAGTGATCATCGTATTTTAATGTGAGATGGCCATCTAATTCAGTAAAGGTAAAGTATGGAAAATAATATATTTTATATCCATAAAATGAAAAATTAAAAATAAACTGAAAGGAGTGAGCTTCATCTTAGAAAATAATTTAAATGAATCTGATAAAGAAATTGTAATGTACTAGTACATTGTTAATCAATCACTTTCTAACACACTGCACTACAATTTCCTCCCTTTTTTTCACAGTTTTTACATGACATTGCATACTCCTTACACATCTCATCATATCATCGTTCCTAGTTGTGGTGTTTAATTATTCTCTTTAGCTAATATACTGATATTAATTAAGATCTGAGTGTGTAGAATAGGATATGTAGGGTTTTATCGAGTAACTTATATGCCTGTAGAATAAGAATGTAATACAGGGTTCGTACGATCTTCAAAAAAATAAGAAAGTGGCTTTAGTGTTGTAACACAAATGCTAAGTATTTTATTTGTTACATTTTATTTTAAAATTGCGAAACTAAATAAAACGAAAACCATTAAAGAACCCATAGATTTTGTAACTAGATTAATCTTTTTGGAGATATCAAGCATGATGGTAAATATTAATTTGCGAAAATACACATACATTTTTTTACTTGTGCCACTTATTTTTAAATATTTTAGTGAGCATGTGATCCTTGATAAGTTGCCTGTTACCTGTTAATAAATATGTGTTAATACCTGCCAATATCTGTTAATAAAAAGTGGTAAATGCTTCTAAAATTGAAGAAGAGATGGCCCATAAATATATAGCGTCACTCCACTATAATATTCTTCCGTTTTTTTAGACAGGAACAGAGTTTTTTTTTATATCTACTTTAAATGTCCAGTTAGTTGAAAAAACATTACCTACGTAAGATAAAAACAACATAATACTTATTTCATGACAGATATTTGACTCCAAAATAAAATAATCAATTATTTTTTTTAGAAATAAAATTTCACAAGCTTTAAAAGAATTTTAACAAAAATTTGCAAAATTATTATGAAAAGTAATGCATTGTCCAAATTGAAAAACAAGTTAAACTACTTCCTGCGAAACTACATTTGTTGCAATCTGCATCTGTTGTTCAAATATCGCATATAATTAACTGGTTATCTTTATTAGATGGCCATTTAGTCTTACCCCCAAAAAAATATGAATAGAAAAGTTTGAAAATAGTTGAGATTACGAACATAATTTAAGTAACATAAAATGTGTCCCACATGTTAACACATGTCAATTTGGTAAGTTTCAAATTGAGCGAAATTAAATTTATTAAGTTTAAAAACATGTAATTTATCTTTCAGAAAACCAAATTCCTGACTATCAAAAAGATTTTTATATACTGTTATGTCTTAAATTTATTTTAAATTTAACTTTAATTTATTTTAAATGTATCCCTTTCTAGACTTATTTTCTTCAAAAACTCATCACTATATTAAAAAACAAGTTTCACTATTAATTAAAACAACTCACATTAATTATAGTCAATTTTTTGTCTAAAAAGTGAAATTCAAATTCCTTATATTTTATTATATATTAAATTATATATTAAAATGTACAAGCAAAGATACGTAATGAAACAAATTATGGATATTTGATATCAAAATAATCTTGTAATTTAAGGCATTGGGAATAGTTGAAGTGAACTTCAAGTAAAGTTAAGTAATCGCATTTTAAATGTGTAGAGAGTCAAAATTTATTTTAAGTTGTTATAGCAATAACTGTGATACATATGCTGCTTTTCTCAAGAATTTATAATCTTACTTTGCAAAATAAAGTTCATTTTAAAGTCTAAAATATTTTCTCAAAGGAAGTTTCAAGCATTTCATTTTATTCAGAAGCACAGAACCGGGCTTAAGGAGATTTTCTATATTGCGAACGTCAAGAAGTGCTTCAAAGGTTGTGAAATTTGTATTAAATTCCATCCTAAAAAATGTTTCGTTTACCGTTTTCTCTAGACCTCGTTGCTTTTACTCAGGCTCTTGTTATTTTCCATATAAAATTCCGTTTATTCTCTTAATTCTACAAAATAGGAATATATTTGGTTGGCACACATTACCTATAGTTAAGAAAACATTTTCTTTTAATAAAATCTTTAAGTTGAATTTCAACATATTTCTACCATTTTCTAAGATTTTAACATTCCGAATAGTTCCGAAATAAATCTGCAAAATATTTCACCTAGAATAAATTTTTTTACTAGTATAAAAATATTAAATTGATTGCATTCAATGCGAATATATGTATGAAAATATAGCACTATCAAAGATAAGTTTCTTATGTTTGGACGTTTATCTCAAATTTGTTTCATGCCTGTTATGCCTGTTATCGATAGGTTTGAAAATATCTCAGCTATCCTTATTCAAGTATATGATTCTTATCTACATTTTATTTCTTAATATTCTGCAGATTAATTGTGATCTAAAATAATTTCTCTCTTAAGTTATAATAATATTGCTACAGCTAATTATTGCTTATTCTGATTCAACATAATTTTAAATAATAAATATTACCAGGGATGCCAACTGCTCGCTTTCTGCAGAGGTATTGATAAATTGGTAAATTGTAGCGAATTAAAAAGTAAAAATTGTAGAATGCTGATAACTAGGCCGTATCTTTCTCCGTGTCCCCAAGTGATAACTGCAATAAATTAGCATTTAATAAGATACTTTAAATTTTTTGCATGTAGTGGTCAAAGAATTATTTAAATGAAAATAGCAATTTGAAAAACCATTCATTTCGCAATTTTTCTGATCATATGATAGTGGTATTCTGAAATTTTTGGTTTTCAAAATTATTGTTATTATTGCTACACATTTTGTAACAAACACAAAACTGAAAAGTAATTTTTACCTAATAAATCGTTTTTACGCCATTTTCCAATGTGTCACGATAAAATTAAAAAATTTTACCAAATTTCTAAATTTTATAACACATGAAAAACGATATTTTACAGTTACTTTTGGTAACGCCATTACTAAATTACTTTTACTAGATTTTTAGTGTCCCAATTGAACCAGAAACACGGTAAATTGGCCGGATTTTTTTTACAGCATAGTTATTTAGATCACAAATGTAATTATATTTATATTTTGTATATTTATATTTGTATATGTATATTTTTATTTAGTATATTTATAATGTATATCTATATTTTGACTAAATATATATATATATATATATTATTTTTTATATTTTTATCATTAAATACCTTTTGCATGTCAGCCTTGAAAACTTTTTGCTTGAATAATTTCTATTTTATACTACTTATTTTCTATTTTTGAGACGAACTTACTACAAAAATGTCAGTTTTATCATTGGAATAAAGAATAAGAAGAAAATTAATAAATATTAGCTTATGAAATAATGAAGTAGTTAAACAAATCAATACTTATATTGAAAAAATATCATGATAATATTATTGTAATCAATCTATCAAAATATTTAAATTTTATTACAAATATGTATCAAAAAATTTACGATCACTCCTTAAAAAATTTACGATCACTCCACGGCATCTAACACGATGTTTAATATTGAAACATAGATACCTTGAGGGCAAAAACTAGTTTTTGATACTGTAGGAAACTAAAAAAGCTATTACGTACTTTTTTCTATTATCTTACTTTTTTGATCAGTATCAAGAAACTAAGTAAATGCTGCAACATTTTTGGGTTTGATTATATTAAAAATAAATATTTTCTTTTAAATTATCAGTTTCCGGAAAAATATTTTTCTAATCTGCAATTAAGCAATTAATATTTTACACGCTAAATAAACTCTAATTATGAATTTGTTTATACACTAAAACCCCTGATTATGTCGCAATTTATAAAATTATTCCANTTATCATTGAAATAAAGAATAAGAAGAAAATTAACAAATATTAGCTTAAGAAATAATGAAGTAGTTAAACAAATCAATACATATATTGAAAAAAAATCATAATAATATTATTGTAATCAATCTATCAAAATTTTTAAATTTTGTTACAAATATGTATCAAAAAATTTACAATCACTCCTTTAAAAAAAGGCATCTAACAAGGTGTTTAATAATGAAACATACATACCTTGAGGGGAAAAACTAGTTTTTGATACTGTAGGAAACTCAAAAGGCTATTACGTACTTTTTTCTATTATCTTACTTTTTTGATCAGTATCAAGAGGTTAAGTAAATGCTTTAAATTATCAGTTTCCGGAAAAATATTTTTCTAATCTGCAATTAAGTAATTAATATTTTACACGCTAAATAAACTCTTATTATGAATTTGTTTATACACTAAAACCCCTGATTATGACACACACACACACATGCTTTGTAAGAACATGGCAGCAATAAAAGTTTTCAGCGCAAATGATTTTACGAAAATTGTGCAAAAATATTTTGTATTTTTATTTCTTCATTCCTTAGTTTTAATATTTAATATCCCAGATTTATAAAATATATGTACTTAATGAATTAGTATTTTTTTCTTTTTATGCTAATTTTTTCTTTAAATAGATTTCTGCTCAGCTAAATTTTATTTTATCTTCAATCTTGTCTAAGTACTTTTTTTAATTATAATGAAACTACGCCCCAAACGTGTTGTTTGGTTTCGATTATAAATTTCTATTTTAACAAAATAAACATTTATACTTTGACAAATGTTTCATGGTGCATAACTCTCAAATGAAATATTTACTCTAATATGATAGATATAAGAAAATTTTATAAGTTAAATAACATAAATAATGATAATTTATTTTTCAAATTGATTGTCTTTAAAATCAAATTATTCTACGAAGTAAGTTATAACATAATAGGATTAAGGTCATAGGAAATTTAATTAATCACCAAATGTTAACAAACTAGGAATTTTCACTTGAGTTTCCAAAAAATTCCATTTTAAAATAATCAATTGAAACTTTTAAACGTTTTTAGCAGATGTGTATGTCTTATAAAAATGAAATGAATCTCAAATTTGGTCTTACGTCAAATTTAGTCTCATATAAACAAAGCAAAATGGCTTTAGTAATCTTAATTTGCTTTGTTTTGTTTCCTTGTTGTCTTTCATTCATTTTAAATTTGACTCGAAAAAGAGTTTTTCAAAATGATAAGAAAAAATCATTAAATTTATTTGTTTTCAGAAAGCATTATAGTAAGTGCTTTTTCAAGAATTTGCAACTTAGGCAAATTGAGAATAGATGGCCATTTTCTTAACAACACAATATTTAAATGCTCTGCTTTATAAAAATCTGAAATACTTGAAGAATGTTTTTTTTTTGTAAGTTCCTCCTATTGTTTACAATATTTATCATTATTGTACCAAATATCTATTTAAATATTTTACTTCGGCAAAAAGATAAAAAAGCAATAAAAACCAAAACCTTTATATTGTTGCTTCCTTGTGTTATCGAATTTTGCAAAACATTTGTTTTACATCCTACATTGTAATTGTGATAAAAATGAACATTGTCACGATGCGTTACGAACATTGCATACCTTGTTGATTATAAAAACTACTATTATATCACACTTATTTGGAAATTTAAAATGATTATTTAAGCAAAGTTAAAAAATCTAGCAAAAAACTTTTAAAAAATCTAGCAAACACTAATCCGCTTCCATATTTAGTGCGCACGGTATAGACAAAGAAACAATAAGATTTTAATAAAACCATTCTGTTTATGAATGCAGTACCAGCTCATATTCACTAAGGACGAACTTAGTCATGAATATTTATTGCATCCTTAAGATTAATTAAAAACAATCTTGAAAATAAAATTTTACTTATCAATACAGTACATATTCATATTCATTAGTGATGGTATAAATCATGAACTGTTCATTACATCCTCAAAATTATTTCAAAGATATTTTACTTCTAGTATTTCGCTTATGAATACAGAACCAGCTCATTTTCACTAAATATTTAATAAATCATGAATATTTATTGCATTCTTTAAATGAATTCAAATCAATTTAACCAATACATTTTACTTCTCTATGCAGTATCAGCTCATGTTCACTAATGACAGAATAAATCTTAAACTATTTATTGTATCCTTAAAATTACTTCAGATTATTTAATCAACCTAAACAAAATGCATGACAAACAATTTGTTTATAAATTGATGATGAAAAATTTCCAGTATTATAAAAGGAAAATGTAACAAACACATATGAAAAATGACAGAAAATTTGCCTCCGTGGCAACATAGTTCACAAGGAGATCTATGCAATTTTACCTGTACTATTTCATTTATCAACAGCATACCAGCTTAAATTCACTAATGACGGAATGAATCAGGAACTATTTATTGCATTCTTAAAATTAATTCAAAGTATTTACCCAGCATGAGCAAAATATATGACACAATATTTGTTCTTAAATTGATCATGAATAATTTTCGGTGTTGAGGAAGAGAAATTTGGCAAATTCATATGAAAAATAACAGAGGATTTGTATTTGCATAGCCCTTGTCGATGTGACAATGTGTCGAGAAATTGTAACCTTCCAAACATGCGTTGAGAAAGATTGACTTTTTCTCTTACATTCTCACTAGACAAGAAAGATTAACACGTCTTGCTACTTTGAACGATTTGTTATCTTTTGTCACAGTAGCACGTTCCTCAACAAGATCGAGACAAAGCACGTGGAGGAAGACAAAGAAAATAAAAGATTCAACAAACAAAAGACCAAATAAGAATCCAAACCGCTCGCCCAAAGGCATCTTGAAGCCAAGAAGCAAGGATAGGGAAAAGTAAAGAGAGAACAACCCGTAAGGGAAAAGAGAGGGAAATGTTTTGTTTAGTTTTGAGGTCCACATTTATTAAGTTCAGTGAGATGTATATGTTCGCGGCCCCAAGAATGATGTTAATTAACACGAAAAGAGAACCCCTCCCGTGTGTCAAGAGTAGAGTGAAACCCAACTAGATAGTGAGGTAGAAGCGCTCTTTTCTTCCCATCCGAATCTCTTTTAGTTCCGTGTGATGTGGATAGAATAAAATGAATTAGCTTGTGTATGGAAGAATTAATTGAGAACGTTGAATAATGTATCTGTAGAGCGTATATTTCGTATAAGAGCTTTTGAGAAGGACTTTTAATTTTCAATTAAAATAGTAGTTATTTTATGTCATTATATATGCTAGATAGTCGATTATTTGTATAAAATTTAAACTTATCCAGTATGTTTTTCATAACAACATAATTATTTAAGATTTAAAACAAATTGTTCAGATAACTTTAAATAGAACTATTTTATACCTATATGTATCATCAGACGCCTGGTAGTTATTCCTTTACAATTATTTTATCTATTTTAACTTCATTAAAAAGTGTTATTCTCATTTTTATTATATAATAAAAAAGAATGTTACTGACGTTGCATCATTTATTTTCGGAATCAAAAAATATCTTGATTTTTTATTCAAATAGGAAATTCTCACTAATTAAAATTTTGTGTAACTATGTTATGTATAATTTCTTGAATTAGCGTGACCTTAGTAATCATTAATCTTTATTTTATCATTTTAAAACTGTTGTGTGAAATAATGATACAAGCATTATTTCATTTTTATTTTATTTCCATAGACAAAGCAACGTGATTTTTTTCCTAATAGGATAACATTACAAAAAGTTATGTAATTATGTCAGACATATTATTTGTTTGAGTCATATTACGCTTGGTGCAACTTTGTGTTGGATTATTTTAGGATTTTAAAGTCATTTTTAATAATGATTACGACAATGCTTAACGTTTTTCAAGACAACAGAACTAGATATTTTTTTTTGAAATGGAATAATGCATGACATTACACTTCATAGAACTCTTATTTGTTAGCGTTTTACTTTAATAAGATTTCAAATCATTCGAATTTCTATTTTAACTCTTTAAAACAATATTTTTAATCGTTCGCGTTTCACTTTGAGGATAAAAGTTATTTGATTCATTTCACACATATTGCAATATTGAATGCTACGCTGGCTCTTCATTTCCCTTTATTGCAGGGAAATTGAAGTTAATTATTTTAATAGTAATTTAAAAATGACCTCGAAGCATTATTTTTTTCTACATCGTAAATTTAAATGGTACAAAATGCTAAAAAAAAAAAAATTAAATTTCTAGAAGAATTACAAAATATATCATTTAAATATTTTATACTTTTTTAAGGAAATTCGTTTCTCTTTTTTTAGTGCAACATTTTTCACTACTATTTATTTTTAATTCTTAATTATTTATTTGAGCCGCTATTGCTCAGTGGTTAAGACGCTGAACTGTCATTGTGAAGATCTGACTTGAAGATCTGGACTGTTCCCCTGTGGCAGGTTGAAACTCACCCAGCTTCAGATTGATGGTTATCAACTTGTATAAGAAGTAAAGGTGGATTGTGCACTGTGCTGACCACATTGCTCCATTCATACCGTTGGTCCATTGTTGAGCCTTAACCTTCATGAACTCCCTTGAACTACAATGGACTAATTCGGGAATGCTTAATTTCACTTTATTTTTTATTTGTTTATTTACATTTTTAGAGATCAAATATTTACCATAAACAACCTCTAATCTTCGGATCAAAGAAACAAAGAAATATACCAAACCCAATGTTAAAGCAAGGAAAAGACAAATTGTTTTACTTTTTTTCAAACAAAATGCTGCTGTGCTTTATTTTAACATTAAGCAATGCAGATAATTATTTCTATAAATAATAGTAAGCATTTGAAAAAAATAAATAAAATAGTTCCTTATTTATCAAAACAATTGACCATTAAAAATCTGAAACTTTTCTTTAACAATGGAAAAGTATTAATCAGTTTTTTTAAAACTCTTACTCATCATGCTAAGAATTTTTATCACAGTTTTTATTTTACTGTTAAGATTTTTTAATTTCACTAATTCACATTGTCTAAGATGAGGAAATTCGGAAGTCTGAAGAATTGTATTTCATTGACCAAAAAAAACATATTTTGTTGATCATACTATTATCATACTTAAAAAATATATAATATAGGGTAAAAAAATCATACATGTTGTTTTTATCTAAGCATAGGTGATTATGTCCTTTTTATCTTGATAACACGCTAGCTTTTTGACGGAAATAAGTTTAAAGGAGTATTTATCATGATATTTTTTATCTTTACACTTACGTCTCTATACGATGCAATTAAAAGCAATTAAAAGAATTTTCCAACAAATAGCATTTTAATTACCTTTATAATTGTAGTTTAAAGTCTCAAAAATCGTTCAATACGTACCGAAATTGATAAGAAAATATCTTTTGTGCGGACATACAATTCAATTCTTCTTCTAATGATAAAAAATACCGTTTTATAACCTTTTGGAATCGTAGTTTTAAGTTTCAAAAATCACCCAGAATATATATCTAAATAAAAAAAGAAATTCTTTTTCGGAGGATATATAACTAAGCTATTATTCTTATCTATTTTTGAGGAATAATTGTGGGAAAAAAAGCAATTATGGTTTTATATGTTTTATTGATTCCAAGATTCCGTTTGAGTAGACTTAGAGTTTTTTTTTCTTTTTTCCTTGAGAAACTTTCTCGAAGTATATTTCGTAGTCAATCAGTATAAAGAGAAGTATGAGAATTTCTTAAAATGAGAAAATATAAGAAAAAAATTCCTTCTATGCACTTAATTTCATATGGATCCATTATTTTATATCTTATCTATAATACATATCACATATTAGTAAAAATACTTACATGTGCTATATATGAGTGTCATCAAAGTCAAATATTATTTTCCTGAGGAAAAATAAATTCCTTACTCCTGAATGTCCCTTTGAAAGAACCAATGATACTTAAATACCACAATTGAAGGAGCGGATCTAAATTATTTAACATTGAAGTAATAATTTTTCAAATAAATTCATTTTTGGAGAAATTCAAATATTTTGTAAAACTTTTTAACTTTATAATATACTAACTTTAATGAATTAAAATTCCGTACACCAATATCCAATATGCTACACAATACTTATTATGCGTTATTGTTACTACAACATAAATATCACGATTTTGTAATTCAATACCCCTTTCTTCCTGATTACTAACGTTTGACAAGCTTTCAAATACAAAACATAAAATTAAAATAAAAGAATACAAATATTCAAGAATATCTTGTAAGATTTTAACAATTAAAAACCTAAAAAATAAATTTAAAGTCGAAAAAATAGTAATTGAATATAATCTTACTTAACAGAATGAATTTTTTGTTTTATAATTAATGTTTAGAAACACTGTGTAACCAATAAACAAAATACAGTAAGTAATTTCAATGAGGGATAGAAGTGAAAAGGGAATATGTGTAATAATAAAATGCAATGTTTCCTATAGTTTTACGTATGTGTTTTTATTATGAAGTACAAAAAATATGCAATTTAGAAAGCAATTTGAACTCACACATGAATAAATAGATTATCATATTTTTAGTTAATTTCTTCATACATTTTTGTTATTTTTTAGTAGAGTCATTTACGGTGTTATGGAAACATTAATGGAAATTAANTTTTTACAAAATTTATTATTTAAAATGACTTGATAAAATTCTATAGTTAGCATTTAATTTTAAATCTATCTGTTTCGATTCAATTTTTAGAAATACCACATACATACTTTTCTTATAAATTTTTGCAATAGTCGTTCTTTATATTTATTTTATGCTTAGGTAAGCTCTTCTTTGCATAGTGTATGGCAAATTCGTTCTACCCGACGCAAAAACAAAGTAATTTGCAGTAATTACCCGGATACATAAATATGTCTGACAGTAATTTTGAAATTTTGCCCTGTGATAGTTTTGTTAAATACAGTAGTGATTTAAAAAGGAACAGTAATGTTAGTCTAGTTTTTAATTAATAAAATTTTATGAATATTTAATAGTAACTAAATAAATGAATTTTTAAACAAATATAATAATAATTGATCAATGGAAATTCAGTATTTTTTAGGTTACAAAATAAACTTTAGTTTCTGCAATTTAACAATAAAAAAAATTATTTAATTTTATTTTAAGTATTTCAATTTTAGTTGCTTTTCGTAAACACGATGTGATGTTTGCGAACTTGAACTAAATTGAAAATGTGTATACTTTTTTACAAAGGAATTATCCCCTTACTCAAGTACTGAAAAGGTAATAATACGTTTTAAATATGTAAACAAATACTAGATTGTTGCTATAATTTATGCCCCTTGTATTTTCAAAACAAATAGTATTTGCTGATATAAATAGAAAATTTGGTCCCCAATGACTTCGAAATACATATTTTAGGAATAAAGATAAGAAAACTGCAAAGTTAAAAGCTGGTACACTTATATTCAGCTTTTTCTTTTACCCACATGATATTGTTACTGAAAATTGATTAATAAGAAATAGAGTTGCAATTACTAATATCTTACTAATATATTAATATCTTACTAATATATTAATATCTTACTAATATATTAATATATTAGTAATTATACAATTACTAATATATTAATATATATTTTAGCGACCGATTTCTAAATTATAATTCAGAAAAATCGCTAAAAGAAATCACAATAGAAAGATCACTGATAATTTAATTTCCCAACCTCAGTTTGCTTTATTGAAATAAAAAAGTTTTTTTAAAAAAAAAAAAATATGTTGCATAAAAATTAGTTTTTAAGCATTAATCTAAGCTCAAACTAGAAATGACATCAATATCACATGAACGAGAGAGCGTAAAATTTCTCTTATAAATATATTGTTGTTCTATTTCCTACAAATTAATGTAGGTGCCAGCAAGAGAAAGGGGAAGAATAGATATTTCATTTTGCTTTCTCTAAGCAACGTACATCGATCAATCAAAGCTCTCCAATTATCGCTTCATGCAGAAGAACAGATATAAAATATCCATAATATTTGATTCCATTGATAAAAATGACTAGATATTAAGGTTGACCAAATTTGTTCATCAGTTCTGTAGGACTTCTAGGTATTTTTCGCAATTCCTTGTATGTTAAATATGAAATATAATTTATATAGATCATGTAATAATTATAGCAAATTAACCATTACACACAATGATCGTGTGACCTGGAGAAACAAAATCATTAAAGCTACTGGAATATGCTAAGATTTATCGTGAGTCTGACTCGATGGAAACAGCAAATTTACTATTGATAATAAGCACAGTATATAAAAGCATAAAAAACATCTGTTCGGTTAATACTTTTTTTAAAAAAATAATAATTGCCATTACAACACAGTACGGTTATTTTACCAGAATTTATTTCTGTGTTGTGATATTAAGTCTATTTTTATTTCTCAATAATATTTGCTGTTGATCACTTTCTTACTGAGTATCATTGCTCAAGGAGCAATTATTATTATGAATAAAAAAAGCGATGCTATCAATTTAGAAAACATAAGGCTTTCGTATAATACTTCTTCATTTATATATTTTAAATTTGAGAAATTTAAACAATCCTTCGATTTGAATTTAAATATCCGAAATAATTATTGTTATAATATTGCAAAATAAAAATCGGACAAAAATTTAAATTACTATGGAAGTTATTTCCTTTTAAATTTCCCTTCTAATTATTTTTTTTCAAATGTAAAATCAAATTTTTTAATAAATTTGAAAATATAATTAGATGCTTCTGATAGATCTCAAAATAACTATAAATTAATAAATTTGTTAAAGAAACCTATTATCAAAAATGTTATTAAGTATTTTATGTATATTTGTAAGTCTGTTTTAAACTGTTTTTTTTTTCTTTCATGAAAACTGGCAGAATATTTTAGGCAGTTTACGTTGAAACTAAATTTAGTCTGCTTTAAAAATGTATCAAATAGCCTTAAGTGCCAAAGATATTTCTTTTTAATGACTACCCATTAAAGAATTGGGTGAATATAGGGAAAAAATTCTTTTTCACGGTTTAACTCCAATAGGGAACAATAAAACAGCTTTACGATATTTTTTCACACATTCTAATCCTTGTCTGAAACCCTTCGTCATTAAGGCTTACTTTTTTGGCAGAAAGCCACGATCAAACAAAAATTCCAGTTTGAAATATTAAAATAATCCCGCGGCAGATGGCGGCGAGGAGTTTGTGCATTTCCTAGCCACGCATTTTCTTTTTATTTCAACTTCGTAGTATCAACGAAAAAGTTAAAAAGATAAATGCATTACATATTTGAAAGCACATTTGCATAAACGAAAATCGATTGACATCGATGTATTCGCAAAGAAAATATCGATACATGTCATTCTTTTATTTATATATTTTTTTCCGTATTTTGTACCAAGGAGAGGGATTAGATGTTCTAGCGCTTGCCCAATACAGTTTCCTCATAAATATGAAATATTCAGAACTTTTAGAATTGAAATGAATTTCTTGAAATTATTGAGATATGCGAACTGAATAAAACTGTCTTACGCTTGACTAGAAAATATATTCTTTGGAACTAGAGTTATTCCGTTTCTCGAGATCTTATTCGTAAAAGCAAATCTTTTTTACTCGGGATGTTCTAAAAAATATATTTGTTTTAAGTCTTAAAAGAAGGTTTTCATTCATAAACAACAATACAATGTTTACTGAAAAATTTTCTGTGTCTGCATCAAATCGTAATAGCTTTAAAGCTTGCACGACTTGTATTAAATATAAAGACTTCTTTCTTAATAAAATGTTATTCTTTGTGTTGAAATAACTTTGATTTATTTGATCTAAAAATATAACCAATGTAATTTAGTTTATCTTTAAAATAAATAAAATCTCAGATTATTTTAAATTAAAAAAACGGAAAAAAGTTCTATGTCGAAAAATCTAAGTAGTTAATATTACCAATTGTAATTAGTTTTACCCAGTTAGAAGAGACTTGTTTATTGAACTTTTTAAAATTTTTAATTTACTAAGTATTAAAAATTAGGTTCTTTAAATAGTATTTGTCAAAACAAGGTGTTATGTAATTTTTTTTTCCGATTTACTTACGAAAAAAAATTCCGGCACTTTGAACCCGTAAAATCCATAATACCGTGAAGTCCATTTAAGACCTAAAATATTATACCGTAATGTTTACGGTACTATTTATTTAATTAGAGTGATTCAATAATTTCAGGATAATTAATACTATAAAAATTCCGGTATATCATACTTCTTGTTTCGTAACATGTTCTTGTAGGAATGGATTTTGCTCGAAAAATTACCGGTAATTTTCACCGAAATTCGATTCTTAATTTACCAATACAATCTATCTTCGCTCAAGAATATTTATTTCTCTACTTTTTCATAAAAATGAATCTCAGATAACGTTTAATATTTATGAAAGGATGATAGGGTAGGTTTTCAGCGTAGAGCAAATGCTTTACGCTGCCATTATTATTACGCTGCTTACCATTATTTGGAGTTTAAAGGGGAATGATAAGCAAGTTCAAGATATAGTCAACTGTTTCATTGAAGTATACTGATTAAATCTGAGTTCTACTAGTGACATTTAATTGGCAAACTGGTCATAGCTTATTGGATCTTAAATAACTATATTTTTCACTGATTGATAAAAAATATTGAAAGTGGTTGATTATTTAACAAGTAGTTTTAATCTTTTTATTGAATTGATTTGCCAAACTCATACAAGCTGTTCTAAAATGCAAGTGATTTTAGTTGTGTAATAATGGTTTTTATACTCTCCTATGATTTACATAAATCTGTCAATTGTATAAAATAGTTTTATAACATTGAACTTTTTTTTCACTCGGGGCTATTTTTGAATCTATATTAACATTCTAATACATTCAGTCCATGTTGTTTATACATATTAACATTTTGCCGGTGTTGTGTACATGTGTTTCATTATATCTATCAAAAACGAACGATCTTCAACGAAGGTAATAATACTTAATACTCTTAATACTTTATCCAGGAGTTCACATGCTTTCTGGATTGGGTACAAAATTACTAGGCTACGGAGTTGGATATTAGCTGTCGTTAACTCATAATTAGGATCGGTTGTTCAATGACGGTTATAAAATTATGTAAAAAAAAACACCATTGTTAGTTGAATATTTAAATCAAAAGTAAACTTAAGTAGCGATATTGATCAATATCTTGGAATATAGTGTGTAATTCATCACTAGGACTGGGCGATATAAGAAATTTTATAACCTGATGCATCGTCAGTTTTGAATCACGATATAGTGATGTATCGCGATATTGTATTTTTGAATTCATTTACTTGTAAGGCGCAGAAAGTCGGATTTCTATCAAAACTTCATACTCAGATTGATTTAAATCAATTTATGAATTTGATGTATATGTTTTGCTTAAGAAAGATATTAATGTTATATTTTCTAAAAATGATCGAGCAAATAATAAAAAATTTCTTAGTTTAAAAATAAATAATAAAAAAATAAATAAAATTGAAATTTGTCAATATATTTACCTAACAATATGGAAAGAAAATTTAAAAAATAAGTTTGTTAAAAATTATTTGTATGCTTAAAACAAAGTGCTAAATAAATTTAACAAAAAACGCTTTTAAAACAACTTTATTTTTTATCATTATTATTTCACATAAATAATTAAGTTAAATTGAATAATTACCGAATTCTGAACGAAAAAACAAAGTAAGGTTCAATTTCTTAAAAATAAAAACAAAAGAATTATGATATTCGATAATATATTTAACTGACAATATTGAAAGAAAATTAAAAAACACGATTATACTCTTTAATAAAACGGAGTGCTAAATGATTTTAAAAAAGGAAGTCGCAATCTCAAACATTACTAATTTTATTGTATAAACAAAGTTGATTGACTTGTGTCCAAATCCAAAAGAGCAAAAATAAGTTTTGTTATAATTTTATTTATAAAAATGAAAACAACTAAAGATTTATAAATTTAAACTCAGCAATAAAAACCCATTAAATTATTATTTTATTCAAAACGTTTATAATAAATTAAAATAAAGTAAAAAAAAGCCTAACAAATTTAATTAATTTTTAATTTAATTCTTTATGGACACCTTAAATTAGATTTCCATTTGTAATAAATTCAATAATGTAAAATAATACTTAAACATATACTATCAAAATTAATTTTCACATTTAAAAATAAAAAAGAAAGTTTTGTTTCAAAAAAAAATTTACCTAATTAATTAAGAAACACTTCTTTATATATTCTTTTCAATAATAGATTACGTTCAGAGCAAGGTAACGATCACAAAGTCAGTCCCGCTGAAAATAATCTACAAGAAACGATATCAAGTCGCGACAATGAAAAAAAAAACTAAGAGGTGCGGAAACGAACATGCGAGATTACAATATATATGTTCTCAAAACTGATTCTGATTGTACCGCTCATCACTCAAGGCCGTTTCAATATAACGATACGTGCATCGTCTTCCCCAGCGCGAGTTGTCATCGGAACGTAAGAGATCTTTGCGAGTCTTGTGTCGCTATATCGTATATCGCTATATCGTTCATCTTCTTTACTCGACGGCTTAAATCAGATTTCTGATGCATCGCCTGGAACGAAAGTCACTGTATCGACCTGAAGATACGGCCGATGCAGGCGTTAAATCGATATATCGCGATATATCGATTTATAGCCCAGTCCTATTCATCACTAATGGTTTTTTTCGAAAATTCAGTTTTGCCAAATGCAACGTTATTCGAACTGACCAAAAAGCATTATTTTAAATAATTAAGCAAAAAAAAGAAGGCACTAAAACATTTGTTAGCGTATAAAATAACGTATTATGGTAAAGTGAAAGTGATTGAAAAGAAATTAAAGCATATTTTTTGGTATCCATGTCATGTCATTAAATAATAAATAGTTACACACTTGCATTGAATAAAATCTTTGTTTCTACAAGTAAATGGAGATAAAATTTCTCTTTCCTCTCATCATGTAAGATTGAATTAAAATTAACTAACATTCTAATTTATTAATAAAAGGAGTAACGATTATTCCATTTAAATATAAATTTTGAAAATTACAGCAATCTAATAGCTAGAAAATATGCATTGCCTTTTATAGCACGCACGAAAACCCCTTTTTTTCTTATGGAGATAAAAAAATAACGTAGGAAAAGAATCTCAAGATAAAGAATATGGTCAAAATATTAACTTATTACTTCCTCATTGAAATCATAGTTCGCAGCTCCAGCAAATGTAATTCTTAAAGCTCTATTTTTGATTTGATAAATGTAATATACAATATGTAATAAAGATCACTTTGTGAGTAGTAGATTTTTTGGTGTATTTCTTATAATATATGCGTAAAATGTTTAGAACGACCAACTTCGTTTAAAATTTTTGCCTCCATAAAATATTTATAAAAAAGATCATATTCCTCAAAATAGAAATATATTCAATTCAAGCATTGCCAACATTAAAAATCACGTGTTTTATAGTTAATTTTCAATAAGCTTGAATATTGTCTAAAAACGTTTAAATTCACACTGGAGATGTGAGATAAAATGTCGAGCAGTTTTTATACTTAAATAAACATTCATGTTATTCACATTCTTAAAATTTTGGCTAGGAAGATATGGAAAGTAGCTCCTGAAAATGTGTACACATTTAATGTAAAAATTTAAATTATTGGCACGTTCATCTAAAATAATGCATTTTCACTTATTAAACTCAAGCAGACATTTATCTTAATCTCTTTGTTGTATGTTACATCAATTTTAGTCAATAATTTTTATTGTTAAACTTATTTATTAATTATTATACCATTTATTAATTTACTAGTGCTAAATAAAATATAAATAATAACATGGAATTTTAAAAATTTTAAAAATATTTTTTCTTGCATCTTCAACTTGTAATCAAATCTCATAACCAAATCTTATAATCAAATTTAAACTTTAATCCCTTTGGGTTGTAATTTTACAATTTAGTTTCACACTTTAAAACAAATCGGATTTTAGGAATAAATTAAGATAATTCTTTAAGCAGTTTCAGAATTTTAAGGAACTACATTATTATTTTTATATTTAGAATGTATTTTCATAAATTGTTCGAAATAAGTGTAAAATATGACAATTGTCACTTCACTGTGTCAATCGCCGCAGGGGGAAATAGTTTAACGAATTGTACAGGATTAATTTTGCTCCTGGGATTTAAGGAAAACTTTCATTTAAGATCTGTTCCCAAGGATCCCAATCCAATTTAGTTTCACAGCTTTTCTGGAGGTAGGGATCAAAGCAGACTTTAAGGTAAT
Organism: Parasteatoda tepidariorum; assembly: GCF_043381705.1. Taxonomy (NCBI): domain Eukaryota; kingdom Metazoa; phylum Arthropoda; class Arachnida; order Araneae; family Theridiidae; genus Parasteatoda; species Parasteatoda tepidariorum. Next base: position 34,961,656 of record NC_092210.1, on the reverse strand, counting down.
GGGAATGCTGGCACTTAAAAATACGTGATTTCAAAAGAGCTCTGTGCCACTCGAGATCTGACAAACTTTGTAGATTACTAATACTAAATGGCTTATTGATAATCTTTAAGAGTAATAGCGTGTAGTCAATATTTAGAATTTCAAATATTTATTCTTATAGAATAAGTTCCCTTGATATTAAATTGAAAATTGCTATAAGAATGGGTTGAAATATTGGAGAAAAGATTTTACACTCTTGATGTTTTGTATAACGAAGAATGTTTAAAAGTAAATGTTTGAAAATAGCTGAGTTTAATTCTGCATGTATTATTTAAAAAAAATCAATTAAAATATTAAATTCTAGAGACTGATGATTAGAATTAAAAAAAATTATATTATGCAAATCAAAGAATATTTTTTTAATAAAAAATAAACTACATTTTATTTTAAACTAAATAAGAAAAGAGCTGCAATGAGCGTAAAAATGAGTCTTACTAGTTCCTCTTACTTTGTATTAATAAGTAGGCTTAAATACCTGATGACAACTGAAAATAATAGCATTTATGTAATATTTTAGGATAATAATTCAGGACATCATTTAGGTAATAATTCAGGGCATTAATTATTTTGAATGAAACTCCACTCTTTAAACTAATTGAAAGTGTTACGAATGACGTTGCGTAATAATTATCGCCTTCATTTTTTATTGAATTAAAATTATTTTAAATTTATAAATAACACAAATTTCTTGATCATAAAAAATAAAAGCTTTATTATGTAGAAAAAAAGCAGTTTTAGCATAAGTACCAAATCTGTCATACCTAATGATAGATTTTGTTTTTAAACTTAAAATGAAATAAAGTTACGGCTTTTATTGCTAATTTTTTGTTAAATAAGTTGCCACTATTTAGTATAAATAATTTAATTATTTTTAGTGAAGCTTTTTTATGTTTAGGTAGATTTTTCAACTCGAGAAATTATAGAGGATTTTGTGAACAATTGCCTATCAGATTTTTATGTCACTACCACTAAAATAATTCAACGAAAGCGCAAGATAACGATTTGTGTTACAATATGTAATTTACTGAAACATAGAAAGCTTAATTTTTAATGCTAATAATCCGTAGGCAAACGGAGCCATTTCAATCAATATATATATATATATTTCTTATGTAAAGCTTTTGTTCTTTATGTAGGCTTATAAATATTTTATGGAAGCTTTATTCAAGCCTGAAAGAGGGACGGAAAAGAAAAAACACTGGTAGTAGAACTATTTCAATAATGAATAATTTTCGAAAGGAGTAAATCTATTCTTAACAATTTATTTTAAAGGGAGCTTANTAAAATTTTGATATAGATTTTTGAATTTGATCCCTAAAAGAGTGTAATATCATCCTTTAATACCTAGTAAGTATCGTAGTCGTCTTTTAATATTTTGAAAATTATATTGCATACGATAAAAAAATTAAATAATTTATGTTAAAATTCTAAAATTCATAAAAAGTATGAAATTTATTGAAACATAATAAAAGCCGAAGCAAAAAAAATTCTTCATAATGTAAATTTAAAATATATGTAAGAGATACAATTTTTTGTCTTTAATGCTCAATAAAATCAAACTCAAAATCCAAGTTTCATTATTTAAACATAGACAGGTAAATGGTTTATATATTCCTCTTATTATATTCCCTCTGTCTCTTAAAAATATTTTTGTACATAACCTAATCTGGAAATTTTATTTAAAACTTTTCCAAATTTTAAGAAAAATGTAATATAGAAATATTTACATAATCCGATTAATTTTTTTAAAACCATTAACTTATAATAATAAAAAATGCTTGATTCGCATTGAAGGAACCTTTATTATAAAAACCCTTTTCACCAAAGCTACTTATACTTATTTTTTTAATATTCTACAAACAATTTTAATAGTATTCGACAGTATTATAAATCGGAAAAATATTTATTTTCACAGTTTATTTCATACATGCACTGGTATTTGTGTTGAAAAATATGAAACTTATTTACGAAAATTATTTCTTAATCATATACTTTTTCAAAGAAATAAAAAAAGAGAGATAGGAGTTTTGAAAAAAAACAATTGTCTGCAAGCAGTCTAGTCAAATATTGAAAATAGGTAGGCATAAATAATCAAACCAAATCAAAAAATGCTTTAATCATTCGATTTTCTAAAGTAAAGCAAGTGTTGTATTTGTGTAATTGCATTTACTTGTACTTAAGAACTCTCACTATACTGATTGCTTTTTTTTTACATACGTTTTTAAAGAATTAAAATTATAAATATTTCTATAATACTTAAAATTTTAAAGAGTATCAAGATGCCTCATTTTAGGTAAATTGAAATTGTATTAACTATTTAAATGCCAAGGAAAGTATTATCAAAATATTATATAATGTGATAAATTCTCTGCCAAAAGGTATTCGAAGATGATGAAATAAAAAAAAAGGGTGAAACAATTTTTAATAGGAATAGTTAATATAATATTATGACAGGAGATCATATTATATTAGGAGATAATTTAGGTTTTTTTTTCCAGCTTTCAATCAAATTATCTTTTCTCTTTCGACTTCAAAAATAGAGATATTTTTTATTTGCACTTGATCCTGGAATTTGATTTTTCATTTCGCTTGATCTAATATGACTTTTAAAGGCGTTATTCACTACTCCACAAGCATATAAGGGATAATTGGCACTAAAATATTTCCATCCATGCCTTTCGTGTTAATTAAATATCTTAAACCATCAAGTTCCGGCTGCTTAACATTTACATCTCCTGAATTGTAATCAAAACAAGTTTTTAAGAGTCTTCTACTATAGTTAAGTTTCTCTTAGACACGGCAAATGAATAACAGCAAACAACAAATGAAATTTGTAAATGAAATAAATAGAAAAATATATTTTAGCAAATTCAATATCAACAAATTTTTCTGAGAAAAATATATAAATCACAAGAATCACGAAGGAAATATTAATGACAAGATTCAATTAAATACCATTATTTGGAACTCACAGAGAAACCACTTTGATGTTAAAATTCAACACTTTCAATGTCAAAAAAAAAGAAAAAAAAAGCAAGTATAACCATCACCATATCTGAAATAATATATTTTATAATGGTTAGAATTTAAGTACAAAAGTACAGTTTACGAATGAATGCATATCGTGCATTACTGTGTAAGTATCGTCATGACTTCAGTTACTATCACTCTATTATTGGTCACCTACAAATTCGAAAGAAGTTGAACCTAGACACTTTGTTCCACATTCTCTATTTCAAAATCATTATATTTCCAGAATAACTGTTATATTGCCAATTGAGGGAAATGCTCACAACATAACTCAATGAATCACCCGACTTCGTAAGTTAATTTTGAACTAATATTTTAACTTTAAAATTTTGATATAGATTTTTGAATTTGATCCCTAAAAGAGTGTAATATCATCCTTTAATACCTAGTAAGTATCGTAGTCGTCTTTTAATATTTTGAAAAAATTATATTGCATACGATAAAAAAATTAAATAATTTATGTTAAAATTCTAAAATTCATAAAAAGTATGAAATTTATTGAAACATAATAAAAGCCGAAGCAAAAAAAATTCTTCATAATGTAAATTTAAAATATATGTAAGAGATACAATTTTTTGTCTTTAATGCTCAATAAAATCAAACTCAAAATCCAAGTTTCATTATTTAAACATAGACAGGTAAATGGTTTTATAAACGACGAATTGAACAAACTATACAAATCTGATAAAAATAAAAAAAATTATAAATTGTAATTCTTATCTATTAATTGCCAAGCTAAATTATAATTCTTATAAATTAATTATGATAATAAATTTTTTTTTTTAAGATTGTGAATAATGTATTAAAATACCTAATCTTAGTATTGTCTTAAAAACAATGACAAAAACTAAAATGTCTCGTTTTGGAAGCAATAACAATTTTTTTTAAAATCAAGGAGTTAAACATACTGCCCATGATTTTTACTGTTCAAGTCTTGAAAAACAGTCAAATCTAAAAAGGAATAGATAAAAAACGCATTTTTAAACTTTTTAATAGTAACCACTGTAAAACTTTTTTTATTATATTTCCTACTATATCTCCTTGAATTATTATAAATATGGAGTATTAATCTTTTGCTTACTCATAAGTATTTCTAAAGCTCAGTAAATCTTTCACAAAATGAAATCTAAACACTTATTTCTGAAATAGTAGGATCATAATTTATAGAATCTGATAAAAATTCTCACTATAATGCTTGGTATTCCGCACGACCACAGCGATACTTAAAGATACCTCTTTTCGTCATCAACTCTAATGAATTCTTGGCGCCAGATTCCTTCTCTAGGAACGATGGATAATTAGGAATGGCGTTTCATTGCAGATTGTTCAGGCAATTAGGTTCAAAGTGCCTCGCAAGAGTGTCGCCTAATTGGGCAATGAAACTACAACGTGTGCCTTCCGCTTGCCCAACTTTCACTGAATTTCTATTTATTAGCCTCTTGGTTGAAAAATTTCCTTCAATCTAATTTAACTATGTGCAATAGTTATTAATATTTCGAATTACACAAATTATTGATGACTCCGGGTGATTTGCTTTTATTGCTAAATTTCCGAACAGAATGAATTTTAATAGGTTGGTATTTGTGGGAAGGATTAGTATAATTTGAAGTATCTCTAGGAAAGAGTCAGTTGTTACATGATTTCTGTTAACAACTGTTACTTTAGCTTAGATGCACTTAGAATCTATCGATTAAACCTGTGTTTTGCTTATAACATATATCTAGTATATATTTATTCATGAAAACAATAAGCGTTAAACAATGTTAGGAAAAGTAAACAAATCAATTTAAAAGACACATTATCATATAAAAAAGAATTGAGGAATATATAACTAATTTGTATCAGATTTCTAAGATGCATTTGTGTTTCCTTTATATATAGTTTGGAATTTCTTTTTAAATTCCATTTCTTGTTTTTTAATAAAAATGGCAGACAGTAGATTGTTTCAATTTAAGTACATGACATGTATTACAAATTTAATGGAAGTAAATAAGTATAAATGCAAAGTGCACAAAATAAAAAACCGACGACCCTGAATAACTTACGATCTAATGATCGGACCATCATGTTCTAGGACTCAATCTCACAGGTTTAAATGGTCTCCTCAAATATGCTAATTGATTGGTGTGGTGCAGGTGATATTTTGAGTAACAAAATTCAGACACAAGATCGTTCTCTGAACAAGCATACCTTTTTTGACGGATTTAAATTTCTGTCCCTGAAAATATAGGGGTTAGTTGCATTTTGGGAAATATAGTCATACTAGTTTGGTCAGGAGAGAGATTTAAAGTTTGGACTCCTTAATGTTAATTTTACTTTTTCCATATTTCGACGTATCTGAAGAACTTTTTAAGTGATTTTTTGTTCCATTCAATTATCAAATTAGTTTATCAAAAGATGACTACATGCATAAATAACTTTTTAGTAAATATTTATTATTTTTCATTGTTTTATTTATAATAAATCGAAAACATTTTGAATTGTAAGGCATACAATTTTTTACCTTGTTTTAAGGAATGCAATTTATAAAGGCAAAATATCAAATTTATCGAATAGTTCCGGAGAAATCGAATTTTAAAAATAAAAAATTTTCATGTTGCATTACTAGGATTGACTTGTTCATCTAATATAAATAAATAATGTAAACTTTAAGCGCTTTTCATTGACTAACTTAAAATTTATCAAATTATGCCTTACAGACATCAATGTTTTGCAATTTTTTTTATTGAGATTAACTGAATAATGAACAATGGCTCTGAACTAAATCGAGATACTATTTTTTTCTACTTCGATTAATAACAAAGAACTTTTTTTTATATTTTATGCATTTTTATGCTTATTATATTTCCGTTCTTATAAGTTATCAATATTTGTTAATTTTTACGCTTACAGAAAAAAAAACAGTGTTTGTGATTAAGTGTCTGATGCAGTTTATCTGATCAGCTTTTACTGTAATCTGAAGTATTTGGATTAATACTTTTTGAATCTATAAAATTATAATTCTATCTCATTTTCATTTTCCAGAACAAAACATTCCAAATAAATGCAAAAATGTTGGGCACTCTTTTGTGGTGTTAAGGAAAAATGTTATAAGAATTAGAATTGACGGCGGAATAACAAAATCTGAAAAAAAGATAAAGTGTTCAAGCAGAGCGTAAACAAAACTAAATAATTAATTTCAGCTGTTTTTAACTTTATTGCAAAATCAGAAGTTATGAAAATATCCTTGAATAAACATACTTGTTTTACCAATGATTTAGCTTCTCAGCATTTAAACTGTTTGCTTGTTAATAATTTAAAATTTATTCATTATGTTGCTTAATTATTATAGAAAAAAAGTCATAATGTAAAATTTTCCCCATTTCTTTTAAAATAACACATATTAAGTTATGATATCATAGCTTATGTAAAAAAAAAGTTATAATTTTCTGAGGAAAAAAATATTTTCTTCATGGTGGAATTATCAATTTTATGAATACACATTTTTTATGAGAACATTACTTATTTTGTGATGGTTTATTTGTGTATTGATTTGATTTAAATTTCCTAAAGCTAATCCCATTGTTTAAATTCTTCGGCATAGAATAAAAGTAACATTTTTGGGGATAGATTCTGGGAAAATATGTGTATTACTAAAATTAAGACAATGCAACTATTGCAAGAAAATAAACTTCTATTATTGAACTATATTTAATTGAATTCTATTTTTATACATGAGGGAAAAAATTTTTACAAAATAATACAGTGATTGGAATTCGGATCTAAAAAAAAGCATAAATTACAGAGCCAAGAAAAATGCATTTTTTTATTCGAGGCAAAACTTATAAATTGAAAGTAAATAATAGTATAGTGTATTTTCAAATGAAATTATTTAAAAATAACACAGGTGAACAAATTTTTTGCTTCATACCAATATTTCATCCTGCCTAATTCATGTGTATTGATTTCTAACCTAAAAATAGTTTTGGTCTTAAAGCTGCAGAATTTTTTAAAATGACATTTTTTTTTAGCTTTTTGATGAAATTTACACGTGTTAGATTCAAAAGTGTTTTATAACAGTGGGATACGCAAATCTTGCAACAAACTTCTAGGGGAGTTAGAGCACATATTCAGGATTAAAATAGCGTCGAAAACCATGCCCGAAAAAGCTGCCGTATGTTGCTAGGGTTAGTTCTCGATTATGGCCTGCTCAAAAGCACATGAAGAAACAGCTCGTAATAACTATAGCGGGGAAGTGGTATGAAGCATCTATTTAGCACATATCTAGCGGCGTATATGATTTCCGAGTAAGGATGTCTATGCAATTTTAATCCTGGCTGGAAAATTATGCAACTACTTGTTACATATATAGTATTTCAACTTGTAGGTTTCAACAAAAAAAACAGACTGAAAATGTCATTTCAGAAAATGTTGCTTGGAGAGGGACACAGATTGTGGATTTTAAATCTCTGATACGAAAGTACCTAAAATCCCTTCAAAAATCTTATGCAATAGAAAAATGATGCTCCCCGGTGAAATTATAAAAGTCGTAAATCCTCCATAATGATTGAAGTCCAGTTCAAAAATAAATTGATAAATTGAAAAAGAAGAAACTTTTATGATAAGTATTAACTTTTTGAACTTTTAGATAAAGTACTTCATTCTTGGTTTCTAATTTAATTTTCAGAATAAAGAGAAGCTTATAAACATAAATTGGAATAAATGATTTTGAAAATGTGCAATTTCTATGAATCAGCCCTGAAATTGAATTATATTAAATTGAGTTCAAAAGATTCACTCAATGGCGATACATTTAAAAAAGGAACTTAGATATATCATCAATTACTCTCAGTCATTCTCTTAATTTTATCCATGTTAAGAGGAAAAATTGAAGCTAGAAACTCCCTTCTAACATAAGCTATATTCGTAACATGGTTAATTTGTTGAAGTCATTCATCATTGATGGTTTATTAAATATAATAAGACAACTGATTATTCAAAAACCATGAAAAGCCTTTCTTTTTTATTGATTGAATCTCTGAATCTCTGAATTGAATCTTAAAATTTTTACACTGAAAACTCTTAATTAGTTTTATTTATTAAATAAATTTAAAAATTATTCATTAGAGATTTTTTTATATTATTAGAGCTAGGAAGGAACGTATATTTCTAAAGGAGATGCACTCTTTAAGCTGCTATATAAATTTATTTCATGCAATTCAGGAGATATAAACATGTTCCTAAAAAATGATATCTTAGTTGGAAAAAAAATTAAATATCTAGAAAAAATATTTTTTTTGTTAATACAGTTCATAAGGGAATTATTCTTTAAGAAAATCAAATTACTTGATTTCAGAGGTGAAAGTAAACAAAAATCCAAAAATATTTTTCACTTTAAATTAAAGACGTAAATTACAAACTTCAAGCAAATTATAACACACCGCTTAAAAAGGAAAAGAAAAGAAATTTCTCAAAAAGTGCAAGTGAAATCGAAAGTTTCCATCAAAATAATGAACTTAAAATAACAATATTATACTCAAACCGAAGAAGAAGAGTATTATGCAAATGTAGTGCTTCATTTATGGTTTCGAATTTCATTTTCAAAAACAAATCAAATAAATTGATTGACATGGACATCGGAAATAATAATTTAAATGGGAGATTTAAGAAATATGTAATTCCAATGAATCAGCCCTAAAATAAAATTAGATTGAATTTGAATTTGGAAGACGCAAGTAATGACGATGTTTTTTAAAAAAATGACTTATCTCTCTCATCAATTACTCTTAGCATTTCTCCTTCTTTCATCCATGTTAAAAGGAAAAATAGGAGCTGGAGACTCCCTCCTAACATATCCTATATTCATAACATAATTAGTTTACTGAAATCATCCATCATTGCTGGGTTATTAAATATAATACTGCAGCTGCTTCTTGGAAAGTTAGGAAATGTTTTTTTTTATGAATTAATCTATGAATTTCTGCAAAATGATTAAAATGGTTTTTTTTCTAAATTTCTATACAGAAATCTTTTATATAAACATGCTATTTCATTTTTCTTCTAAAAAATATTTATTACATTGTGCATTGAAATTTAAAAATTATTATTAAGAGAGTTTTAATATAATTACAATTATAAAAGAAAGTATATTTTGGAAAGAAATAGTCTCTTTCAGCTTTTAAAAGAAGTTTATTTGGTAAAATAGATGAAAAATAAATATGTCCTCATAAGAGATATGTTTGGAATGAAAAAGTAATCTGTAGCAACAAAAATATATTTTTTGTGTGGGTAGTTAGAAGATAAAAATGCTTATCTTGTTGTTGAAAATGCGAGTTATATTTTTAAATGATTTTTTTTTCAAATAAAAATTTATAAATAGTTTTATTACGCATTTTACTAACATTATGATTTTTATTAATTAGATTATGAATTTTTTAATAACACTGATGAATTTATATTGTATTGAGTTTCATAACAGAAAGCACATACAAAGCCTTACATTTGAACGCAATTTATTATTTGCTAATTAATATGAAACAATATCATATCCCCTCTGTTAAATCAATAGTATATTTAAAAGGTGTATAATTTAAATATTTCTTATTCCTTTTTTGTCAATTTTATTTTTAAATGTTTTGAATTTTTAATTAAGAGGCTTGGTGAATAATTTGATAAGATTCCACATTTTTCCAAAACTGACACTTACACCAGGAACTCTTCTTTAGTATTATTTCCTGGTAAGTACTTTAGGATTTTCAATAATTTAATGTAAGTGGCAGCACATGATGCGAGTACTTCTTATTGCATTAACGGGGATTCTTTTCAACACAAGCATTTTCCTGAACAAATTCAAAATGTTTTTATTAATAATATTGAAACAACCTCATCAAAATATTAAAAGATTGAAAAGTGAAATTAAATCTATAGTAATAAAGTAGTATAAGTTTAAAATCGAATCTGTAAGTGCTAAAAAAGTTGAAAGCACCTAAATTAGTAATTAATAATACTTGGAAATAGTTGCTCAGATATTTTTTACAATTTGAATTATTAAAACTTAGATTCAAATCGTTAATCTCGCTTTTAAAATCTTTGTATACTTTAAACGGAAAAAATGAAACCAACGAACTATTTAAAAGTTATAATATATGAGACTAATTTAATTCATTTTAGGGAACTAACTTGCTTGTAAAATTAAATTAATACATTAAATGAAATTAATGTATTAATTTAATGTATTAATTTAATTACAACTTATTAATTGCGAAAAAGAATAAAGAATGTACCATACGTAGATTTAAGGCGAATAAAAATTTCTAGATATTAAAACTAAAAAAAAAAAAAAAAAAAAAAAAAAAAAAAAAAAAAAAAAAAAATCCATAAGAAATACATCCGTTAAATACATGAAAATATAACTTATTTTTTATATTTTATTTTTTATTTAAATTTCAGAAAATACTTTCTTCAGAAAACTGAGCTCGTTATTTACAAGCACCAAAACATTTTGGTAACTACTTTATACTAAATGGTGTTTCACTAATTGTTTTTCTACACCAAGACCAAAGATAGTTCCTGTGTTGGGAAAAACCTAGTACGTTCTTGTACAATACTTTGTGCAATGTAGCCGTCGTATTGTTTATTATTCAGCAGCAGTAAAATTTACAAATGTAATGAGATATGATATACATACAAATCAGTAAAATTACTTTCGTGATAAAATATGAAGTGAATAGAAGTTAAATATTATAAATATGTTATATACAATTGTCAGATCTATGCATATCTTGTGAGAACATAAATATATTTATTTAAGAACTAAAAATATACCTGCATTTTATAACAAGTTATTTGAGTTTTTTTTCGAATTTATCTGAAAAGAAGATTGAAATTACTCAATAATAGACGCAGCAAATAATCGACGCCAATCAATATTCTTGATAAATTAATAAATATATTCGAAACTTAATTTCGAATTATACAATTAATTATTCCGAATAATACAATTTCGAATTATACAATTAATTATTCCGAATAATACAATTTCGAATTATTAATTTCGAATAATACAATTTGTCAATTTAATCCGAAAAGAAGAACTCATATAGTACATTTCATATGAACAAATTGCTATCTAGGTTGCCGTATTGTGAAGATCCAGATATTCACCTTTAAACTTCTACTAATGTTACAAAAGTGTTTGATTTACATTTATAACAAGCCTTACTATCATTTAATGCAAGATTTCAGTTAAATAGTTTAAATATATATTTACCATTCGCCAAATTTATGGAGTTCAGAAAAACTTGGTTTTTATTCCCCAAAGATGCGGTATATTGGTGTGAAACGGCATATTGGTTATGAATTAATGGAGTTATATTAACATAAAACTTTAAAAAAACTAGTTTATTTGTTTTATTTGTAAAATTTTACAAAACTAGCAAAAAATATTTGTTATTTATTTTTTAAAGGGCCATTTTTAGGTAAAAACGAGACATTTTTTCTTGCATATGTGCTAAACACAGTAAAAACAATTCTATCACCTGAAACCAAAAATCTTTTAAGGATTTTATTTTGAAAGCCATTAACTGTGTTTTGAACTATTACCTAAAAGGCAAGGGTATATAATACTGAGTTAGGGATCAATATAGTTAAAAAAGCAAATCTTTAAAAATTTTCGTAAGGGTTTTGCGAAAAAACATGCTTTAAAAATTAAATACTACTTTTAGTCTGTAATTCGAAAACGTGCGTGATGTAAGCATAAACACTTATGAAAAATTGTAGACAACTATTTTAAGAACAACATGAGATATCGTGTTTAAGGTGGTGAAAGTTTGGAAAAAATCTGATTTTGAGTCTAAATTTTTAGTCTATTTATCCTCTGTTTTCTTTTAGCACAAATGCTTATAACTTTGTAAATAAATGTAGTACTCATAAAAGTAAAGTATTTTTAGAAAGCTAAGTGTATTGGGATTCTAAATTTATAATAAACTCATTTTCCATTACTTTGCAAAAAATCATGTTTTTAAACTAGTCAGATACCTTAAAATTTAACTACTTCCTATGAAATATGCAAGAGCATTCGATTTTGTACAAACTTGAAATGAAGCAATCACTCTAAATTTTTTTTCTGTACCAAGTTCTTCTAGGTATTACAACACAGTTTTTGAAGTCTATTTATGTATCTCAAGCTAAGGATGCTTTATACCTAAAATAAATATGTATTTCAATAACTAAAAAGGCCACATTTAAAATATGTTTTGTAAGTAATAAATAAACTTTATCCAAATGTAACATTCATTATCTTCATGGTATGCTCATTCGAAGCAAAGCTATCAAATAAAATTTTTGTAATAGTTATCTAATTAATTCTTTTATTAATATTATCAATTGCTTTATTCAGAATAAACTATAGCAATTAAAAGATATCCAAATAAAATTAATTTGAATATACTTTATTAAATATAGTTTTAAATGGTATAAGATATAACATATATTCCAACATATTGATACCATATGCTGAAAAACAAATCATTGGTTCAGTCTTGTTTGGTGTATACTAATACCGAATTTTTTTTAATAAATGCTATCGAATAATTAATGCAATTTTTTATAAATATGTGGTTTATTGTTTTTTAACTTACGAAATATGCAAATCGTTCATACTTTTTAATAGTTTATTTAAAATTTTATTCTTATCGTTGCATTTGCAATTCACTTCAATTGGTACAAACAAATTATATCCGATTGAACAATTTATATATAAATTAAATTATTTAAACAATATATTCAGTAATCTATTTTCGATTTCAATAATAATCTCATACATTCTCATAAAAGATGGAAGCAATTTAGTAATACTTCTACAGAAATTTGAAACAGGATAAAGTAATTATATTTCATTTCCATCCCCAACGGTATAAAAACTAATGAACATTAAGACACGAAACAAAATTTCAACGATGACAACTTCTTGATAAATGAAGCAATAAAGACGTTTACTTATATAAGACTTTCTCAATAACCATCCATCATGATATATCTCAAGTTTATGTCTGCCTAATACATATGAACGTATGATTCCAAGGAAAGAATTCCATCTGCGGATTTTATTTATTTTGACTCAATTCTATCGAGCAAAGTTAATTACTCAATTTTATTTTTCTGGAAATGACATTTATATTTTTACGAATATAATCTACCCGTATGAGTTTTATTACAAAGATATGTATTACAGTTCACACTTAAAAAGGCCTGCTGTATATTAATTAATATTGTATGTTCACAGAGAAATTCAGAATTTCTTCCAGGTGAATGTAACAGCAAACTATAGTTTACCATTACTTTTGTTTCTAAATTGAGGGAGCCTAATAGCCTAGATTAGTACTTAATTTCCTTTATTTGTTTTGATGTAATTTATGCCGTCAATTTTTCTTTAAAAAAAAAAAAAATTCCCAATCCTAAAAATTTTCTGATTTTCTAGTTGATTTTTGATACAGTCCTCTGTCTCTGTCCACGAATAATGTATTGGCATGGAACATTTTTAATGCCGATGAATTAACATAATTCAAACCAAATTATAATTCGAATCAAATCAAAACTAAGAAATTCGCATTTTAAAGATGGAACAACAACAAGCTGGTTTTTATATTTTATTTCTCTCAGTTTCTAACATGTTTGGAAGCTTAATGAACTCGAATTTAATCATTTATAAACTCTAGTTGCCAGTTCCAGCTAAAAGTTACCTGAATAGGCAATCTTAAAAAGAAAAGAAAAAAATCACATTTTCATCTTTATAATTTTTTGTGTTTAAAAAGCAAATAATGAAACCTTAATTCCAAATGAATAAAATTGTGGAATTAAAAGAACAGCTTGTTTTTTTTGTTATAAAAAATAAAATAAGCAGTAAAAATAAAAAGTAAAAAAAAAACCAAATAGGAAAAAGAAAAAAGGGAAAAGAAAACTGGAAAGGAAAAGGAAAAAGAAAGATTAAAAATCTTTAATGTAACGACAATTTTCTTCATTTAAAAATTAAAAAAATTTTGAAATTTTTTTGTCCCTTTTTTTATATTTTCTACTCTCACTTAAAACGAGATACTAGAAATTCAAATTTCAATTCTTAACTTATAATCAGCTACTAATGGCTCTCCTGACTTTGATAAAACAAACAATGTATTTTATTCACGATACTACTGAATTTTTTCGCGCCTTTTATACGATTTAAATATCAGCAGAATGTGTTTTTGACTCACAAAAAAATAAATCGAATTATTTAATCGGTTTAGGTAATGGTCTTTTAACGAAAACGAATATAATTTTCACATGTTTTAAAAATTTTCCGGTCTGCTAGATTCGCATCTTATGTTGTAATTGGCAACTCCTTTGCAAAAATCTGAATCTTTGTTCCATGTATGTATTACGATACGTGTGATGCTGCATACAGATGCTAGGTGCTTGTGGATAATAAGTATGTAATACCTATAGAAAAATTAATAAGGAATGTTATTGGATTTTTCAAGAATTTCAGTGGAACCAAGTAAATGATGAGGATAATTAGGAGATTTTCACAATATTTATTTTTTTTCTCCCTAAGTTTCTATGACGAAATCAGGATTTAACTTTTATCAGTATATAATTCTAGAGTCTAGACTAACATTTCATTTAACTGTAGACTGACATTTTATTTAAACTTTTATGCAGTTTTAAAAATTATTTAAGAATATATCTCTTGTGAAACTAACTAGAATGCGTATGTACTCGAAGGACAGAGCATGAGAACATGATTCAAAAGAAATGCAATGTCTGTATCTTTTTTTTTATCTTGTTAACTCACAAAGGTTGAAATAAACACATAGTTTATTTCAACCTTTGTAGTCTTTTGTAGAATAATAACATGATTTGTTACAAATTTATTTGGTCCAGTATAAATCTCACCAAGACTGAACTGAACTCTGCCACAAATTTTTGAAGTTTTTTTTTTCTGTCACCAGAAAAACTCAATTTTATTATAAGGAAAATTTCATTTTTCCTAAGACGCAGTTTCGCTATTTTACAAGTTCATACCTACTGCTTAAATGAGAAAGTAATATGCATCTATATACATTACTTATTTATTTTACCTTCTTAGGTAAAATTATAAAAATTATAATATTGTTTGATATTTTATTCATGGTGAAATCTGATGAAAATTAACGTACGGTAAGATTTACCGTCAGAATTCTTCTCGTGGTAAAAAAAAACATATTTCTGGTGTTAATAAAGGCAAAGTATGCTGTGTTTAAGCTATTTATTTGGTAATTTTCCCGTTCATATGGTAATGGTTTACCAGAAATTCTGTTTTTTAAGATCATAGTTCTCATTAAAATGCATTTAGTAAAACAATGCTAATCTGAAAATTAACGTTCAATTCCAAATGGTTTATTATGCCAGGCCCTGAGATATCGTGTTACAATTACAAAATTGTCCATACTTAGCAAATTTTATCAAGCAATATGAAATCGTATTATACTGTTAATTTTACCAAAATCTTTATCCAAGAGCTTTGAGAAAATTGAGATTTTTTTTGTCCTTATAGAGCTAGAAAAGCAGATAATTTTACCATTTTCTGGTTGTTTTGATAATTTTTTTCTCAGTGTTTAATCTTATACTCTTAGCAAAACAATGAAGCATATCTTGCTGTTTGGTCATATGTGAGCTAAACAATTTATTGAATGCATTATTGTAATTTAAAATAGGAAAAATAGTTTTAAAACACCCTATATTTTTTACGGTTAATTTAAATTCCCGTTTATATTTCAGTTTATATTTATATTAATGATTGACTCAACAAACATTATTTTTGTTACAGCGTTTTTCTAGACAACTAAAGCTTTAAAATATATTCTAATATTTGAATAATTTAAAGCATATAATTAGAATGGAAATTAGTTAATAATACTGAAATATTTAAACCAGTCAATACAACACCAGATGTTTAGTAAGGGCAAAATTTGTATTCATTGATTGAAGAAGCGTGAGCTGCAATTAACGCCTCAAATCGGCAGGGAAACTTTTCAATCAGATGAATTATTCAATCAGGAGTTAGCTTTCCTTTTCTTCCTGGAAGCAGCATTCTCATTTTGATGAATGCCAGTGCTGATGATGTGCAAGCTTTGCGTGCAATTAGAATTCTAAATTTTCACACAATTGTCTGATAGAAATCGCATTTGTATTACGCAATGTTACACTAAGTGGAGATAACAATAATTGGATTAACCAGAAGTTTAGAATACATAGCATATTTAAAGAAATGGCAGGCATTTGTTTTAATTCCAAACACATACAAATATGTTTAAGTAAAACTTATATATCTAGTTTTTGTGATATTATGCAATCTACTATCAATTTGATGTTTAATTTAGGTTATAATAATAACTTTATATATTTATCAGAGAATACAAGGTAAAAAAAAATAATAAAAAAATTAATTCAATTAAAACTTATAAATTTTTTAATTATTCTCATTAAGTAATTCTTATTTTTTAATTATTCTCATTTAATTCTCATTGATGTAAATGGTGACAGAATCACGTTGAATCTGTCAAGTCTCAAGGTCCTCCATGTTCCCATAACAAATCGATACCTCTGGGGGTACTGAATTGGAGATTGATCGTTCACTGATTCTGGTCAAAATTACAATCTGTGAATGAATGAATGGATGTATCAATAGGTCCACCCTATAAACGGGTGTGAAGTATGGGTGTGGCAGAAGTCGATTTCTTGGCCATAGATGGCGTCACCGGAAAACATGAACAATCGCACCCAATCTGTCTAAATGGCATACGTCAACAACAATTCTTATTAATGGACAGTTCCATAAAAGTGCGCACATTAAATTTTTTAATAAAAATTATTTAATCAAGTTTTCATATCGCAAAGAAACTCACAAATAATTGTGCGCATTCATATTTTCTAATACTAATTTATATAGAATTAAAGTAATTCTAAGCTGGAAATCACACTGTAAATTACAATTATTTTAAAAATAGAAGCGTTACATTTTATCAATGGTTCATACCATCCCTAAATTCTTGCTTTTAAAAACATTTTAAGCTTTTAAAAATTTGATTGGCACAAATATATATCTGATTACTTGACCAATCATGTAATATCAAGTAATATCACGTAAATTGTACGGTTTTAAATAGGCAGCTAGATTGGACTGGAAAAACTGTTAAATTCACTTTAAAAATATAAAGTCTCAAAAGTTTTTTGCCATATCAGGAAAATAAAAATTTATCAGTCATCAGATTGATTTTTTACCGCAGCAAAAATGCTTACAACAGAAACAACTCTGCTAATTCGACATATTTTAGCCACATGGAAACAAAGTTTCTCTCTGAAAGCTACAAAGTAAATCTGCACTCGCACTCTCAGTTTCTCTCTGAAAGTTACAAAGTAAATCTGAACTCGCACCAGATGTTAATATTTTATATCGGCAGAAATTGCATCTAGAAGTCATAGCTGAGATTCCAGCCTAGATCATTTTATTTGTAGGCGCGTGCTCTTTTCTCTTATCTACGGGGATTCAAGTGTTTTATTATGAAGAAATTGTGATAGAGAGAATTTTGTTTCAATATTTTATCAATTTGACAATAAGTCAAATTTCAGTTTAATTTTTACGATGTACAGAACAATGACGAAATTGTTAAAAAATAAGATCAAATATGTAAAATAATCGCAAAATGACGTAAATATTATGAAACGCAAAACTGCATGGCAAAAACTACAATTTCAAAATTTCAACTAACTTTTTTAATCCGTTTGTGATTGGTGAAAACAGAAAAAATGCTTCTGTCAGCAATATGGTTTTAAAACGGCATATATACGGAGAAATTTTGAGAAAAAAAAATACGGGTACTTTTACAAAGTAATAAAATCACTCTCAGTATGTGTTGACCTATCCTAAACACTCATTTTGCACATTCCGCATTCATTTTATGTTGAAGAGTAAAAAATTTTTTAAACCTTCTCCAATAAGCATTATTTGGATTATAGTAAAGTAGTAAAGCGATGCCTTAACGTAAAAATGTATTTTGTTTAGAAAAGTGCATCAAAAATTATATATATATATATACAGTCGAACCTCGATATCTCGAACTTGAAGGGAGAGGAGAAAAAATTCGAATTATCGAAAATCGCATGTTATCGGTGGTAGAATAAAGAAAAATGCGTACCTTATTTACTATTCCATATTTATTCTAAAAACACTTTTTACACTTAAAAAGATTCATTTGTTGTTTGCTTTAGAGATGTATAAGAAAGTTTGTCTATAACACTTTCTAAGTGGACTATAGCTTTAAATGTCTCCTCTGACATATTCGGCTGCCTCTCAATAAATCTCCTTTCAGTGTCCACTGTAGAAAATGCTTGTTTGAGAATTGGTCATGATCATGAGAATTGGTTTTCTGCTCCTAAAATTTTTTTGGAATATTTTTTTTTTACTTTCAGAAAAAAAATCTACACTATTTACGGAAACAAATACATGTTATCGAGGGATTAGAAAAAAAAAATTCGAGACATAAAGTTTTTTTTAACATTGAACTGTATAGGAAATTTGAAGGGAATTTTTTCTTCTTCGAAATATCGAGAATTCGTGAAACCGAGGTTCCAGTTAGCGAGTTTCGACTCTCTCTCTCTACACACACACACACACACACACACACACACACACCCACACACACACACACACACACACACACACACACACACACACACACACACACACACACACACACACACACACACACACACACACACACACACACACACACACACACACACACACACACACACACACACACACACACACACACACACACACACACACACACACACACACACACACACACACACACACACACACACACACACACACACACACACACACACACACACACACACACACACACACACACACACACACACACACACACACACACACACACACACACACACACACACACACACACACACACACACACACACACACACACACACACACACACACACACACACACACACACACACACACACACACACACACACACACACACACACACACACACACACACACACACACACACACACACACANATGAATTTTTTTCTGTTTGCGATATATATATATATACATTATGAAATACAAATATACAGAATAAAACATACATTTCTTCAACTCTTTAACATGCATTTCGAGCTACCGTCTTTTTCTTGCATAAAATTTTCTTCTTCCTTCTCCAGAGACTATTTTTAGTTTAGAGCCAGTTATAGTTAGCTCGGTTCTAAGCTCTAACTATAGATATCACGGAATATATTTCCATGCTTTATTGACTGGAGGTACATCTTGAGATTATGCCACATACAAATGCATTTCCTGTAACTAAAACACCAAAAAAGAACGTTCCTTAAGACTTATTTGTAGTCAGCACACAGAAATACGCTTTTTCTCCCATTTTTTTTTACTATTGTGTACTATGCTAGAGGTACCTACCTTTATGTCCTTCTACTAAAAATACCTCGGGTTGATTCTCGGAAAGCATCTTCCTGCCGGAAGGAAACGGACAATCATTATTATTCATGAGACCCATTTCCGTAAAAAAGTTCTTTAGAATAAAGGATGGTATGTGGATGGGAAAGGCAATAAAGAATTGGCGCTTAAACTTAACCGTCACCAGATATTGGCAAGAAAATGGATTGTCACATAAGAAATTTTTAAAGATGTGTTTAGGTTTATTAGGTAAATAGATAATATATGCAAATATTAAGTTAAAATCTATTGTTACTGCATCTACTACTCACTAGAAATATTATTATTTGTTTTCCAATATTAACAATATCTATAATCTGTAAGTGCTGAATGTATCTTTTCTAAATTTGTTATTTTAATACGGGATTATCCAGAACTATTTTTAATTAGCTGAAAGACAGTTATTTTGTAGTGGAAAAAAATTAAACAAAAACTTAAGTCATTAGTGAACAAAGCGTCAGAAGAAAGTTCAAAACTGAAGGGCATAGACCAACACAATCATACAAGCTAGAATATATCATTTTTCTATTCATTATTAAATTTTGTGTTTGGTGGTAGCTTTACGTTATTAGATTATGAGAAGCACGTATTAGTAGTTCATCCCATCATACCATCAGTTTATTCTATCGTTATCATTTTCATATGGAATTATTAGCTTATACGACACGACAAATAAAAAATTATTAAATATTACGGAATGTGCAATAGGCTCCATTTTTGATTAAATTAAGCTAAACTAGAAAACACTACAGATCTTATCTGTAAAATATTTGAAGTAATAGAATCGTCTACAATACGATTTGAAACAGTGAGTGACACTTTAAAAATGAAAAAACTTTCATTTTTTTTAATGGTTCTCCTAAACGTACTAATTTCGCTCAAATTTCAGTGGCTAAATTAACCGTTTCGTTCAATTTCAAAATTTCAGAACACCAGCTCAAATGTTTCTGGATTCAGACACACGCGCAAGCACACATACAACCTCTTCATTTAAAATTAGCTGAATATGAGTAATCATTCTTGATAAATTGTAAAAATTTCTGAATCAAGTACCGTCACTCAGGTTGCCGGTACTTTTTCTGCTAGCATATTTAATTTTTTCCTCGGTAATAAAACAAGCTTTATTTTTTGTAAATCTGACTTCCTTTTCAGTGATTTGCCACAGTTAAGAAAGTTGTTTATTGTTTTCACTTACATTTCTCATTTGCTATCCGAAATTTACTAGTTGTCACCATTTTTGGCATGGATTTACAATTTTTATATTTAAAGATACAATTTCGAGATGCTTTGTACATTATTCAAACCAATTAAAAAGAATTGAAATGAAGTATGTGACAAGAAGTAGTTAATCTGTTTTAATTAATCCATTAATTAAAAACCTAACCCGATTTTAATTATCTTAATCCACTTTTTAAAAGATATTTTTTAAAGGATTAAATTATACTTTTTAAGCAATATATTGGTTCTAAATACAGATTAACTGTGTATGTAAATACGTTTTTTTCTTTGCATTGAGTATATGTATCATAATCTAAAATATCATGTATGTATCACAATCTTAATCGAGTATGTATCACAACCTAGTTACCGAATATGCATCACAATCTTAAAACTACTTTTCTAAAAACAGATATACCAGTAAAGTTAAGAGAAAATTGTTTTCAGATTAATTTATTGATGCATTCGCTTACTTATTATTTTAAAATGCTTTTGATTCAAATGCATTCTTTCCGTTAAATAGATTGCAAGGCGCATTTAATCCTGCAAAATTAAGAACCCTAATTGCTTTATAGAATGCTGAAAACACATTAATTAGCCAAAACACATTCCGACATTTTAAATTAAACCAATTAAGCCTTAATTAATAAAAATTCTAATCTTAATCAATTCTAAATATCATAAGGAAGTGTTCTATGCATTCCCCAAAGTACGAGGCTTAAGCTTTCTAATTGTGTATCAGAAATTAAAACATATTTAATTCATAATTTTTAATTTAATGCATGATGAAGTTTAAAAGCAACCAAAAATTTGTTGCTTTAACACTTCGTATAAAATTGCACATAATTATTAAGTAAATGCTCTTAATTTTGCAACAAAATAAAATTGATTCTGTACGTGCAATAAGTTTGAATGAAAAATATTGAAATTAAACTAATGACCTTACACATTAGTATTAGTATGGTATTAAAAGTAACAAGTTCCTTCTGGTTGTATTAGTTAGTATAAAAACATATTTTGTTATAATATTAATTTGATCTCTAATTTAGAGTTAACTCCATTGAAATAGATAAATTTTGTTTTAAAAAATGCATTGCTTATTAGATATTTCTGTGCAATTACTATGAGATTAAATTATATGTGTAAAGGAAAGACAAACTATTTTGGAGAGAAATGCCTTAATTTAATGCTTATGAAAGATATGCGATAAGTATTACGTACATTTTCAGGTCTCTAAAATTCTTGAATTATGTGCTTATTCTTGTTGCGTGCTCGTCAATGTGATAATGAATTTTTTTCTGTTTGCGCTTTAAAAGCTTATTAGGTAAGGATGATCAACCAAGCATTTCTTCTCCAAACACTGAAACTGAATATATTCGTTTAGCGACAAATGCATAAAGTGTTAAAGCAAAAATAATTTTATAATGTGAGTTCATCTACTTCCATTAAATTGACCAGCTGGCATTTTACAATAATTTTTTTTAACATTTATCGTATTAGAAATATTATATTTGTAGAATTTCAAATAGTATGTGAGCGACTAACACGGCAAAAAATTTACTTTTTTTTTGGGCACGGTAGATATATTTTAAAAGCAGTTCTTATAAAAGAAACGTTTCACTTACTTGGAAGAAATCGTTTACTTTTAAAAAAATTGCATTTGAAAAAATTCTTACTGAATGTTGGCACCAAGAAATGAGGTATGGTCAAAACTACCAGAATACGATAATATTTACCATTTTTCTGACTCTATTAGAACACCAAAAGTTTCAGTAATTTCTGCCAAAGCACTTTATTAATATTAGAATAATATTTTTTTCTAAACATTTGTATTAAAATATCGGTAATTGGAAGTATGTAGCTATAAACAATATAAAATTATAAAAACCTTGTAAATATCCGTACTCCTTCACTGACAATCAGACACAGTGCAAGAGTATAAAAAAAAATATTATTTTTAACTTTTACAAATTAAAGTATTAAGTATTATTATAAAATTCCTTCAACAGGCAAGGAGTCAATTTAAAAAATAAACATATACTATTCGCAAATTGGTCACAATTTCTACAGATGCAATGATCAAGAAACGATCTTGCACTGTGAAAAGGAATAGAAATGCAGTTAGAATTGGAACGCATTAGTTATGTGGGAGCGTGGAAATTTTCATTAACAATTAATTCCATTTAGTGATAAATTCTGCTTTTATAAGTAAAAAAAGAAGAGAAAAACAGTTATAACATAAAATTTCAACAGTTGCAAAACTGCAGTTGAAATTTGAGAATTCTAAGTACATATTCCTTAAGTCATAAAAATTCCATCTTAACATGCACGAAAGGGGGTTAGTGAAGGAGAAGTAGAATACGAAAATACGAAAGTAGTTTTTTTATAGAGCTGATGAAATTGTTATTGCAAATAAGTTACTAAAAATTGAAAAGAATTTTTTTTTTTCTTCTTAAAAGACTTATTTATTTCTCCATGCTATTTTTCTGTTATGATTTTCCAATTTGCTGATATAAAATCTTGATAAAATTTGATTAATAAAATTCAAACTCAAAATTGCAATAATTTTTACCATTAGGAATTTATTTAAGTGCTACGACTTTCATCAATCCATTGTTCAGATAAGAAAAAATGAATAATGCTTTCTACACATAATTGCATTACTCTTATTTATAAAATACCAACATTTTATCACTAACAGGAACCACGTATCGTAATTCCGTTTTCCAATAAAATTGTACGTCTTTTTCCTCATCTGATGGTTGAAAATATTATTTATTTTGTTTGAAAGTTTCCTAATAGTTATGTCTAAGACAATTCTTCCACCCGGTATTAACGCAGTGAGACAAAACAAGTTTGCTTACTCGAGTTATTGTATCTAATAGGGAAGTGGGAACAGTAAATACTCTCCATGTCCTGAGGGAATCCGGGACAATTGATTGCGATACTGAAGTGGCCTTGCGGACACTAGATAAGGGTATCCAAAGATCAATGTTTCGTTATCATGATTAAATGTTGTTTTTCTCGTATTTTTTTTAATTATGATTTCCGATAGACTCTTACTACAATATTTATTTGCAGATGCTAATTTTCTTTTTATACAATTATCATTTTATGAATACCTATAGTCTTTTCAGAAATAATATGTTTCATTTAATTCCCATTAAAAAAAAATTTTTTTTTACGATTTCTAAAATATGTACTTAAATTTCTTAAAATGAAATACTGCCGTAATTATCACTTTCTCTTCTTTTTTAAATTGTGATTTCTGTCATATTTATTTGTTCAGGCTAATTTTCCCTTGATCCAATTGTTATTTTATTAATATTAATAGTGAAGTAATTTAAGATAATATTTTCCACTTAATTCACATAAAACAACCCTTATCATTCAGAAATAAACCCTTATTTTAAACTCGTTCTTAAATTTAATAAGATAAAATTCTTCATTGAATTAAAATATAGCACTGAATGGGTAAAAATGAAATAAGTTCCTTAATTTTGCTTTTTTTCATATTTTTTTAATTGTGATTTATGTTATGCTATTATTACAATATTTATTTGATGATGCTTATTTTTTCTTTTCCCAGTTATAATTTTATGAATATAATTATTCTAATTCGAATTAATATATTTTATTTAATTCACATAAGACAATATTTAAATTTTTAGGACTCTAAATTGTGTCCTGAAATTTAAAACTTTTAAGCAATATTACATACTGCAATATGTACTAATGTATGTATATTAAGTACTATAAAATACTATATTGTGTGCTTAAAGGCTATATTAGTATAACATTTGTTGAAAAGGCTTTGAAGAAAAATTTTTTTTTTCAGAACAAAATTTTCTAAATGCAATTCAAAGATAAGTAACCCTCAATTTTTAGTTATTTTTATTGCGTTTTTCATAAGCAATTTATGAAGAACACTTACCATGTTAGAGTTTTATCCATGTACTGAGGGAATACGGAACAATTGATTGTGATACTGAAGGGAGCTTGTGAGCAGTAGATAAGAGTATCCAATGATTAACGTTTTGTAATTACGATTAAATGTTTGTGATTTCGCATTTTTTTAAAATTAAATATCTGATATACTGCAATATTTATTTGTTGAAGCTACTTTATCCAATTCTTATTTATGAATACCTATTGTATATTCCGAGTCGATATGTTTTGTGCAATTCACATAAAACAATCTTTATGTTTTTTAGACAGCTAATTACGATGTTGAAATTAAAACTTTTTAAATTTGTACTATTTTATGATGGTACACTGTGTACTTAAATTCCATATTATAATCAGATTTTTTTTAATGACTTAAGTAACATTCTTTCAAAATAAAATGTTTTGATAATGATTAGAAAATAGAGATCTTTAATTTCGTGTTTTTTTTGTTTTTTTTAATGTGCCATTGATGAGTGATTTTTCTGCATATATTCAATTAAAATAGAGTACGTTAACTTTACCAGAATTTGTTTCTACGTAAGAATAATAAAACTAAATCTGATAATAAAAATTTTATAGCATATTATGTGATAGATTAAAGTGACATAACACCTTTTAAAAATTAAAGAAGAAATGAGTATTTAAATTGCTTACTTATTTTAATCTTTATTGCTTACAAATGCTTGCAAATATTCAAGAATAAAGTCAAGCAGAAATATGCATGAAAAACGAATGCACATCTTTCCTTTTATGTTTATTAATCCAATAAAACGAATAAATTATTTTCGAGATTTTTTTAAACAACTTTATAAATAAACAAACCCTCTATTCTTCGTCGTGTATTTTCAAAAGATGCCTTTAAGCCTAAAGCAACAGAGTAAATAAATCCTAGAAAACATAAATGTCTGGAGACAGGATAATACATGTAGTGATTTAGCTCAAATTAGGTCTTACTGCTTATATTTAATATGAACCTCGAGGTTGTTTAGGCAACTACTCAGACTGACTTGAATTACATTTCCATTGTTTTAATCCATAGCTGTCACAGTAGTCTTTTAAGTAGTTTTTATGGGCCCCAGAGAAGCATGAAATTACACTCAAATAATACGGCAGTTTAGTTGTTTAACTAGAAAAGAATAATAAGAGTTATTAATGTCTGTCAAGATTTTTTTAAAGCAACGAATTTGTAGACGCAGGCGACGATTGTATGTTTTAACTCTATCTTTATATTCTTTATATTTTATTTTATTTCCTCTCTCAAAGCCGTTTTGTTCTAATGATAATTTGATTTTATTTCAATTTGTATTCGGATTATTTAATTCTTTTTTAATATATTATTTTTATTTACCTTTTATGCAAAAGATGGTTTGGAAAGTCTTTTATAATTTTGAAGATTATTTATAATTATTGGCCTCCTTGTGCGAATGTGAGTTTTTTTTTCTATTTGTAGAGTGTTTAAAACAAAAAAGTGATTTGTGATTACTATAATTTTGGGAATTTATGTACTACATAAAATTTATAAAAAAACATTAATTATAATATATATATACATACAAAAATTACAATATATAATACTTATACTTGTTTATAAGATTTTAAATTCATACTTATTATTTATAATATTCATGATTAACGCTTAGTATTTACGATATTAATATTATTATTTAGGATTTATAATGTATATAAAAGCTAAACATATTTTTAAAAAATAAAGCTTTTTTTAACTATACTATAGCTGTTTAAAGTTTAACTGTTAAATAGATATGATGAATTTGTAAGCTACACTGTAATCCCGATATTAATGTCATTTTTTCTTGGTTGTCTTAAAAAAGAGAAGAAAATGTTTGTTCACATTTGTTCATTAGATAAAAGTTTCGTTTTTAAATTTATTTTAAGAATCAATTTAATTATATAATAAAGATTTAATATACGACATTATTATTGATAATAAATATAATTATTTTATTTCTCCTTTTAATTTTTATTTTCATGGAACGTTTCTTCTTCACATCTTAAAAATTACATAGATCAATACATAATACAAAAATCAATAGTAAAAATATTGTAAGTTTTGAATTTTAAAAAAAATCCAAGAGAGAAAATAAAAAGTGAGAAATTCTTTAAACTTTTTAAATTCATGTTACCTAGGTAATCTGAAAATTTGCATACAGAACTTCAGCAGCCAATTTTACTAAATTAGTTATAAAAATATAGTTTGAATAAAAAAGAAAAGTAGGAAATAATTGTGCATTATGTTCGAAATAAAAAAATAATTCTGAGTCATGCATCCGAAGGGGGAAAAGATTATTCTGCAATTATTCATACATTTAATATTTTTTTCAAATATTGAGGGTGTGAAAAATCATCAAATTTAATGATATTGTAGCTTTTTTTCACCTTCCATATATATCCAGAATCATTTTTAAAAAAACTTTGTCGTTTTTTTTGAACTTTCAATAACATCACCTTAATAATTTAAGAAATTGTTTTTGCGCGATCAGTCAAAGTAAAACAAAAGCCTGCAATTTAAAAACATTTAGCGAAACCTCTTCAAATTATGCATTATAGTAGTTATCACATCACAGAAAGGTCAATTTTAAGTTTTCCCTTACATTTCTGTCTCAGTCATCCTGACCGTCTTCTACATTCACACTGTAAAAAGTCCCAGATTAAATTACACTAAAATGTACCGTCTGTCGTTGCACCGGTGCATTTTACCGTAAAACCCATTTTTACCCGAACATGTTACGAAACAAGAAATCTGATTAACTGTAGTTTTTACTGTATAATGATTACCGCAGAATCAGTGAATCACTCTAAATATTAAGTATTACTGTAAAAATAGATTTTTGATAAAATTATTTTAAGAATGATGCATCCGAAAGGCCAGTACTTTATACTGCAATTTGATCCGGAATTTTTTACGGTGATTAAAGGGTATAAATCTTGATGATGCGGTAAATCAAGTTTTCTTTTCTGTAGAACTTTCGAGTATTTCTAAATGTATGCTCTTTCCGGGATAACCTGACGAATGACTGTAATGTGTGTACAGTAGTTTTACGGTAATATTTTCTTTTTCAATTAGTGAAACTTTTAAAATTTTTATAAAAATAAAAAAAAAATTAAGTCAATTAAGAGCCAGATTTTTTTGTCTAAAAATAATATTTTTAAGCTTATTTACCTCATGAATAAAAAAAAATTTATTAATGAATTCATGGGTAACATTTTACCAGAAATACTTTCACAATTATAACTACGCACACTCAATTATTATTACCCACAACGTCTAAAATGTGTGTAAGTGTATCAACATACATCATTTGCAATTAAGGACCAAGGAAAAATTAGATGCGTGAAAATGAAGTGAGTATACAGTATTTTTTTAAGGAATTATGTGTGGAAAAAACTTATTTTTATACCTAATGGTTCCCTGGTGTTAGGAAATATCATATTTATGAAAAAAAGATAGATTACGAATTTATGAAAATTCCTAGAAAAAGAAATAATCCATCATTTAAAATATATCGTCATTCATTCAAGAAGAAATGCACTAAGCATAAGCGTGCAATATTTCATTAGTACTTCTAAAGTAATTATGCCAGTACATTTTTTGCTACAGCTGTTAGAGTTCCAAAAATAAACACTTAGTAAACCTCTTTTAGTATTTATCGTAGAATAAAAAATACATTTGTTTAAAAAAAGAACGGATCTAAATCAAAAGTTTCAGCAATGACATTTTTATTTATTTTAAAATTTTGAAAGCAACGATTTTAGTTTTTAAGTAAAAGAGAGATACAGATCATGAACAAGCGATATCTTTTAATACATCTTTAAAATAATTATTATCATAAATATAAATGTAAAAACTCTTCATAAAAATTAATTTCTTTCTTCAACAAAAAAAAAACGCTTAGAATATCGTGGACAATTTTAAAAGTTACATAACATAACCAAAAATCGTAACATAATACATAAATCCTAAAGCTTCGAATATTTTGAAAAAATCAGAAAAAAAGAGATATGTAGAAATTGATTAGTAAAATTATTTTTTCTCTAATTAAAATATTTTTATCTTCGGAAAAGTATCGTAAAATTATTTATGTTGCAAACTGTATCCAAAATCTTCAGCACCTCCCAATTCTTGTTATGTGAATCGACGCTAAAAAGATCTGTAAGTGACTTCCCATCTTTATCTCTAAAATATTTCAGAATATTTCCTCTCCTCAATAGTATCTCCGCATTTTGTTTGCTTTCGCGATATTTCCTTTAAAGCCCCTTTATCACATATTTAAAAAGACCTATCCTTTGCGTGAAAAAGTCGCACAGGGAACCATAAACAGTTTTGGAAGAGAAAGCCACTTTCTTTCTATTCTTTCCTTCACAGAACTTGCCTATCTGAACCATTTTTATGCCACCACCTTCTCTACAGATTTTTTTCAGCACCATAAAGGGTATCTAAAAGGAATAGTGTTCAGCGGAAAAAATGCTGCATAAAAAAAACCCTCCGGGGTCTGTCCGCCTTTTCATACCCCTTTCATGGTGTATTCTGTTCGATGTCCTTTGTGCCTGGGACTTTACTATTTCGCAAAGCAAAAGCCAGAATACTTGCTGAGTTAATTGAAACTTTGTGTAAGGGAAAAGCTTTCGCAACACAAAAGAAGATTTCCCAAACTGCAAGCAGCTTTCGTCTACATGTTCAGTTCATTATTTATTTCGTTGGGGTAGAAGTTATGTTTATCTTTTCTTTTTGCTGTGCCGTTTTTTTTTCGGTAATATATTTTAGAATGGAGAAAGACAATGAAATTTCACTTCCATCCGCTGCTTTGTATTGCGAAATTGCGCGTTTCTCTTGAAAGCTGAAAAAACGTTTATTTGCATTTCTCGACTTTAAATGAGTGAGTTTAAAGAGCAGCTTAGTTCAACTGTACTGCCATTTTCATTTTGTTCTCGGTAGACTGGAATAAAGGTGTTTAAATAAAGAGAGACAGTTTGCTCAAGGGACGCTAAGATGATATTAACGCTGTTAAAATAATTTAGTTTCTTTAATTCAAAATAGTAGTTTGTTTTGAGAATGATTTATTTTAAACAAAGATTTTTTTGTGAAAATATTTAAAAGAACATTATTGGTCTGTCAAAAAGAAAATTTTCGTATTTATTTGTAGATCAATGAACAGTTGTTGACATTTCGAGGTAGCTTGTAACTGTTTAGCGTTATTCGTGTTGTAAAATAATTTAAAAGATCCAGTTACCATCTGAGTTCTGAAACAAATATTGCAACATAAAAAATTTTTTAATTTATCTAAAAGTAATTGTTATAAATGTTTATTTTGGGAATAAAAAAATAACCATACATTACTCAGTAACATTGCTTTACAATAAAGTAACATAGTTTTACAGTTCTGTGCATTATATACACTAAGGGATCGTTAGCAGATTTTTGAGGAAAAATTGTTATTTTCGTTTTCTATTGCTTAAAATTTATTTCATTTATTATTGTTTAAAAATGTTTTTGGGGGAAAGCTGACAAATCTTTTTATCACTTTGATTATAGGAACATAATAAATATAAAAAGCTATGAATTAAAGTATAGTATAATAAAAGCTGATAATAATTCGATGAAATGTTGCGCTAATTGTTGTATCCTTTTAATATTGCCTGAACCTAATGTTTTAGACATCCAGAGATTAAAGTCAAGTAAAGCATAACTAGCAGTAAAATACCTAATTGATAAACTGATACGCAGAATTATACGCAAATACGGCATACAGGTATATATGCAGAGCTATCATACTGTTTCTTTTAAGAATGATAAATTTATGAGTATGCAGTGCTTGAGTATGAAAAAATTCTTTCTTAAAAAGCATGAATAAAACTCAGATTTTTTGTTTTTGCATTGTCTATATTTTGCAAAAATTTCTCTAAATCTCCTCTTATTTAACATCTTTTAATATATGTATCTTTATTAAGATACTTCTCGATATTATACATCTGACGCATGGCGTTACTGTAATTTCGATAAAATTTTAAGCAATCGATAAAATTATATATAAATATATAATTTTATCGATATATATATATTAAATATA
>NC_092210.1:34890693-34930602 GCF_043381705.1 Parasteatoda tepidariorum | reverse complement strand
ATATATGACCTTTAAAATGTGCATTGTTACCCAAATACTAGATAAACTTCAGAAACATATAATAAATTGTTATTTTATATCATTAAAAAAAGGATAATGATCTGAAGCAAAAAAGGATTAAATATAACCCAGTTTTCCAATAAATTATGTTAAAAAATTTTCAAAACGAAAATAAACCATAACTCATATTTTTATGTTTTAATAAAAAAAGTAAAATCCTCATTGTGAATTTATATAAATTCAATCAGAGCTTTTAATTTTTCCGAAAATGAAATTGCAGAAATAAAATAACAGGAAATTGAACTGATTTTCGACCCAAACAGGCATAAAAACTGAGCAATATAAAACTTTATTTGTCATTGGACTTTTTACTACTGATGATGAATACCCCGATTGGAATTCACAAAACAAATAAAAGGAGGGGAAAATGCACAATAAAACTAGAAAGCAATGTTTTACCAAGAGTTGAGAAAAGAAAAAGCTATTTCTTTTCCCTTTGATTATCTCGAAATTACCCTTCCGTAGGGAAAAGTTTCCCCAACCAAAGCCAATGAAAGCAAACTCAATATATACACGATTCCAACTTAAAAGTGGATTTCTCAGCGGGGGTCGTCTGGGTAGGGATTCTAAAACAGCCACAAAAACTTTTGTTTACACGGTGTGTTTTCACTTGGACTGCTATCAAAAATCTAGGTCACTGAATTTCTTTGGAGCTATTTCTTTAACTGGTCCCATTTTTTCCCCTTCTTTCTCATGTCCAATCGATCGCTCGTCCTATGTGTACTAGTGAAGAGCGTGTTTCTCCCGTTTCCGAGATATTCATCTTCTTGATGCATCGTTAGAAATGAAATATTTGAATGAGTGAAGGTGGTAGGTTTCTGTCTTGCCTTCCATTAATTTGCTTTTAAGATTGGGTTGCTTTAGTTGCTGCAAGGCATTTCCGGCCATTTATCACTTTTAAGGATTTAGTCTGTTGAATGTAATGATTCCATGCTTAGTAATCAGCTAGGGTTATTTTTCTCAGTTGCATTTTGCTCGCCATTTTGTAGCTTAGTTGCCAGGAAAATATTTCAATCACGTTTGCCATTTAGAGTTAGAAAACTTAGTTTTGTGCTATTTTTCGTTAAGATGCCCTTTGTACATTATGCTTCTTTGAGATATCTACGAATTCTAACTCACTTAACTCCATTGACACAATGTGACTGTTTAATAAAAATTATATATTTTAAAATTGTTATTATTTTTAATATATTCCTTATAATTTATTTATTATTATTTCATTACAGTTTCTCATTTCTCTGACATGTCCTTTCAAACGCCCGTTTTACTTGTACCAGTAGTGTTCGTATCAATTTCGATTCAAAGATATTTATCGCCTTGGCGCATCGCTAAAATAAAATATTCGAAAGAGTGAAGGTGGAAGGCTTATGTCTAGCCTTCTATTGAATTGTTTTTAAGATTGGGTTCAGTTAAGTTTAGTTTAAGTTTAGCATTATTTTTCATTAAGATTTCATTATTTTTCATTACTAAGATTACTATTTTTTTAAGAAATCTACAAATTCTAAATAGCTTAACTTCATGGACGCAAAGGGACTGTTTAATTAAAAAGAATATATTTTATTACTTTTGTAAATATTCTGAATTTATTTATAGTAATACCATTAAAGATACCGATATCTCTGGCATGTTCATTTGAACACCAATCTTACTTGTACCAGAGGTGATAGTGTCTCTTCTCTTAGGTTTAGTTGCTGCAAGGAATATCCCGCCATTTATTACTTTTAAGGATTTAGACTGTTGAATGTGATTTAATGCTTAGTAGACAGCTTGAGCAATTTTTCTCTGTTATATTTTGTTGGCCATTTTGTAGCTTAATTGCCAGGAAGATATTTTAATCACATTCTCTATTTAAAGCTAGAAAACTTTGTTTAAAATTAATTTTTGTCAAGACATAATACTTCTTTAAGAATATCTACAACTTCTAAATCACTTAACTTCATCAAAATAACGTGGTTGTTTAATAAAAAGATTATATTTTTATTTAATTTTTTGTAATATTCTGCTATAATTTAAATTTTTTTCTGTAAGTTGTCCCATTTCTCTGACACGTCCTTTTAAACGTTCGTCATACGTGTACCAGTGATGAAAGCGTTTCTTTCGTTTCTGAATTGTTCATCTTCTTGATCCATTATTCGAAACGAAATAGTTGAACGAGTGAAAGGGGCAGAATTCTACCTTGCCTTCCCTTTATATAATTTTAAAATCAGATCTCTTAAATGCAATGATTCAATGCTTAGCAGTCAGCCTGAACAATTTTTGTCTTTTATATTTCGCTGGTCATTTTGTAAGCCTGGCTGCCCAGAACGATATTTCAATCACTTTCGCTATATAAAAGTTCATATTTTTTTCAGCATGAAGTGCTTAGTACATTATGCATTTAATAACATCTGAAAAAAATAGCGAATATAAAAACGGGACATCCTCAATAACCTCTGATCTAATTAACATATTTACGCCCACTGGATTTCAATTTTAAGGGTTCGAGGGTGGGACCTCAGATAGGCTTATTAGTTTGTGCGCACGATATTTCTTTTTCCTTATTTTTTTTTTCAATGGATTTTTATTTTTGACTCTCAAAAAAATGAGTAGAGTGAGCAGAAAAGCAGCAATCTTGGCAATATGGTCAAGGGGGGAATAGTTCATGGGCTTTAAGGTGAATGGCACATATGAAATTTGGTCTACTTAATATTAATGTTACTTTTGACGTATTTCGAGATATTTTGAGATTTTTTTTTAAGCTAATTGAAAAACATTTCCAATCAATTATACCTTTCATTGTAATAAATATTTATTATTTTGTGTTATTTGAAGAAAAAATAGTCGGAAAATTTTTTGCCAGATATTCAAAATATTACATTATTTTAATAATGTAATTTTATAAGACAAAGTACAAAATTTGAAAAAATCAGTTCAATACCTCCTGTAAAAGCTCGAATTTTACTACGAACTTGTTTCATTTTATCTGTCGTGTTTATTAGATTTCTTATCGACTGTACTAATGAATAGTGTTTTTTTCCCATTTCTCTGATAATGATTTTTTTTGTTGAAACAATATTAAAAATTATATTCATTTGTTGCTTTCAGTTTCCTTTCTGAAAGTTATATTCTATGAAAAACATTCCCTGCTGCATTTTAATGGTTGTTATGCAGCCTAGTTCCAAGGAAAAAAGAAAATATCTTCTTTTAAAGAAAAACGATTTACAACGTCGCTGCGTTTTTTCCACGAAGAAAGCCCCATTAACGGACAAAAAAACATTAAAAAAAAGATAAAATAAATGATTCATCTGCCTTGAATTTTTTATCAGAATATAACTTAGATGTAATCACTACATTTGAGATAACGTTCATTAATTAGCTTTGACAATAAATTAAGCAACGAAATCAAGCAAAATCTGTAATATATTTAAATAACTGCATGAATTTGTATTTCAATTGAGGACACTCTTGAATGCTCGGCGTGACATATATGACCTTTAAAGGGCTGAAAATGAACTTTTTAAAATACTCGCAATGAACCATTTTTGATTTAGAATGGAGAACAAAGAAATTAAAAAGTCATAGAAAACACATTTACTTTTCATGCATATTATTCATCCTATTACTAAGATTAACACATTTTAAATGCAATTGATTATTATTAAAAATTAAAAAATCTTTTAGAGGAACATTCTAAGAAAGGGGTGGTTTTCTAAAGCCATCAATTGTTCGATTGCTTTTGCGAATATTTATTTAAAATTGAGGCTCAATTTATAAAAATTATTTTGAAATCCCCAAAAATTATTATTTTTTATTTGTATAAAGTTTGTATCGAACAGCAGATCCAACGCAAGCATTTTCATTTTTTTTTTGAAAATTGCTAACTAATTTTACGATTTACGAACACCAGTGAATAAATTAAAACTATCCAATTAAGGTCAATTCCAATTTTGTCAAATATACAGCAAAGTTCATTTTTCGCTCCACCCACATATCTTGTATTATATTTTGAAATTCTTAAACACTATACAAAAGCAAAAGGGCAAATTTGAATTTAACAACGTCACAAAAATGCTGTTGTTCGCTTCATAATTTCCTCATCTTATTTTTCTTTTAATCTCAGTTTCTAAAAGAAGTATAATTTATTCTACCTAAAATGCTTTTGTAATTCTCTTATTAACTGGAAAAGGAACTCAAAGTTTGGAACAAATTGTAAAATCATGCAACAAAACAAATGATTTTCGCATTACTGCAGTCGATTGTATTGAAGCCGCGTTTTCAACAAATTATCTTTTAATTGATCTATATCCAAGCCATTCACTCGACTAGAATGCCATTAGAAAAGGGCTTTTCATCCATGGGCTTTGTTTTGGGATATAAAAGACCTCCATTCTCTCAGGATTTATCATTTTAAACCCGTTTTATTCAGCGAAAATTTATGATTCTTCCTTAACACATCCGTTAATAAGAAATCACGCGATATAGGAAAAGCTAAAGATTTACCGTTTCGTGTTAATTACTGTTTTTTGTTTGTTCGTTTGTTTTTGGGTTTATGGTTTTGCTTCTATAAATTTTTTTTCATCAAAAAGCAATGATTTTGGATTGTATTTATTTTTAAAATATATATTTACTTTTTCACATTGGAGCTATTGAAAAACTAAATACGGATTACTTTAATTTAATAAAAACAGTAAGCTAACAGTAAATATGCATTAAAATTGAGTAAAAATAACGCCTAATATCAAAAATCGTAAAATTTGCTGAAACATATATATATTTTTTGTAATTCCATGGTACACCTATAGCAGTAATAACTTCAACAGTTATTTCTGTAGGGATGAAATGATTCTAAGTAACACCGAAAAGTGCACAAGCTTGAAAAATTATTATTTTTGATTTCTACTAAATCATACTGAATCATAATTTTATCATGCAAGGATAATCTCATTTTCATACCTTTCATCATCATTTATCATTTTAAGCATCTATCAGCATACATTATTGCAAAGGCTGCAGTACTTACTAATTTTGATTAATATTGAAAATGTATCAAATGGCATTATAACGTATGGATTTCATAACATCTCAAGCTACAGCATCAAATGACTAGAAATACGTAAAAGCCAAATCCAAGCGTTAGTGAAGAACCCAGTTACCTCGTTCCAAATTAAGCAAATTACTAATAAATTAATTAAAAAAGTGATTAAGTGATTAAGCATAATAGCCAATTAAGCAAATATATCATTTTATTAAGCTACATTTAAACTGCATACAAAACAAGTTTCTTCCTTCAAAACGAAAAGCCAGTCTCATACTGCCCTAAAACTGAAACTTAAATAAAATTAAAATTAACAACCGACGTTATGGATATTGGCGATGTTCTTTTTTCATTATTGTTTAACTTGCTTTTAAAAAAAAATTAATAAATCCCTTCATAGGTAAGCGCGCAATCAAGTATTAACAGTAAAAAAATACTTACTTCTTTGTGGTGTTATCTAAACTCAGCTTTTTAACTTTTATTAGAAGCAAGTTTAGCGAAGTTTTAATAAGGAGTCATTTAACCCCCACTCGTCGTTTGTTTGTTTTTCTAAAAATACGAAGAAAACGTGGAGGAAAAATGATCTGCAGCACCCGCTACTGTGGTGAAGGTTTTCTGTCACCGGGCATTTACATATAAAATATAATTTTCTTTGCATGAACTGTTTCTTACTATTATTAACCATCCTCATATAAGGAGTAAAAAATCTGGTAAAATTACCGTACTGTATAGTAATGATAACTCTGGTTAAAAAAAAGAAGAAAAAACTAATCTCTGTTGGTTGGTAATGACGGTATTTAAACCATTCCCGTTTACATGGTGAGAAGTTTACCAGAAATTCTGGCATTCAATATTATAGTTGCTATTACCCCACAGTTAGCAACGAAAGAAAACTGAGAAGCAAATTTAACTACATAAATGGTTTTAATGTCATTCCATAAGGCAGTGGTTCCCAAATGATGTTTCAAGGAACCATAGGGTTCTGTGGAAGTTCCGTGAGTTATCACTTTTTATAACCGGTGATGAATTTAGAAGCGTCTGATTATACTTACATCAAATCAATAATTCATAATTAATTAATCTTACCATTGCCATAAGGATATTGTTCCAAGTAAAATGCCAAAGAAATAGAAAAAGCGTTTTTTAAATGAAAATATATATCTTCTAATAACAGTATATCGAACCAATTGTGAAAAAAACAACCATTTTAAAAATATTCCATTAGCAATTCCTGTCATACTTTTCAAATCAAAGTAACAAATTCTTTAATAAAGAATTATGCTCCCATAAAAACCATTTTCAACATTTAAAGCAATTCCTTTGGATTTTCCTTTCGAAGTAAACCATAATTCGGCTTATTTTAATCTTTCCCAGCTTATGTATCTACACCAGAAATAAATTAATGACTAGATTAAATATAGCACGAGGACAGTAAATTTAATTGTCGGAAATAAAACCTAATTTATGATTATTTATGATAAAACGGTGAGAAATCTACATTCCTCTAATTAAATATTTTAACTATAGTCTTTTATAGGTTATAATGCTCACAATTGCCCTAAACTTTAAACCTAATTTATAAAGTTAGGATCCAATAGTACAGCCTAAGTTTTTCTCTATACTTTATTTATAAAGTATGAATTAGGGTCCTCTATAGGTAGGGGTGAGGGTCCGCATTGCCTGGTCTTCTGGTACTGTACTGGTTTTGCTTTCGTGCACACGAGTTTTCATTTCAATTTTGACGTATAGGCTTGGCGGGCCTGTGTCGCCTTATCCATATCTTTTAAAGTAGGGGTTTCGTCAAAAGATGCTTGATTATTTAGGATTCCGTAGTCGAAAAAATCTGGTACCACTGCTCTTAGGTATCATGATAAATTTAATAAATTTCACACATATTATAAAGCAATATTTTATCCTTAATTTAACCAAAATCATTACTAAAACTCATCGGTAAAAGTTGGAGAACAATTTGGTGCTGAGCTTGAAACGAGGTAAATTTTACCATATCCTGGTGGTTTTAAATATACTTTTTTCTCAGTGTAATATTAAAGAGAAACATAAACGAGAATACATGCATTTATGATTATTTTAGCCAACATTCAGTTGAAGAAAATAAGTTAAAAATTTTTTTTTTCTGAATTAAATATAAAAGTAACGAAACCACTACTTACTGCGTATATAAGCATTTTAAAAGAACAGCTTATTTCAACAAAGTAAATGTTTATTGAACTTACTATATATTCTTTATACATTGGATATTCCAAACTTTACTCCATTTTATCCAGATTTATTCTGCCTCGTAGATCACACAGCTGTTTCTTTATCCCTTTTACCTCAAAACACTATAGAGCTTTCTTCATGAACTAAATCACTGTAGACTGGATAAAAAATCACAATGTGTTCAATACGTTATCAGTGTATCAAAAGGGTTTTGCTGACATTTAAAGTATTGATCCCTACTTTTAGGCGCCAAGGTTTATTTTTATAAAGACCGATAATGTCTCCTACCGAGAAAATGAAAAGCTTGCTGACGTTTTATATTCCTAGTAAAATAGAATTTTTTTAGTAAATAATGTTAAGCAAATAGTATATAAATAGTTATCGTTACTTCGATGCGAACTATAAATATACTATTTTTGATGCGAACTTTGATGCGAATGTATAACAAAATATTTTTATAACGATGAAATGTTGTTCTTCAATAAAATGTATTATAATTAACGATTGTATTACCAAAAAGTATGCAAAATAAAATTTTCAAACTAAGTAAAATAAAAGTAAGATTATTTTTGATATGAAGAAAAAAAGAATTTTTTTTTTATTATTTCCCTAACTAATTTACTCATATAGCTTAAAATATCTTTAAGATCTATTGAAATATTATATTATATAAGTTTCTTGTTGGCAATAAATTCAGAAAAAAGGATGAAAGAAATTGAAATTTAAGAAGAAAAAGAGTTTTTTTAAAACAGTTTCACTTCATAATTTTTTTATGAATTTAATTTAGTTTCTTCATGAATTATTTTTCTCATTGACAATGAAGAAGACTACCAAGTGAGTAACAACTAATAAGCACGAAAGAAGAACTCAATATATTAGATATAAATTACTAAAATAGTTACTACTGTGCTGTGGGGGAGCTGGGGATAAAGCTTTCGCCCTCCAATGAGGTGACAAAAAATCATTATGATTCAGATCATTATGATTATCTACTAGTCATGATGGCTTGTCGATATGAATCACGCACCTATCTCACACCGACAAAGTACTGACGTAAAATATCTTCAGTGGTAGATATTAGATTCCCCTTGCCGTTAAGCTAAACGGGGGAGATTTTCTAGGTTTTTCTCACTATGTAGCGCAAGTGTGGGTTGGTTCCATCAAAAAGTCCTCTTTTAAGGCATAAAAGAATATTTTTTTAAGAATATTTTAAAGAATATTTTTTTCTCCCAATACTGGAATCTAAGAGTTCCCTTGTCTTCTGGATTGGATTAAAAAATTTCAAGGTCACGGAGTCGATCATTATGAGTCGTAAACTCATAATTGGATAGGCAGTTCAATGACGACTATAAAATGGATATAACTGGTATCGTGGTAATAGGTAAATAAATCATTAATGTAAATACTTCGTCTTAGTTTTTTATGGCTCATCGAAATGGAATCGTGCCAAATTGTATATAAATCAAATATTTCCCATGATATATGTTTTATATTTTCTGAATTTTATATTAAAAATTATATCCCGATTCATAAAGAATTAGACTAAAATACACTAATTTCAAACGAGCGAGTAAGCCGACCTCGGATTGTAAAGCAATCTGAACCGAATTGCGACAATGGTTCCGGGTATGAGTATATATATATATATAATTTCTGGCATTTTAACGAAATATTTCCCAGAAGAAGCTTTGAAGTATCTTTCCGTTTGTTACATAAAATGAAAGAAAACATGAGTTATATTTCTATTTAATTTAATAAATCTATTCGTAACATTTTTTTTAACCTAAATATAATACAATAATATATAAGAACGACCAATAATATATTGTTCATTTATACCTATTCTAGCATGTAATGTATTTAAAATCAGAATAAGAAAAGTAATTTTAATAAGTAGCAGACTGTTTATAAATAAAAATCAAATATAAATGATGATTAATGAAAAAATATCAAGTAATTTAAATTTATTCAGGTGAAGTATGTCAGAAATATAACTTTTAGGTAAACATAATCGAACAGCTAAACAAATATGTGACTACGGTGTCAAGGAGGGTCTCATTTTAATGAATTAAGTTCAAAATTATCACAGTCCTATTCCACTCCCGCAATCTGAGTGGGCTCGTATTTTCTTAGTACGGCTCAGATCTCTTGCCGCTTTATGATTAGAAACCACTGTTTGTAAGAATTGCTATCATCAACTACGCATTTAATTAATGTTTTTCATAACTACTGCTTACAAATTAATTCACAGAGAAAAACACGAATAAATTAAAACATTCCATAACCTGTATAGATTTAAATTTATAAGTTTTTTTTTGGCATTTTTCTCCTAAGTAAAGTATTTTTTTTCTACATATAAAAAGTAATTTGATTTGTGAGGAGTTTTTTTTTCCTTCAAATTTAATCAGAACTCAGTTATATGAATGATTTTATCATTGAAAAATACTTCTGGTTGACAGTAATTCCTTATTTGAAAACAATACTAAAAATATCGAACTAAAAAAATATAAAAAGAAAAACTCTGAATATTTTTTACAACTACCCGTCAATCAATAAATTCGCCAGGCGTGAAATTGAATAAAAATCTTCTCCCAAACGTCCCTTCTAGCCCCAGACATTCAAGAAAGAAAAGAATAACAAAATTAAAAAACAATTTAAGAGACATGGATACTGTGCTTTAGATAACTAAGTTTTTAAAGGCAAATGAATCAGCACCTTCGTGTTTATTTTTTAGGTATCTAAACATCGAGCGTAGGGCGCGATTAAAAAAATAAATTGCTTTTGAAAATGGAGAAGAGAAATAATTTAATGGAAAAAATATAAAAGAAAAAGTATTTTGATGTCTGAAGCATTTTTTTATAGTTCCTAAAAAATTGTGTTCTTTTTTGTTTCTTTAAAAGTACTTAGCTGTTTCATATGTATGAAAACGATTATTTCGATCTTTAAAATTGAGTTAAACCTTAAAGCCTAATCTAAAACAAAGTTTTATTTCTAATGTGATAGAAAATATTACTGCTATTTTTCAAAAAAACAATTATTAATGCAACATCATTTTTGACAGTTTCTTTGTAATGGTTTTTTACAATTTGTTTATGGTTTTATAGATAAGATAAAAAAAATTCTTTTCGAAGAGAACAAGATATTATAAGTTTTTTGAAGTCTTTCAAATTATCCCACAATTTTATAAGTAATTTGATTTTAATTACAAAAAAATTTAGCTCAAAGTTTACTTTATAAATATTTATTATCAATCAATCAATCTTTATCAATCTTTACGTGCACCATCTTACAACAATTATTTAAGATTACTAATAAGTATAAACAAACTAATGGCAATAAATTAAAGTAGAGAATTACAGAATAATAGAAATTTTATTATTTAGAAATAAAGATATTTATAACTGTGCTAAACATGTACAGTTTTTAAATAATTTTAATTAATAGTTAGAAAGAAATTGAAAGTTTTAAATTTCTAATGAGCATGAAAATAAAATTATCGTTTTACTTGTAAGCGAAAGATGCTTACGTTTTACCCCAAAGTAACAAGATATACGCGCATGGTATGGCAGTCCCGTTGATTAAATGTTAGCTGAAACCGAATTTTTCGGACTTTGGACAGGCCAATCTATTCAGTTGACTCCTTTGTTATCATACCAATCTATGGTGGATCTTGCAACAAGGCTTTCTCATCATTATAGTAACATGGTTAATACCCAAAAAGATGCTGCCAATTGCCATGCAGATTAGAATGGAACTTACTAATATTCTAAATACAGTTCATATCAAATAATTATATATCGGGAGCATCTAGGCAAACTATTGGCTGATAACGGTCTTTTTAGTCCTTATTCAATCAAAATTCATAAATAATAAACACTATCTAACAAAAAGTATTTGACCACGCGTGATGCAAGGGAGTTACACAATTTATTTGATTTCAGCAGTTGGTAAAGCATCTATTAATAGTCTCAATTATTCATTGCAGACTTTTATGCCTTTAAAAAATTCCTAGTATGTTGCAACACCTCGTGGTACTTTCTTTCATTCGGCATGGAGATAGTCTTAACCAATTTTGAAATGTTGTAGCACGTCTTAGTTCGGTGATCTAACTCATCCAAAATATTATTGTATTAATTAGTCCAAAATAGTTTTGAATCTGATCTCTGGAGAGGCTAATCCATTCGGTTAACCCTTTGTTCGCAAAAAAAAACCCTATTCGCTTAACCCCCTGTTGGATCCAGCAAACTGATATTCCTATCCTTGAATTTTACGCGGATGAAATCCAAAAAATATGCCAAAGCATGAAAGGCTGCACTGTCATTCAAAAGAGTACTACAAATGTCCTTGTTGTCCGCAATGTAAATGTCCATCAATCATAAATTTGGGTCAAGAATTCGGAGATGGGTTAGGAATTTGGGTCAAGGAAAAAAAATCTATTGAAATTACAGTACTCTATGAAAATGACATTTATGGTAAAAACAACACTCATACTTCTTTTAAGGACACAAAAATACGATATTTGACCCATTTATTTGGTAATTTTTCGGTTAGTATGATCACGGTTTAACGGAAATTCTGCTTTTAAAAAATATAGTTTTTACTGCTTTCAAATTTTTGTTTCTTATACAAAACCAAAAAGTAAATTAAATCCAGTAAATGGTTGTTATGCAACGCCCTGAGATATCATGATACAGTTACTAAACTTTAAAGAATTATACTAAGATAATTGTAAAAATAAAATTAAGATTAGCATTAAAAATTATCAGTGGAAAAATCATTATAATATGGACATTCATATGGACATTTTTAGGTAAAAATATGTGATTGTTTTTGTATATACGCTAAACAATGCAAAAAAATTTCTATCTCCCAAAACACAAAAAAAAAACCTTTGCGGATTTTATTTTTTTATTTAGAAGGATATCAACTATGCTTTGAACTATTATCTTAAAAGCAAATGCATATACTACTGAGTTAGGAATCAATGCAGTTACAAAAGCAAATTTTTAAAAATATTCGCATTTGTCTTAACAAAAAACAGGTCGTTGCGCTACCGTATCGGGGGTGTCATCCCCTCTGCAGAGGATCAAAATTGTGATGGCATGTCTTCGGATCATCCTCAGGGATGTTTCCCAGACGGTCGCCAATAGCCCATGGTGCAGCTCTAGTGCGACGTAAAATGAACTACAACAACTTAACAAAAAACATGCCTAAAAATTTAAACTTTACTTTTTTTCTCTTAGTCTGTGGTTCAAAATATGAGTGCTATAATAATGAGCACTCATGAATAATTGTAGTAAATTATTTTTAAAACAACGTGGGATATCGTGTTTAAGGGGGAGTAAAACGTGAAAATATCTAATTTTGAGATAAACGCATTAAAGACATAAAATTATAAGTCTATCAACTGTTTTCACTTAGCACAAAAACTGCTATAACTTTACGAACCAAAACTGCTATAACTTTTTTTTATAAGTACGAGTACGAACAAAAGTATTTCAAGAAAGCTAAGATTACATTGATTCTAAGTTTATAATAAACTCAATATCAAAAATTTTGGCCAAAATCTTTTTTTTTTCGTTTTTTGAACTAGACATCTTTATTTGAATACTCAAAAACTCAAAAAATATTTTGCTGATTTCGTTCAAATTTCGTATTTGTACGTTTAAAATTTATTACTTTAAAATTTGTCTACAGTAAATTGCAAAATTTGACTACTATTAGATAAAATAATAAACAATTACTAACAAATTAAAAAATATATTATATTTAAATAAACGAATTTCATAACAGTGTGCAAAATTTTTTAATTCGAAAGAAAAGTACTAAAAGTATAGTAAATATCATAAAACGTGAAATTAACATTGAGAAATCCAAATTATCCTCCACTCGCTTGATTATCATAAGAAATTTGTGTATTTAAGAATACAGCCTTGCACCATTAAGATTGAATTCGTAATATTGATTGAGGTACTTAAAAATCAGGTCGTTATATCAAAAATTACTCAAAAAGATCGTTTTCTTATTAGGAGCAGTGAACGTAGTCTGATCAAAATATTTAGTAAGGAAAAAAACGAAAGTTCTTAAGATTTTTTTTTCATTTCCGTTAAAGGTTTATAGGGATTAGGATATCATAATTAAAAATTTAGATTTTATCGGGATTAAGAATTAGGATATTCTAGGGACTTAAAAGAATAGAAAATTTCAAAACAAAAACAAATAATTTACATTAAACCTTTGATAACGGTATATCTTGTTGTACTATCACATGTGGGACACGCGTTGTACCTGCAGTAAGCAAAATGATAGTAAGTAAAAGAAAAGTGTTAAAACCTTCAAAGATTTC
The DNA here is from genome assembly GCF_043381705.1 of Parasteatoda tepidariorum. NCBI lineage: Eukaryota > Metazoa > Arthropoda > Arachnida > Araneae > Theridiidae > Parasteatoda > Parasteatoda tepidariorum. The sequence continues at coordinate 34,916,962 of NC_092210.1, read as the reverse complement.
GCTTTCTCTCTGACCCCCTCATTCCAGTCTCCCCTTCAGGGTAAAAGCTGGCTTGGAGAAGAAAAAAAATGAAAATCATAGTTACCCCCTTCAAAGAGCAGCAATGCCTTTAAAATGGAAATGTCATGAATGAAATAAACCAACCATAAAAATACTGTGTGAAATAAAGTAAAGTTTAAGTTAACATAATTAACCGTAAATATACGTGTCTAGTGATCAAAGTTATAAGTAACGTTCACATTTATGTCAGAATTACTTTAAATATCAGTAAACTTTTCTTATCTTTTTTAATCATAAAAATATGTGTTTTAAACTTCAATAACGAAGTAATGGGAGCATAAAACTTAAAATTCCTAATCCAAGCTCTAATGCTAAAATCTGAGTTCAAAGATTACACAGCAAAATGGCCTCAGGAGTCAAACTAGATACTTTTTATGATATGTGCTAAATGTATAATACTATTTATTCATATGATATCAACAAAATAAATTGTGTCATGTTACATTTAAGCTATGTTCGGTACAACATTAAAAAAAAACGTTGTTTTTTTAAAATCAGAATTTGTTATGTAGAACGTATAGTTGACTATATTGTTTTTATTTATCTGGATAAAAATACACTTTATAAGTATAATGAAATTTCATTTTGTAATTACATAATAATAAACTAGAAAAAGTTAGAAGAATGTTTTAGCCTTGAGCAAACGGTTTCCTACTTTTAATTTTTGGGTTTGCATCTTTGTTTAAAAAATTTCAACGGAAAAACGTTTTTTATGTCAGTTATTTATCTTTGCTTTTAATTAGCTCCGCTTCTTTTGTGTGTAAGCTATTCATTTTGTATTTCGTCATTCATTTAAAAAAAAGAAAAAAGAAATTAAGGAACTAGGAATTTTTCCGATAAAAACCACATTTCTGGGTAAAAATAATTTTCAAAAGCTTTTAAAAGCAAATATTCGTAAAGCAAAATATTTGTGCATCAAAATAAAAATAAGTAGACTTGTTAAATGAGTGAGTTCAGTGATTGAAATTTAATAACGAATTATTATCAAATTATTAGTTTTCTTTATCGGTAAGCAAAATAAGACATTTAGAATCTGGTGATTTGTAAAATAAATTATATGATAAACAAATATAAGATTTATTTTTATCAAATAAAAAATGTACAATTTGTGCTTAGTTCTTTAAAAATATGAAATAAAAAGCTGTTTAAAAATTGGTTGCGTATTTAAAAATTTCATATTTGATTGACTTCGAAACAACAAGAAAGAAAGCAACAAATAATTTCATTTTTCCCCGAAAGAATAAAATAGGTACGTATGACATGAAGATGCAGCCTTTTTTTGTTTTTGTGTATTAAGCTAGAATCTGTAACAGGAATTGTAAAAAGGGAAATACCCATATTTTCATAAAACTGTTTTACCTCGTCTTTCATATACATTGCCTAATTCTTAATCCTTAAAAAAATAAAAAATAAAATTTTATAAAATAGGGGAAGTCTTTAAAAATTTGGCACATGTATGACTTCAAAACAGAATGAAAACAAACCAGAAATACGATAACTCTTTTTTTTTCTTTCTAAAGAGCAGAGTTAAAGCGTGTAGTATTACCGTGTAGCTATAAAATATGTAGCCTTTTTTTAAATCATTGTGTTGTAACCTTGTAAGTGAAATAGGAATTGGGAAATGGGAGTTAGCCTGACTTACCTTGTCTAAACTTACATTATTTTCCATAGAATATTAATTCATATTTTTTTCTCTTTTTTAACTTAAAATAAGCCACATACCTGGAATCTTTTCAATAAATTTATCATCTTTAAAAAAGTTTGTATTTATTTGTTTTTTACTTCGTAAAAAAAGAAAGTAAAGGAAGCTAGATATTTAAATAAAGCGCTATGATCTGATTACTGAACTATTCTAAAACAATTAAATTTCCTTTTGCTTAAAAATACTGAAATTTCATAAGCTTTTATTTTTGAAAAAGTGTAATTACTTAAATTGCGTCATACACTTAGGCCATTTTATACTTTTCCACGAAAAGAAAACCGCCTATTGTAATTTAAATAAATTATTTTGTTCAATACTTGTCTTCTCTTTGGAATTATGGATCAAATTGAAATTTTTGTTCAACAATGTGTCGGAATAAATTTTTAAATGTATTCTTAGATTCCAGCTTATTTTTAATCCCATTTTAGTCAAATTAATAAACTCTTTACTAATTTGAAAGCAAAAATGTTTGTACATAGATTATAGATTTCGCTTTTTTAAAATACTTGTGTTAAACATAGACTGATGATAGTATTGCTTTAACTAGTATTTTAGCATTTTATTCTTCAAAATTTAACTCTTATTATTTTTTTCTTAATTTCTAGATGAAACTTGTAAGAAACTGAAGCTTTATTTAAAATGTAACTTTACAAAAATAATATAAGCATAAGAACAAATAAATTGGTAATGATATATTTATTTCAGTACATAAATAATTCAAAGCTTTGGATTTGAATTTAAGCATTGCTTTAAAAGTTGAACTACTCTTAAATCTTTAATTTTTAAATATATTTAAAAAAACATACATTTCAGAAAAGTATTTTTCATAAATTTTAAGAATACACCATTCCAAACAGCGTTTAAAAACACTTAAATTATTTTCAAATTAAGTTTTAAAGAAGAGAATTGGGTTCACTTTTTATCTTTAGATGTTTTATAACATTCCAGAAATTCTTGCTCAGAACAGAAAAATGTTTAAAAGTAAAAAGAACTGACTTTCTTAAATTTTTTTATACACTTAGTGTTCCTTTTATTTTTCTAGTACTTAAATTCACTTTCTACTCAATATATTTTTCGTCTGTCTTTACAAAAAAGCAAAACTTTAAATAAAGCTCTGTGTTTAAAGCTAAGCAGTTCTCTTTAAATTTAATTCAATATACATATTTCATTTTCAGATATATATGTTACACATGTTACTTACATACATCCACTAATCTGCTCCATATTTGGCATGCTTGCATTTAAAACACGGTATTTAGTATTTAAGATCTAAAAACGTTACGACTACATTGTAAAAAAATACCGATCAATGTATGGTATAAAGTGCCAGTATTTTGGGTTCATCATACGTTAAATAAATTTTACCTTAAAATCAATTTGTACCTCAAAATATTACATTGTAAATTTAATCGTAATATTTATTTAAAAGAAGGGTTCAATAATTTTACTGCAAAAATTGAGGTATATCTGATAATTTGTTTCGTACCATGTTCCGGCGGAAATAGATTTTACGATTAAAATACCTTGAGTTCCGGCACCTTGAGTTCCGGCCTTAATATAAGTAATTTTACTCACTACCGGAATTTCTTACATTGTACCGGCTAGCGCTTTAATTCACCAAAAAGATTTTTTATTAAAAAACTAAAATGGGCACAACTGCATACGTTTCTAATCATTCTTGTATTTATAAGACTAGATAAACTTGCAGTATTGTTATATTTATAACACCCATTCATTAAATAAGAAAATATATTAGGAAAATTTAATTAAATTCTAGTGTTTTGAAAAATACTTTAGACATTTTTAATATTTTATGTTTTTGTAATATTGGCCTTATATTCTCCACCGTTTTCTATATATTCTTGAAGTAATACATTCTATCTTAGCTAAAAAATAAAATTATAAAATATTTTTTAAAGAAAGTATGCTATTGACACCGCACGTAATTCCCTACATTTTGACAAAATTCCGAGTTAAATCTTGAGACTACAAAGGATATAAGAATATGTTAAAACTGTCTATAATACAAAATATTGTGTATTATCATAGTCAATGTTTATTTTCTTAATCAAGCTAAAATTTGCTTTACTAAAAGTCTATATTTAATCTTTTGCTACAAATCTTCTTCTAATTGTAATGTAACGACGCATTTAATTTAAACCGTAATTTAATGTAAGGAGAAAAATAATCAAGGAAAAAGATATTTCTAACATCATTTTAAAGAAAATCTCTCGATTTGTTTACTTTTAAAAAGCACTCATTTCAGTGAGTAAAAAAAAAACCTGTCTAAATTATGCCGCTACATTTACGAATATGAACGACTAAAACGCTCAACCATGGGAAAAGTTAAGCAAACGTCATCAGCTATATTTACCCACACAGCAACGCCAGCCGCGAAAAGCAAACAGAGTCGCAAAATGACATGGGTTTAACAACTTAAAATCCTACGCAGGGAAATAGCTGAAAATATTTTTTTATAAAAAAAAAATCGAAGTAATATTTTGAAAGAGGCCATAAAAATCCTCATCAGCATATTCAAGTTTCGGATGGTGATTTGCTCTACCCGGTTTAATGACGTTAAAATCAATATCCATGCTCTGATATTTGTTAAATCGTTTTCTTTCCTCATGACTCATTTCTAAAAAGTGATTTTATGATCGTATTTTACCCGAAAAGATCTTTGATTTATATTACTGATAAGGGTAAAATTGGATTTCGATAAAATATAAACATTTTTTCGACTTGTGTCGAAGATGTTTGAATATTTATAGAATTGAAAACATGATTAGACACCTTAAGATTAAGATTTTAAATGTAAGACATTATTATATCATATAACATTTTAAATTACATTTTCAAAATTATAAAGTAATAATAATAAATATTGATTCGATTATTAATTTTTGAAATTACAGACATGCTGTGTAAGGTGTTTCAACATTATAACTTAGCGAAACTTCCTGATTTGCAAACCACATTTCTTTATTAAAGTCATATTGTTTAAATTTTAATTTCGAAACACACATTTTAAATATTTCCTAAAAAAGTATTAATGAAATATTACTCTATTTTATTAAAAAATATGACTCCACAGATTACAATTAATTGGTTGTTAATTATTAACTAACTATTATTGGTTGTTTTTCTTAACAATTTAATATAACTTCGGTTGGTAAATTAAATGTAAAGCTGTAAAGTTCTTTTTAATGAAAAGCTGTAAAGTATCATTCCTGATTTTATATAAAAATAGATCGCTTAATATAACTTCAAGTGTAGATTTTTGCATTATTTTTATTTTCTTCGACTTGTAAAGTTTCTATCCTTGTTGTAGGCTTAGCAATATTTCAGGAATGAAATTTAACATCGTTCAGGGCCTCTATTTTTGAAAATTTATTAAGGCAAAAAAAAAAGATTTCTTTAATGACAGTTTATATTTATTCCTTACAAAGATGTTTTTTTGTATTGTTATACATCAAAAATTTGATAGAAACACTATTTCTTAGATTTATTTCTTTAAATAAACATGAGGTTTATACTGTGTACGTACTCTTATTAGCTTCTTTAATTTTCCCTCCTCCTACTCTCTCTTTTCTATTATGCAATAAAAGTTAGCTAAAATTCCTTAGACAGAAAGAGAGAGAAAGAGAGAGGGATTTTGCCAATAGCAATTGTTGGACAACAATGTTCTTTTTATTATTATTCATCCTCCGAAATCCTGATGATGAAGAAAACAAAAGTTGTTCGCAAAAGTTGTCACAGTCACAATCCATATAACATCTTGAAATAACTCTTTCCGATATCGTCAAGAAATGAATGTCACTCGTCACTCACGTCACAGGCTGAAACAGTCGCTGATTGGACGAAGGGTAAAAGGGGACAAATCCCACATTTAGGTAAGATCCAAGCATCTATTGATCGCTCCGATCCGGATCGAAATATTATCGAGATACCGCATTTGGCGGATGCATCACCGCTTCCCATCACGCCAAACCATTCCTCCATATCAAAGTTGACGTTTGTGAATAAAACTTTCCATGTAATGTAAGTGAAATGTGAAAATAGGATACGAAGTGATTTCCCATGGGCAAGCTCCCGTTTCAGGATCGTGTTATATAATAGTGAAGGGATATTGTTTTTATCTTTCATTCCTTCAACAACTAACTGGGATATACTTTCCGCCCATCAATTTCAGTTATGCATGAAGCTTGAATATATTTGCAGTAAAACTAAGGAATTTATAATTGACTGAGACATAACATTAAAATTTCAGTTGTCAAAATTGAAAATGTTTTACATTTCAAAGGCTTACGTAGAAAATGTTCCGAAATAGTGAAAGTGTAGCACTATGCTTTAGAGAATATTCTGACTATTCGCACGATTTATTTATACATCGAATATATTTTCTTCGTTTTACTTTACATCTTTCTGAAAAACTCGATGTTTAGCATCAAAATATCGTTAGAATTTATAATTTTCAAATTATGGTAAACATTTTCTGTTCAAATGTATTTTTTATAAAGTTTGTGTCATTGAGTTTTTAATTTTTTAAAATCTAAAATTTATTTCATTGATGAAATATGCCATTAAATTGATAAACTATTAGAGATAGGGATCATTTTATTAAATACGAATAGAACACAACTAAGAAATTCGTACCACTTTGAAGTTACTTAAAGTACTTAATTTCATTATATAACATCATTTATAGGTATGTAAACCACAGATTGATGCACAAGCCGAAATCTTGCTGTAATTTCATTATTTCTATATGTTATGTTAATTGTTTTGAATATTTTACTTATAAGCTGAGCATAATTTGTCGGCACTTTAAAGCTAGTATTACGACTTACTTGCAATAAATTTGTAAGCTTGTAAAATTGTAATAGAAAATGTCAAAACAATATAAATGAAGAAATATCATATAAACTGCAATTTCCTGAATCTATGGAATCGGAAAATAAATAAAAAATAATACGGTTTATCTTTTTTATTTTTCGCTTCTTAAAATGGATAGACAGTGTTTGCATTTCCCAAACAAACGTTTAACAGAAAAAGCCATTTTTTCCGTGATTTTCATCGGAAGTTAAAAATATTTCTTTTCAACTATGTATCAAAAGTGGAGAATCATGAATAAAGAGTGATTCAACTAAATCCAGAGAGTTAAATTTGAACTAAATAAACTGGAGATTTTACTTTGTTTTTTTTTTCTCTCATTAAACTATGAAGACAATGCTTGTATTTTCCATCAAATATTTAACAAAAATGTAATGTCTTTCTCGTATTTTCATCTGAACTTAATGAGTCCTTCTTTCCTCAATGAGTCATAAATAAAGAAAAATCGTGTGAACATTAAAAAATAATTACAATTTACCTCAACTATTCCAGGAGGTGAGTTGAAACCATCGGACCACGAGAAATTAGTTTACTTTTTCCCGTTATATTAAACTCAAAAGAAAAGACCAGCATTTCCCACTTTAAATGTTTCACAAGAACTTTAATTTCTTATTCACATTTTACATCAAAAGTTGAAAAGCTGAAAAAAATATCGAATCACTGAACCTATGCTTTGAATTAGAGGATAATGAATTAAAAATTATGCAGTTCAATTTTTCAACTTTCTTGTAAAAGTAAAAAGATATATTCTGCACTGAATAAATAATCCAAAAAAAAAAAATTGAAACTGTGCTATATAACTTGATAAAATGCTTCATTCGCTTCAAAAATAAACAAATTTGAAATAACAGTCCACATGTTTCAAGGGAGAAAAATCAGACGCTCATTTTCAAGACTTGTCAGACGTGTATGAGAAGAAACAAACGTGCTGTGCTACCAATGAATCTTTTACTTTATTTTTGCCTTTATTTTTCAAGTTTTAATTGACAACTTTACGTTTTATATTTTAAGTCACTCTTGCTTCTTCTCATTCGCGTTTGGCAAGTCTTTAAAATGGGCGCCTGTTTCTAAGCTCTTAGACAATCCGACTATTGGTTTCAATTTCTATATTTTTGAATTTATTGAAGTTTCAAGTCAAGTAATGTTCTGCATTTCCCACACAATTGCTTCGTAAAAAAGGTAATTTTATGCACAAATTTTTCATTCGAAGTTAAAATGTCTTTCTTTTCAAATTGTTTTATGACCCACGTTCAAGAAAATATTCTTATTCGTTTAACACCATTTTTCAACATTGTTAAACTTTTTAAGGAAAAAGAATACTTTAAAGTTAGCTGCTTACATGTTTCAATTACGTTCTTAAATTTTTTTTTCAGATTTCTTCAACTTTTCAATCTATTTTGAGCAGAGATTTAAAACTAAAAAAAATTATCAGAAAACTTTCAAACACAGCTGTTTATATTAAGTTTTTGTGACTCTAATAACTTAATGAATGTCCTCAAAAGTGCGTCTCTAATAACGTAAATAAATTTGAATTATTCTGTTTAAAATCACTTATTCATAAATACAGCATTATAATATACTTATCATGTGTTTTATAAAAATATTATCAACAATTTCTTTCAGATTTATAAACAGCAAATATTTCATGATTTACCAGCTTTAGTTTACATAACATTATTAAAAAGATTGTCGTTCTCTTATTGGATAATAATATCATATTTATCTCGATAGTTTGTACATTGCTTCATTTTCATTTTCTATTGACGAAAATATAATAATCGAGGAGATCGTTACCAGAAAATTATCGAAGCATATTATTTTCTTATGCGTGTTTACTTGTATTATGATATAAAGTTAAATTTGAATATAACGAAATTTAAAGAAATTTTTTTTTTATTTTCTCTTTTAGTTTTGCCTTCTCAACAACATTTACCATAATAAAAATCTATAATGTTATTGAATCTGTCTAATAATCATTAAAAACAGTTTTTTTTATATACTTCCTGAATTAGTTAAATTTATTTTTTTGCCATCATTTATTGAAAACAGACAAAAAATTTCACCAACAAGAAAATTAATTATTTCTTGCATAAGTATCGAAAAAAATAATTAAAGAAGTGTATTACTGCTTAAAAACACTGTTTCGGAAAGAAATTAATATGTTGATGATAATGTGCTATTTGTTCCAATATAGTTATGTTGAACATTTTATATTGCTTCAGTAAAGGTTAAAATAATGTAATTGGTAAATATATTTGATCGGTATAAATCTTAAAATATATTGTAAAAAATTTTACGCATGAAACTTATGTATATCATTTTACGAAATCTCATTTTCAAATACAGACAATTAAAAGCGGAAAATTTCTGTAAAAATACAAAAAAAAAATATTCTAAAGGGACTCAGTAATTCACTTTTTATTTTATAAATAAAGTAAATAAAACTCTATAAATTATGTCCATGTTCTTGAATATAAAGCTTCTTCCAGCTATGAAAACACTGGGGACATTACATTAAAGTAGAAACCGAAAGCCTAAGACATAATCGAAGAAATGAAGAATCAATTAGATACCTAACTCCAAGCTCAATGATACTTACACCGCCCGTAGCTGAAGTAGGAGAAAACTTTACCTATGACGTAGACTGGATAGCAATATACTTATGAAATCAATAACAAAAGAAAAAATATGTGAAAAAAAATCACTGGGAAAGTAATTCACTGGGGAAAATGTGTATTATCCGTAACTCTGTTAACCAGCAACTTGCTTATATGCGTTTGAACAAGAACTTACGTAATTTAACAGATTCTTGTTTTTTCACTGGTTTTCTTACAAAAATTTTTAACGCGTTTATTTATACTATAACCATAATTCATTTTAAATGTGTTCGAATAAATTACTCTTTTAATTAATTATTAATGATTTCCACTTAGTAGCTTCAGTAAAAGCCATAAATTCAAATACTTGAACAAAAACACGAATCTGAAATCGAAATGATATTCCTTATTCCATTTTTCATACTTTATAAGATTTTTGAAAGAAAGTCATCTTAATGATTTTGCAACCATTAAACTTTCATATTTTCTAAAAGTACTGCGTAGATTGGTATTTTCTAAATGAAGGAAGAGTACTTACTACATATTTTTTTTTGCTCACTAAGAGCTAATTCTTAATTAAAAATCTGAAAAGTACCCCTTCAAATTTAAATCTCGCCATTAAAATCCAATAGCTTACGCTGAAACATCACATAGAAACGTAAAAACAGGCTTTAAAAATATTAATTACATCAAAGGAATTAAAAAGGAGCTAACTGCGTGTCACATTCCACTTATTTTTCATTATCTCAAATATATCCTTAATATTTCTTTGTTTTCATTAAATTGTTGCATATGTTATATTTATAAACAGAAATTATGGGTAATCTTTAATTTTTATTTTCGTTTTATTAAACAGAATTTTGCTTAATGAAATTTAAAAATAATGTTGGCATTTCGTTAAAAAGAAAATATTTTAAACTTCTGGAGAAAAAAAATTGTAAGTTGGAGGGTCAGTATAAATTTATAAATTTCACAGAAAAACAGTGTTGACTCTGTTACTTTAAGAAAAATCTTGTTGCTTTAACAAATATATATATATACACCGAAGAGCCATTACATTATGACCATCTATAACAATGGGCTCGAACAGGTTTTCATGGTTTCTCGAACAGGAGCAATGTTTTCATGGGGCACATTATAACCCATAATCCTCATCGCACAATCCCTGACGTCTGTAAGCTACTTGAACATAGTGGCAGACCAGGTTCATCTATTCATGGCAACAGTTTTTTCCTGCAGGAGATGGTGTTTACCAACAAGATAATGCACCATGTCAAAAGGGTCGAATCGTCGAGAAACATTCTAATGACTTTCAAGTCATGTCTTGGCCCCCAAATTCACCTGACCTTAATGACCTTAATCCAATAGAGTATTTGTGGTCCTACTTGGAAAACCAAATTCGTGCTGCCACGCTACCCCCTCGCAATGTGAGGGAATTGCAGTTGGTGAGTGCTTGGTATACCTCAGATAGTACCTCACTATCTGAGGTACTATCTGAGATACCTCAGACTACCTATCAGCACCTTGTGGAATCAATGCCACGGCGGGTGCAAGCAGTTTTGAGGGCTGAACGTGGTCCTACATGTTATTAGCAGGGTGGTCATAATGTAATGGCTCTTCGGTATATATATATACTGAATGGCAAAATCTGGAATGGTTTGGCGGTTTAAATCCCTTACTGATTAGAGTTAAGAACAGAGATAACCAGTTTTTTCAACAAAACAGCTTTAAAATATCAGGTATACAAATAAAGTCCGCGAAAAAGGGAATTTTTTAAACATTTCACGTATAACGATTAAAAACACTAAATTCTGTATTTCACTTTTAACGAATTTCTTTCTTTCTTTTTTTTTTCTTTGTGAAAAAATATTTTTGTTTTCTGCAGAATTCACAGGTCTTTTTTACAGTGTAAAATAAAATACAGTTTAACAGTTATGTTATATTATATTATTTTTCCCTCATTAAATTCCAAACGTCGGATTAATCAAATATTATACCATTGATTGGATTAAAAAGTCTTACGATACTCAGCAAAAATATTTTGAAAAGGATTAGTACTCCAATTAAAACAAGTTTGCAAGAATTTATAAAATTAAAATTGCTTCCCGCCTCTCGAAACCANTATATATATATATATAAAATAACAATGTCCGATTTTTCTTTTCCTCCTGGAAAATGGCCGACGTCAGGCAGGCATATGAAGGGCAGATTTGTTGGCCACCTTTCTAGGGGTACCATAATAGGTGGTCTAACGTTGCTCCCACAGTAAGGACAGATAGTGCACAGCGAATGAAAGAACACCCGTGCCTTACCCGATATTCGAACAAAGAACCTTTCTGATGCAAGGCCAGTTCCCTGACCTCTACACCGGTCGGTTGGCATGTCCGTTGGTGGAAAACTTGAGGGGAATTCAAATGACCAGTCAAAGCTGGAATTCAAATCCCCCACCCCCTGAGTTACCGAATCTGTAGTCTTCATTATGAAGACAAATCTTAAACTGTTTTTATCTTAAGAGTCTTACGGAAATCTCAAGCGCCAAAAGATTTAAAATTCTATTGATCCCTCTTTATAAATAGTCTTGCAAATTTGTTTGCCAAAAAATTATATCTAAAGAATAATAATAATTAGGTAGAGTATCGATTTGACAATAAATTTAAATCACAATTTTATTGATACGATATTAAATACCATAAAATAATTGCCGAAACGTTAGGGAATATATAGAAAATAATTTTACAATGATTTGAAAAAAAAAAATTTAAGTAGCCGTAAGGTAAGCGAAACTGAATAGCAATAACTGGAATTCGAATTAGCTGCTTGAATATTTTACTGATTAGATTTAAGAACATAGATAAACAGTTTTTTCAACAAAACAGCTTTAAAACATCAGGAATACAAAGGAGGTCAGCAAAAACTGGATTTTTTTCTTACATTTCATGTTTAACGATTAAAAACTGAAAATTCTGTATTTTACTTTTTACGATTTCCTTTTTTTAGCAAAAAAATACTTTTGTTTTATGCAGAATTTGCATTTTTTTACAGTGTAAAATAAAATACAGTTTTACCTTTATATTATTTTTCCCTCATTAAATTCCAAACGTCAGATTAATCAAATATTATACCATTGATTGGATTAAAAAGCCTTACGATACTCAGCTAAAATATTTTGAAAAGGATTAGTACTCCAATTAAAACAAGTTTGCAAGAATTTATAAAATTAAAATTGCTTCCCGCCTCTCGAAACCACTCTCCTTAGTTAAAAGTAAAGTAATACTATTAATCTCCATTAAATACAAACATTGGCGAAGCTCTTCTTTAAGTTTGAAGAAAAATGTTTGGAGCTTGCATTTAAACAGCAGCCCTACTTGCCGAATTTAAAGAGCTGTGGTTTCGAAACTTGCGAGTTCTTACTTTACAACGATTTCCTACCAAATTGTGAGATGGGGAGTGCCCCATACAGAGCTTTAGGAGTCACTTCTTCATGAATATTTCATGAATTCTAGAAGCTGAGCGATATTATTCGAATATCGGCTCAATCAATAATGTTCTGTAAACCCAGGGGATATCATTAAACATCCGGGCACCGGGAAGATGATCGTAACCGTTTATATAAATATAAGATCCAAGTAAGAAATTTTTGACAGAAATGCGAATGGGGACCTGATAATGTGCGAGAAGACCACTGATTATGAATAAACTAGATGAAGGATAGAGCGAAGAGAAGGGAAATGTCGCGAGAATAAGAAGGAAGAAAGTAAGCAGGGAACTTTTGAAATAGTGATGGGAGTATAGATTTTAACATCACTCCTTGGCACTGCATTCTGAATTTCTAAGAATTATTTTAAAGTTTTAAGCATGCATTTTTGAATTCTAATTACTTTTATTAGAAACGAATATTCAATTTTTAATTCCCCATAAACGAAATAATTTTTGTTAAACTTCAATTTGTGAGGGGAGATTTTAATTCTTAATTATAAAATTTCTGTATTTCTAATGATTTTTAATGATTTGCATTCTGGATTGTTATTATTATTTTAAAACTAAAATGAATAGACTTGAGTTATTATAATGAGTAATAATTTTTTAATTGCAATACATTACATAATAAACATTTAATTTATTTTCATTATAGCGTATATTTATGATGCAAAACCATAAGTATACACTAAAATATGTATATTTTATTTTGTACTCTTATGTAAATAAAATAATTAAAGAAAATTTATATAAAAATCAAAACAAAACAAAAAAATTACTTTTTCTTTAATTACGCATAAGATGAAGAATCCGTGAAATAAGATACAAATAGAAGGAAAATAAAGAAAATATATTTTAAAAGAGAAAATAAAAAATCACTACATATACTTCAGTATTGATATAAAATTCTTTGGCTATATTAATACAATATTAATTATTAATAACTAGTTTGCGAATATAATCGTTTGAGCTGACGACGAGATTATATCTTTTCGTTATTTTGTTTACTGAATTCTTTTTTTCTTCAATAATTTCATATTCTTAAGAAAGCAAATGAAATATAATCCATCTTCTTTTGCTGAACTTATAAAGGATTTCAAAGTATATTTAATTCAAAGAGCACCTTTATACATTTATTTTTAAACATGCTTAAATAATAAGAAAGAATAATGAGATAGAATAATAAGAAAGGATAACTGTCAGGATATTAGAGTAAAAATATAAACGTTAATATTGTAGAAAATTTATTGGAAGATAGTTTGAAAATGTGAAAAGTAGGTCAAATAGATAGGCCGAAGATTAAGAAATGAAATTTCAATATTGTCTAGTTCAGAAATCAAATAGAGCAAATAGAGAAATAGAGCATGCAAATGATTTTTAATTTTGTAAATTGATTTGATGTAATTGATTAATTGAATATATATATATATATATATATATATAAAATAAAAAAGATAATGTTTGATTGTTAATGCTAAATGTTTGATTCGGTTGTTCGAAAAAAAAATAATGTTTGATCTAATGATCAGTTTTTCATGTATTTGCACTCTATCTTAATGGTCCGTGGGAGTGAGCTTAATTGTTCAAATTAGTACAAATAGTAAGTCTTTTCTTAAAATACTTTCTTTGAATAATACTTTCTTTAAATAATACTTTTATTGAATGATACTTTTGATGAATAAACTTGCATTTTCTACTACTGATTTGGATTTTTTACCCTTAAAATATAAGGTATCGATGTATTATGGGAAATATGGTCCCAATAGTTGGGTCCATATTTGGTACCTTCATGTTTATTTACTTTTTCCATTTTCCGACATATCTCGATAAATTTCCAATGGAATCAAACATTTTTTGCGCACAATTATACAAATTTACATTACACGCAAGCATAATTTGTTATAATTATCTGTTATTTTTTTTTTGCTATTTTATTTATTAATGGTGGAAAAATTTAGAATTCTAAGATATCATCATTTTAAAGAACGTCAATTTATTCGGCAAAGTACAAAATTTGCATAATATCGGCGAAAAATTCCTGACAAATTGAACTTTAAGAAAAACTCAAATATTTCTGTTATTTGAACGTTGAAGTAGGCGCGTTGCATTTTCTTTCAGTCTGTCCTGATAAAATTAGTCATTTTGAAATTTGTTTTAAAAAAGATATCTAGTAAAACGATGCTGTGAAGGGGCTGTAATGCACGAGCTGAAGCACTAATAAAAATTGAATTTTCCGATTTTTGCCATAGAAGAAATGAAAAATGATTTACAGAAAAACCAATATATATGTTTTGTTTCTTTTAAAATAAATATTGTCTGACTATTGACTTTGCAGTTTTAATAAACACCGTTTTTACGGAACTGATTGAGATGAGGACAAAGCACATTGCCTTTTTTGCATTAACGAGTGCGCAAAATAGTGGTTGAAAGTGTATAAGGTGTACAGTTAAGTTTTATGCTAGAATATTATGTAAGGAGAATCATTATTTAAGCCTTGGGACTTCACTGCAACGTTCAAAAAAGAAGGAAAAAAAACTTCATTATTATTAAAAATCTCTGACTGCAAAGTTGCCACAGAATTTTCGCCAGCTACACAAAAAATGCGTTCATAGAAATTTTCTGAATCAAAACCGTGAAAGATTTTTTTTTTAGTAAGGCAAGTTACGCTTAGCTAACACTAACGTTAGAAAAATTGACCTTTGATTGCTATCCAGGAAATTGTGTTTGTGGAACGGAAGTGAATCTTAGAACAAGGCAATATAGCTGTGCCATCTTTCGTGGAGAGTTGCGTGTTAATTGAGCTTGGCAATCAATGTGGAGGATTGTGAAAAAATTGTTAAACGCCTACTGACCAGGCACCTTTAGTACCGTGGATGGATGCTCTAACCACCACAGAATATGGTTTACTCCTAATCAACTGGTTCTTAGAAGCTTAGTTTTTATGTCATACAAAAGCTGCAGATAGCTGCCGGAAAAGACTCATCAACTCATTAACTTGTATTAATCATGGTTAAGCTACTGAAACTGATTTCGGTTTCTGCTTTTCTTCGAAACTGAAATTGGTTTCAATGACATATGAATATACTTGCAGAAAAAGAGGAAATATGAAACTTTTTTTTTCGTTGTTGTTTTGAGCAGAAAAAATCATAACCTAACTATGAAAATCTGCTTCAATACTTAATGGTTTTATCTTCTTGACAAAAAATGAGTCCTTTGAAAGGTTGAAAAGTGATTTTCACAATAATGTTCAGTTTTTTTAAAAAACGGAAATTTTCAACAGTAAATTAACAGCATTTTCAATTTTAACAAAAATTTTCACGGTGTGTGTTGAGAAAGTATGAGAAAATAAAATATTATATTTTAATAGAGATTATATAAAAACAGTAGTAAAAAAAACTGTTTTAAACTAAATGATCAGAAATTGAAGAATGCTGGAACTATGTCATTTTTGATTTAAGATTCTTTATTAATTCTTTAAACTCATTATACCAAATCTGGAACAGCTTATTTATTTTGAATAAAAGCTCATAAATTTGCTACCAGTCCATTTCATATCCTATTATCTTTTCACAAAGATCTCCCTTTCTCATTTTTTTTGGGAATACCAGTAATAAATTTCTGGAGTATTTTCATCAGATTAAACATCTAATCCCATAACAAGAGAACTAAACAATGTCTGAGAAATGACAATAAAAAAGATCATCACCTCCTTCGCCTCTTCTTAAGAAAATTGTGTTATAGGAAAAATCTTGCATTTTTCACAACTATTTTTTTCCTTGCTCAAGAAAACGATCTTTAAAGACACAATTTACGATCATTGTCTTCGAAATGGGAATCGGGAGTTAGTTAAACGCCAACTGATATTTATGGGTTTTTGCAGTGGCCAACAAATGGGATGGAATTTCTGCTCCAATATAACGATTTCGAAACGATGTTGTATCGTTAGTGTGTGTGACGAAGTTTTCTAAATCGATATTTTTCTTTTCCTCCCTCCAGATGAGATTATTTTTGTCTCAGCGTGGCATTTGAATATCCCTTTAAGAAGTTTTATTTTTGCCGCTAATTCTTAATCTTGTTACACAAATTGTTTGAAAAGTTTAGAAACTAAAATGAGAAAGGAAAATCGATTAATTGAATGCGAAAAAAAGCATTTCGGTAGCTCATTGGATTTATGATACTAATGTATTACTTTAGACACGGTAAGAAGTTTTATTTAAAAAGCAACAACTACTTCGTTTGGGCTAATTGCAATGCTTTTAAAATTTTTAAGGAGTGTGAAAATGTTTTTAGTAAATTTGCCCACACATTTTTAATTAACACATTTTTAATTAAAGTCTTACTTTTGCTTCAAGTATTTCATATTTAACATAATTTACTATGGGAAGAATATTAAAATACATGCTTACAAGCTTTAATATACATGTTTTTAAGAAGCTGATTAAGTATGAATGTTAATAATTTTTAATAACACTGTATATAAAGTACAGTAAGTTTGCTAGTGACAGGCATTTGTTACGTTCGACACCAATTAAATTTAAAACAATTATGTTATCATTTTAGTTCGGAAATTAGATTAGTTACTACGTTTATAATAATGACATTTCAATTTAGATTCATTAAAAAGCCTCATTATATTTACAATATTGATGCTTAATGTATAGAATGCTTTTTATCAAACTTCATCGCCTTAGAAAAATAAAATAAAAAAATAAAAAACTTCTAAAGAAAATTAAGCAATTTTTTTAACTATCCTGTAAGCTTTTAGCTATCTCCATAATGACCAACATCCTCTTAATAGGACACTCCTTTATCATACGCTAAAAAACAAACAATATCAATTTAGTTTTTACTTTACTTCTAACAACAGAGCAGGTGTTTCGACCACCCCATTAAACCGGTTTTGGTCTTATATTCCCCGTTTTCGAACACGCATAGTTCTGCAAACAAAACAATTTTCACGTTTTTTTTCCCTCTTTTTATCGACATATTTTAATGTGCGTTTTTAACAAGAATTATGAGATCAAATTATCTTTTTCCTTCCATTGAAATCGTATTTCACTCCAATTCTTCGATGATAATCTTTTGAAAGTAATTCCCTTATTTTCTTCCTATAGTACAATTTTGAAGAGCTATCTTATAAAGAGGGAGCTGGACAGACGTGTAAACAATCCGTCATACAACTGCCTTTTTATCCACTCGTGGTTTAATATTCTCAACTTAATAATACAAAAAATAAATGAAAAAATCCATTTAAATTAAAATGAATTATTTTATTATGGTTTAACAGCTCATTAAATCTCTAATTAAATTAAGTTGGGGTCTAAATCTATTAATTTAAATTGGTATATAATTTTTATTTGGCAGGTTAGCTTAGTATATTTTATTCGATGAAAAGGTGATTCGTTCATACGGTCACCATTTTTTCAAACAATATGTGAAAGTCAAATCAATTAAGTTTGGTTATAATTCCTAGGTATTAGGTGGAAAAAATGGCAACTGTAATAATTTTGATTTGTATTGCAACTTGGAAACTATTGCCGCTTTCGAAAAAACCTTCAGTAGCCCGAGTTGTAAAAAGTTTGCCTTAGGCTATCCTCTTTGTAATCCCAAAGTCACGAAGTTTACCTTGTCCCTTTCCTTTCTTATAAAGATTCATATGTATAAGAAAACTCGAATTCATAGCAATAGGAACAGTAAGAAGTAACTAGATAGAGCTCTACCCTTAACTAATAAAACCAACAGTGGTTCTCATGACTCCAGCATAGATGTGAAAAAACTATATAACAGCAGTAAAATGGAATGATAATCGATGTGTTATAATATCAATCATCTTTAATCCATTGACAATTGCAGCGAGGAGTAAAGTGGATGAAATTGAGAGAAGTAAAATTGAACAGCCAAATCTAATAAGCAATGCAATACAAGAACAAGAAAAGAGTAGACAAGCTTGATTATATTTTTAAAAGCACAACATCAAAATTAGAGGGAAGAAATGGTATTGGTCCATATTTTTTCTCAATTAGGGCATGGTAGTCGTAAAATCCTCAATTTAATTAATTTTAGTTAACAAATAGAAGTATTAAAAAAGTCAGCCGTAAAATAGTAATATCGTATTTGAAATTGAACGCGTTGGCAAAAAGAAAATTTGGAAATCCTCTTGCAACCATGTCATCAAAATACAAAGAACTTAACAACGTGAAGACTTGAGAAAATCAGCTATATACTTTCTAAAAGAGACTAGCATGGAAATCGCTATGGAAAACGAAACACATTTTGTTTGAAATAGAATTCCACACTTTGCTTCTCAAAGCATCATGAAAAATAAAAAAACTTTTCTCAGAAAAAAAATCTCATTTTATTAATTTAAAATTGGCAATATTTTTATTTAAACGTTAATTTTTGTTTTAAATCTTGTTAAATGGTGCAATTTAACACTCTATTTACTCTTACAAATGAAATAAAGCAAAAGATTTTTTATAAAAACTGAAAAGTCTGTAGAATGCAAATCAAAAAAAAAATTCCATACCTGTAGATTACAAATCCGCCCAGCGTATTATTTATAGGACAGTTATTATTTCAGCTACCTAATTAAAGAATACTGTTATGAATGCATAATACCTTTACTTTTAGTGCTTAGAACATAATTTAACCGTAAGAACTAATGAAATACAAATTGCAAGGGAAACCTTTGCTAAACATCTCAGAAATGTGGGGAGCGCTATCAAAAGTATACGGCTAACGATAAGAAGAAACAGTGTGAATTAAATTTTGAAGACTACCTTTTTCATGTTTAATTATTTCTGATCGGATGATATTTGAGAACATATTCTGAAAAGGTCTGCTTAATTTCCTAGAAATTAAACAGATATAAATACACAACCCTATTCTTATTTTACCAAAGATTGTGAGGACACTGCGATGCGTCCCATAATCAGATCCTAGTGATTAATAGTCGGTTCGTTTGCTGCTTCTGGTACACATCGACCACAAGGCGAAAGCAGAATATCTCATGTTGTTAACAGATCATGTATTAGAATTCTATTTCGCTCGACCTTACCATGGGAGCTTTCGTAATTTTATTTCCTGTACAAAAATTACTTATTTCCCATGCAAAAATTACTTAATTACTTCCCATACAAAAATTACTTATTTCCCATGCAAAAATTACTTCCCATACAAAACTTACTTATTTACTTAAGATTTATTAATCCAAGTACAAAAAAAGACATTAAAGGGTCTCCATTTTTCCTCAAATAAATTTAGTAAACTTTTTCAATATTTACTTTTTTATACCATGTGAACCGTCTCAAATCTAATGAGAATAGATAACAAAAACAACTTAATTCAGTTGATAGATTTCATTCCCTATTATCTGAACATAAGCTAGTCAGTTGCAAATAAGAAATGTACAATGTAAAAAATTTCGGAACGAAAAATTTGATAGGCCATAATTACGGTATAATGTTTTACGGTAAGCTGGATGTTACAGATGAAGCTCCCTAAATTCCGGGACTTTATGCTGTAACTTGTTCCAGATTTTTTTTTCACAATTTACCCGATTGCGTAACAAAATATACAAATATACAGAAATTATAACATTTTTCAGTTCAGTTTAACGATTAAACTTAAGCAGTATATTAAATTAGAAATCGAAAATTATATTCACTACACTGAGCGTAGTAGTTATACACTGAAGAGCCAAAAAAACTGGTATACCTGCCTAATATCGTGTAGGGCCCCCGCGAGCACGCAGAAGTGTCGCAACACGACGTGGCATGGATTCGATCAATGTGTGAAGTAGTGCTGGAGATAATTAACACCATGAATCCTGCAGGGCTGTCCATAAACCAGTGTGAGTAAGAGGGGGTGGGGACAAGTCTGGGAGTGGAACCAAGAGCACTCTTCTGAATTTAGACACTTCCTCTGGCCACCGAAATCCCCAGACATGAACATTATTGAACACATTTGGGATGCTTTGCAACGTGATGTTCAGAAGATGTCCCCATCCCCTCTTACTCCTAATGGTTTATGGACATCCCTGCAGGATTCATGGTGTCATTTATCTCCAGCACTTCGTCACACATTGATCGAATCCCTGCCACGTCGTGTTGCGACACTTCTGCATGCTCGCGGGGGCCCTACACGATATTAGGCAGGTGCACCAGTTTTTTCGGCTCTTCTATGTATTAGGCATCGTTCAGCTGATGGAAATTTCCTGATATGTTTATAACTACGCTTTTCAGATGATGTAAGAAGTTCCTCTACTAGTCACTGGACTTAACTGTAAACAAGCCGAGGAGTCTAGGTTTCAGAATGTATATACGATTTTGACTTTACCTGATGTTGCGTAGAACTCAAAAGATCAATACTGAAAGGAATATTTGCAGTTTGGATTTGTAAGATTTACAATCTTTTGAGAAGCTTTGGAAGTTTTATTTATTTCTTTTCGTATGCATTTTTTATATAAATAGGAACTTAAAACTTAATTTCTTTAAAATAAATTTCCGTTTAATTATTTTTAATAAGTAATACTTAATTAAGCATAGTAAAACAGTTTTTGGGTTTTTGTTTAAATTGAAAAAAAAATTATAGATTTCAAGAGCATCATTGAAAGAATATGTAAAAAAAAAATGAAAAACAGTCATTACTGACCTAATTTGAAGAATTAAAAATAAATAATGATTATATGTATTATATTCCTAAGATATATTTATTCTTTAATACTTGCAAGCAATGGGAATTGATTCAATTTATTGAAAAAAAATATTTGTTTTTAGTACATATTTCTCATGTTATTTCATTTGAAAGGTTCATACATGTGTGCTTTCGTTATTTTAACGAATGAAATTAGATACAATTTATAGAAATATCTACAAATAAGTATTTTTTCAAATAAATTAATTTTAAATGTGTTAACAGTTAAGTGCTTTATCCACGAGCACTCATTATTTACCAAAACTGATCTGTCATTGTGATAAACTGGAATTTGATTTACAATGGCAGCTTGTGGCAAACCGAGCTTCAGATCGATAAGCACCAGTTTGTCTGAGAAGTAAAGGCAGCCTGTTTGCTGGGCCACATTACCACAATCACGGCATTGGTCATGAAATTGTGGCACAAATGCTTCTGGTACTTTTTACAGTTAAATTCATTTTTGATGGAGCATGCTACGCAACAAAAAGTCAAGCATACTGTAATTTTTACAGTAATATTTATCATAAAAATACTGAGTCTCTCGAACTAAATATATATTACTGATAAAATTGCAATATAATATTTTATGGCTAAATTGAATGCGAAACTTTTACAAATGAGACACCGAATGTGCCGGTACAACTAATTTTTATAATTATTTAATTGCGAAATAAAATAGAAAATATATAATTAGAACCTATTAGTAATCTAAAAATCAGCCAAATATACTTTGCATGGTTCCTTTTCTACGAAAAAAAATTGAATTAAAGTTTGCACTTTAATAATCCATTTTCCAACGTTTTGGACGTAAGATGAAAACTCTGCAAATTTGACAAATCATATTGATTAGATTCTGAAATTTAAAGCTTCAAATTAATCTGGCAAATCTCTCTTCTGTCGCAACCAATTTTAAAATTGAATGCATACTTGAATCGTAAAGTTCTTTAGAAAATGGTAGATGCTTCAACAGTTTCTAAGAATCCAAATAAAGTTACAAAAGTATTCTTCAAAGTTTGCCTCACGAGTGACTGCACTTAGCATAGATTATACTGATTTTATTCTTTATGCTGATTCATTCAAACGATGAATTGTTTTATTTCTTTTTCTGGGTATTAGAGCAATCTAGAATAAATCATTCCAAAAGTTTAGAATTTAAATAAGTTTTCATACCCACTCAGGAGAAAAAAAGGTAAATTTGAAATTACTTTACTGGAGAAAATATCAACTAAAAATAAAAATTAAGGTTTGAAATATTTTAGGATGAATGGTTGGTTAAATAAGTTTCATTAAGTTAAAGCACTTTTATTAATTTTATGAAATTTATAAATGTTTTTGTGAACTAATTAGTAATGAATTATTCAGAAGTCCCTTTAAGTGCCTTTAATAAAACAATGGAAAAAAAAGTTCTATCATTCCAATTCAAGTACAACAGTTTTCATATCGCTCCTAACAATTCTAAATTATAATTAAATTAGGCACCAGGTGCTTGAACTTCTGAAATAACTTCTACAAGTAATTAACAAAACTTTCAATATCAAGATCTCCAAAAAAATTTTGAGCAAATTATGATAAGAAAAAATAATCTTAATTTAATTTAATGCAATGAAAGTGCACACTTTTAAAATTTTTTTAGAAAAATTGGATAAATAACAGTTTATTTAATTGATATTTCACAATATTCAAACAAAACAGTCAAATAACCAGAAATAAAAGGGTATTCAAACTGTTAATTGTGTGAAAACCGTTTATTAACTGATTTTACCTAATAGGATTAAACAATCAAAATTTTATCGCACTAACCAGGCCCACCTAATAAAAAACCACTTAGTTTCTTGCCACCTAACACAAAAATTTCAGTATTTATCATCTCATAAGATAGATGAAACAATCAGATAAACTTACTAAATCACATTACATGGTTTATTTGATAAAACACTATTCAACCAAAACCGAAATCAAATGTCAAATTTGTTGTAAAAATAATCTTTACCGTGTTAGGCGAATATTCTTTACCCTTTATTGTTGCATTGACTTTCATTCCCACCCTGTGATTTTATATGAATTTTTAAAGTAACATTACTTTCCCATTGTAGATGGTGTTCTATTTTCCATAGCAAAATCAAAGCAAACCATATGAAGAAGAATACAGTTAAGTTCTTCTCATCACGCCTGACCAATCTTTTCTTAAATATTATTTTATCTAATCGTTACTTTTCATAGTTCAATGTTGACATATTTCAATACCAAAGTCGTTGTTTACAATCTCATTTAATATTGTTTTTGGTTCCACATAGGTTTATTCAATGCTTTTTCTTCTTTTTTAACACATGTTAGGGCTTTATCATTTCTTATATATAATTTCATTCATGCTGTTATTAAAATGTTTTTCTACAGTGTCTCCGTTTATTATCTTTTCTACTTAGCTTAGTACAATGTTATCTTTAATCGACATTTAGGGTTTATTACCTTTATTTTGCTTAGCGTTAATTGACTGATCTTTAATATTTGTTCATATGTAATCTCTCCCTGTTCCAGTTTCCATATACGCTTGTAAAATATTGACTATTAAGGTGTTTATATCCACATAGCTTAGGGCCTTTAATTATCTTAATCTCTGTAGCTCTATACTAATTGATAACGTTAATGTATCTTTCCAACAGCACAAACCCTGGTCAAATCATATACTGCTATTGCTAACATTCTTAATAATTGCTTAAATTCACTTGTGTTAACATAGCGACTGCCTATATTATCACTAGAAATTAAAATTTTTCAATTTGACTATCCCTGGCCAAGTGCCAGTAAATTTCAGCCTATTTCATTTTTAATGTATATTTATACCATAATAATAAGGGTTTGCATTTATTAGTCTAATCTTATAGTCATCTTATTTTCTGTATACTTCACACAACTCAACCTCAAAATAAATTGTTTTTTTCCCACACTTGTTGGGATTAATTTTCTAAAGTTCCATTGTATTAAATTTCTCTTTCTAGCATAAATTTCAATTCTTACAGTTCAGATTTTGTCTGATTGTCACCATCAGTTGCTCAAAAACCTGCTTTAGTATTATTCTTTTATCCCACATTTGTTGGGATCATTTGTTAATTTCTCCTATACAATGCTTCTTGCTGTTACTTTCTATCACCAACACCTTCCACAACTCATCGCCAAATTTTAGATAAGTCTTGGTTTCCCACATAGGTTGAGGATAGTGCAAAAGTTTTACCTTATGTCTGTTTTATCACAGTAGATCAACTTCACATACAAATTTATGCCCATCGTCAAAATTGCCAAAAAATAATAATAATAATAATAATATTTTCCCCAAATAATTTGGGATGCAACAAAATTTTGCATTTAAGTCTACTTTAACTCTGTTATGTTAGTTTTTCAGGACTTAAATTTTTTTCCATCAAACTAATTCTTTTTTCTTTTCCCACATAGGTTGGTAAAAATTTAATTTATTCTGTTTTTTTTTTTTTTTTTTTTTTTTTTTTTTTTTTTTTTTTTTTTTTTTTTTTTTNTTTATATTTTTTAATTTATTTATTTATTTATTTTTTTTAGATTTTCAACATTTTTTAAAACTATGCCATGTTCTAGCCAACTTTCTTCTGAAAACAACACAATTTTTTCTCCTACATACGTAGGGGTTACTATCAAATATCAGTCTAATGGATTCGGATCATCAATTCCATTATCATCACCACATTGTTCCTATCATAAGAATTGGAGGTACAAATCATCAAAAATCTTTAACATTACTTTTCCCCCTTCAATTTCAGTTTCAAAGTCGTTTTGAAGTTACCAAACAATTCAAACATCAACTATGATCTGTTTATAACAATTTCTTCTCCCACATAGATTAGGGCATTTACAAGCTTTCTTATTCTTGTTCGGATTGCTCTACATAATATCCGCTGTTCGGAATTTAATTCAAACAATCCTTTTTTTCAACTGATGGTGGCATCAGCAATCATCATTAGCAACATTGGAGCATTCGATTTCTCTCACTCATTTGATAATTCATCATTTTCAAAGGGGTCCATTGGGGGCTCGGAAAAGACGCACAGTTGCCATTTTTTCCATTGTTAAATTTTTCCCTTAATTCATCCCCTTTTAATTTCTGTTTCCTCTTGCTTCTTTCCTTGAATTTATTATGATTAGTTTGAATAGTGGAAGTGATAAGACCCTCAAACAGACTCACGGAAGCAAAAATGGTTTATCCAGGCCACCTCGAGACATATCTCTTGAACGCAGCAACAGCTACCTACCATCAACACACAGATCATTCAAATCTCCTTTTAAGCGTACTGTCCGCCTAAGTTTAACCTTCTCTAGTGAGCCTCGACATCCATCCCAACAGCCTCAATTGATTAGAGTACCGAGTCCATGTCTGCTACAGAACTCACTACCTATCAACACATCAACCTGTGATGGAACTCTCAACAACAACAATTTGGAATCCACCAGTCCAACATTGTCCCCATCTAACTCAATCGTCATTGAGAAGAAGGATGACTCAGATTGGCCAGCCTTTGACTCCTCTGATGAATTGGACATTCTGCTTGCCATCCTAGCTACAAACATCGACTACAAATCGGGTGGAAAATTTAAACTTCCTATCTCCCAGAGACTAGCTTGCAAAGAGGCCCTGCTTAAAATCAAAGACTTTCACAAACATCAAAACCCAAAATCCACGAGCCAAGATGTCAAACTCACATCTATTGAACATCATATCAACGTGGTGTCTGAATAATTAGACATAATCAAGGAACATGTTGCCAAACCATCGAAAGATTATACTTACAGTGAGATGCTCCAAAAAGCCAAACCTCCCACACCT
>NC_092210.1:34814244-34889992 GCF_043381705.1 Parasteatoda tepidariorum | reverse complement strand
GGAAACTCCTGGATCAGTACCCCCAGAGGTATTGATTTGTTGTGGGAACATGGAGGACTTTGAGACTCGACAGATTTAACGTGCATCAGTCACCATTTACTACACGGGGAGTCTTCGGCCGACGAGGATCGAACCCACGACCTCTTGGATATGGGTCCAGCGCCCTACCGACCAGGCTATACCGGCCCTCCGTCCAGCTGATTGAAATTTTCTGATATGTTTATGACTACGCTTTTCAGATGATGTAAGAAGTTCCTCTACTAGTCACTGGACTTAACTGTGAACAAGCCGAGGAGTCTAGGTTTCAAAATGATTATAGGACTTTGACTTTACCTGATGTTACATTAAACTCAAAAGATCAATACTGAAAGGAATATTTTTGTAAGATTGGATTTGTAAGATTTACAATCTTACGAGAAGCTTTGGAAGTTTTATTCATTTCTTTTTGTATGCATTTCTTAAGTAAATTGGAGCTTAAAACTGTATTTCCCTAAAATAAATTTCTGTTTAATTATTTTTAAAAAGTGCTATTTAATTAACCATAATAAAATTTCCTTCGATTTTTGCTTTAAATTAAAAATTTTTTATAGATTTCAAGAACATCATTGAATGAATACGTAAAAAAGAATGAAAAACATCCGTCACTTAATTTATAAATTAAATAATAAATAATGATTACATGTATTATATTCCTAAGATATATTTATTCTTTAATACTTGCAAGTATTGGGAATTGAATCAATTTATTGAAAAAAAATACTGTTTTTTAGTATATATTTCTCATGTTATTTCATTTAAAAGGTTCATACAAGTGTGCTTTCGTTATTTTAACGAATAAAATTGGATACAATTTACAAAAATATCTACAAATGACTATTTTTTCAAAGAAATTAATTTTAAATGTGTTGACAGTTAAGTGCTTTATCCACGAG
Source organism: Parasteatoda tepidariorum (assembly GCF_043381705.1). Taxonomy (NCBI): domain Eukaryota; kingdom Metazoa; phylum Arthropoda; class Arachnida; order Araneae; family Theridiidae; genus Parasteatoda; species Parasteatoda tepidariorum. Next base: position 34,889,060 of record NC_092210.1, on the reverse strand, counting down.
GACTCAATATTTACCAAAACTGAACTGTAATTGTGATAAACTGGAATTTGATTTGCAATGGCAGCTTGTGGCAAACCGAGCTTCAGATCGATAAGCATCAGTTTGTCTGGGAAGTAAAGGCAGCCTGTTTGCAGGGCCACATTACCACAATCACGGCATTGGTCATGAAATTGTGGTACAAATGGTTCTGGTACTTTTTACAGTGAAATTCATTTTTGATGGAGCATGTTACGCCACAAAAAATCAAACATACTGTAATTTTTACAGTAATACTTATCGTAAAAATACTGAGTCGCTCGAACTAAATATATATTACTGATAAAATTGCAATATAATATTTTATGGTTAAAATTAATGCGAAACTTTTATGAATGAGACACTGAATGCTCCGGTACTTTATACCCTAATTTTTACAGCATATTTTTCAACTAATTCTTATTATTATTTAATTGCGTATTAAAGTAGAAAATATAAGTATAAGAATTTGGATAGTGGTCCCGCCCAAGGATATGGGCACTCGACTGTTACAATGCAATACAATACAATTTGATAACCACAATAAAATACAATAAATACAGTTACAAAAATAGACAAATAAATAAATAAAAATAACAATGACATTAGAGTACAGTTGATTTCGTTACAATAAAGACAGCTGAAGTCGAAAAGCATGAAAAGAAGAACTCTTCGAAGGAGTACGGTTTGATGGTTAAAAACAATTAGAAAATTTATAGTTGATACCCAAATTACAACAAAATCAATTTAAAAATTAATCAAATTTAAAAATAGGTATATAAAGCAACAATTAAAATCAAAATATCCAAGGTTATTCAAGATCCAATAAATAAGAAAAGCAAAAGTACCAAAATAAAAGCATCAATGCCCAAAATCATTAAAAAGGGTAAAAATAGGAATTAAAACCAGAGTATAGGTATTTAAAATCAATAAAATCAAAGTCATTAAAGCTAATTGCAAATTTGAAATTTAATAATAGAATAGTCTAAGCAACAGAGAGGTGTAGGTTCAATATTTAATCTGATGAGTTAAAATACTTATGGGATTGTAAACATGGGGTAAAAAATTTAAAATATATAATTAGAACCTATTAATAATCTAAAAATCAGCCAAATGTATTTTGAAGGGTTTCTTTTCTACGAAAAAAACTGAATAAAAGTTTGCACTTTAATAATCCATTTTCCAACGTTTTGGACGTAAGATGAAAACTCTGCAAATTTGACAAATCATATTGATTAGATTCTGAAATTTAAAGCTTCAAATTAATCTGGCAAATCTCTCTTCTGTCGCAACCAATTTTAAAATTGAATGCATACTTGAATCGTAAAGTTCTTTAGAAAATGGTAGATGCTTCAACAGTTTCTAAGAATCCAAATAAAGTTACAAAAGTATTCTTCAAAGTTTGCCTCACGAGTGACTGCACTTAGCATAGATTATACTGATTTTATTCTTTATGCTGATTCATTCAAACGATGAATTGTTTTATTTCTTTTTCTGGGTATTAGAGCAATCTAGAATAAATCATTCCAAAAGTTTAGAATTTAAATAAGTTTTCATACCCACTCAGGAGAAAAAAAGGTAAATTTGAAATTACTTTACTGGAGAAAATATCAACTAAAAATAAAAATTAAGGTTTGAAATATTTTAGGATGAATGGTTGGTTAAATAAGTTTCATTAAATTAAAGCACTTTTATTAATTTTCTGAAATTTATAAATGTTTTTGTGAACTAATTAGTAATGAATTATTCAGAAGTCCTTTTAAGTGTCTTTAATAAAACAATGACAAAAAAAATTTCTATCATTCCAATTCAAGTACAACAGTTTTCATATCGCTCCTAGCAATTCTAAATTATAATTAAATTAGGCACCAGGTGCTTAAACTTCCGAATTTGCTTCTACAAGAAATTAACAAAACTTTCAATATCAGAACCTCCAAAAGAATTTCGAGCAAATTATGATAAGAACAAAATAAGCTTAATTTAATTTTAGTGTAATGAAACTGCACACTTTTAAAAATTGTTTAGAAAAATTGTATAAATAACAGTTTATTTAATTGATATTTCACAATATTCAAACAAAATAGTCAAATAACCAGAAATAAAAGGGTATTCAAACTGTTAATTGTGTGAAAACCGTTTATTAACTGATTTTACTTAATAGGGTTAAACAATCAAAATTTTATCCCGCTAACTAGGCCCACCTAATAAAAAACCACTTAGTTTCTTGCCACCTAACACAAAAATTTCAGTATTTCTCATCTCATAAGATAGATGAAACAATCAGATAAACTTACTAAATCACATTACATGGTTTATTCGATAAAACACTATTCAACCTAAACCAAAATCAAATGTCAAAGTTGTTGTAAAAATGATCTTTACCGTGTTAGGCGAATATTCCTTACCCTTTATTGTTGCATTGACAGGCTACTGCTAGTTATTTTACTGTAATTTTCGAATGAAAATTATTACACTGTAGGTAATTTGATTGGATAATTAGTTATTCCCTCAGATATTTTTCACAAATCTTAGCAAAAACTTATTGTAAAGAAGAATATATGAGACAAAAGCTCCTTATATCCCCCCCTCATTATGAAGAAGTTGTAAAGACTAATATAAAGTCACTTCGTATAAGTCGTTCGTATATTGTATTTTTAAAAAAAATCACAAAACTTATCATTAAAAAGTCCAGGGAAAATGCGATGCGTGGGTTAGTAACTATGATGCATTGTTTTATTAGTCAACTTAGACTGTTGGTCAACTTTTAAAGAGGAATTATTATTTCTGAACTTTCTTATACTATGTAATTCTTATAAGAAAATCAAAGTTATAATAAAATTCGAAGTAAATTTTTTTTTAATATTTTGCAAATACTACATGCATACATACATCTCAAAGGAGATGAACAATTTGCTACAGTACTTTTGATTGCTGTATCATTTTTTGTATCATTTTTGTTTTGTCTTTTATGTAATCGTTAAGTTCTGTAAATCTCTAGCTAAGGAAATGTGCTAATTTATAAAATGGAGCAAAACAAAACTAGTTAAATGTAAAAGAACTATGATGTTAAGGTGCTTATATGTACCACTTAAGAACATGTTTCATTGAAAGGTACACAAATAAAAAAAGCAAGTTGAATATATTTTTTGCGCCATTGATATATATGTTTCAAAACGCGGTACATGATTCTTTAAACTTTAACGGTACAGTTTACCTTTTAAATGCAGATTAATTTTTTCCCCATATTTACCTATGGAATTAAAGGCACTGCTTTTTGAGTGTGAAGGTTTAAAATATAATTAAAAACTTACAACCTCATTTGAAAGCTAATAGTAATTTCCAGAGACTTCCCTTTATTATTTTTCAGTTGAGGAGCCTTTCCCCATCATTAAGGAACAATGTGATTAAAAATAAATTGAAAATGTTGGTTTTACTTGTTTGCCTCTTCTATTTCAATTACAATAAAAATTTCTCGTTAGCTGTGATAAAAGGTACATAATCCTCCCAAGGGTCTAATCCACCTTTCAACTACGCTTCGTTAAACTGCTTCGAATGTGTTTCAGTTCGATAAGATTTCCGTTCCAACTTCATTTGACATCCATTTTAAAAGATAAATACAACAGTTCAAAGAGATTAGTTGATTTGTAAGAAAAATAACCAGATTTCACCTAACTTTCTTAAAGATTTAATTCCAATACATTTAGCTTATAAAATATTTTGGCTTCAGTTTTTGGCAATTTTTCAAGCACTTGCGATCTAAAAAAAGCTTTTTTGCAACTTTTCTTTTGAAAAAGCATTATTTATATTTATCTACTTCTAAATTATGTGTTCTTCAAAGAAGATATTTTAATTCAGTTCTCATAAAAAGCATAAAAATGTTGAATTAACTTGATAGTTACTCAGTAAACTCATACTAGCTATATAAAGGTAAAAAATCAAATACTTATTAAAATGCAGAGTTATTATAGTTATTATTATTTTTATTTTTATTGGATAATTTCTAAGCGTCTTTAAGAAAAATGAAATGCATTTTTGACAGAATAAAAAATAATTAGAAAGTTATAGACAAATGATCTGTTACACATGAAGACCATGCAAATAAAAATAAATTTCGAATTATAAATTAACAGGAAAAATGTTTTATTAATTTTTTCACAAATTGAAATAGTAGTGTTTTGGCATAGATAGGCCTGATTTTATCATGTATACTTATATTTTAAAACAAAATCATGTCAGGTTATGCTCATGTCTTAGACAAACAATACTTCTTTCAACTTAAATTATGTGAAATCAACTAAAATTATGAGAAAATAAATCAATCTTTTATAAAGCTGATATTTTAAGAAAGATTTTTCAGAGAAGCATGTAAATCCTTCATCTCCAAATACTGCTAAAACCATTATAAAACTTTTTATTTATTTATTCGTTCTTTTTACGGATTATTGCTCGTGATAAACCTTAACTTTATTGCAAAACGGAGAATTCGTGGAGAATATAAGTTTTGAAAGGAAAAAAAAATCACAGAAACGTGTAAAAACGGAATTATATTTATCTAAACTAAATTTATAAAGCTGCACATATGATATAATATTCATACTATTATTTATCGAATTTCTGTTTCTGAAATTTTAATGAGACATTTTATGTAAGGGTATCCTGCTTTTGGAAAGTATAAGACATTCATTAACCTCTGACAGTTCATTTAGAGATCGTAATGTTGTTACTACTGATTTAATAATTCAAAGTAATTCCTTCATCAAAATGATATTGAAAAAAGACACATAATTCTGGTAATAAAACCCAAAATATACGGTATTCATTTAATAATTTTTTCACTTAATTGGTTCCTCTGGTATTCAAAATTATAGTTCTTACTACCCCAAATTTAGAAGAAAAAAACATGAAACTGAAAAATAGATTTTCTTTTATGCTATGCTCTAAGGTATCACGATAAAACTACTAAATTTTACCACATTTTTTAAATTTTATCACAATGATTATAACTATATTGTTCATTTTATCAAAAACATTGTCTTCGATAAAAAATACCGATTTTCTTATGCCCCCGTACTCTTAGAAATAAAACTTGCTCTTTTGACGATTCAGCAACCCTTCAGCTATATATTTTCAATTTTGAGAATTATTTCTTTGCGTAATTATATGGTATGCGGCAGAACTGGATTTTTCAAATGTCTCAAGAAAATGTTTCCCCAATTTGAAGCCACATCGTAGTGTATTGTGGAAATAGAATAACGAAACTAGACGATCAAAAATTAAGAACAGAAGCGGGTTTGAATCTCTCATCGGGCATCGGCTGAGTTTGTCTCTGCTCTTTATTCTTGGCGTCTTTTTTGTGTTATTAGGGTGACATTTACTCAGCTGCCAAAATGGTTATTAGAAAAGTTCGATACTTTAAACACTATGAGTTTTTTTTTCTTTCTTGACCCAAAAAAATATCGAATAACGAAATTTGTTTTCTCGAAAATGTGACAATGGCTATTTTGTTAGTTTGAGAAAATGTTCGCTTCGAGCATAAAATGGAGCAAGAAAATGAAGAAAGTTTCCTGAAACTTGAGTATCCATTTTTTACAGTTCTTGGAACCAGAAACACGATATATTTTACCATATTCAAGTATTTTTAAAAAATAATTTTTACTAAGTTCAATATTATTATATTCCTGTGTTTTAAACCAACGTTTAGAAGTGCCCCAAAACATCGCTTCCATTTAAAAAGAAATATTTTTGCCTGTCATCCTTTGCCACTGATTCCTTTTTTTAGGTAAATAAATCTTAGGTAAATAACTATTAGATAAAATATTTTTAATTTTTGAAACTAATTGCTCAAATAGACAAATGTTTATCTTATACAATAATGTTTATATTATGAAAAATTAGTCACATATAATTCATAAAATGTATTCATAGTTGCATAACGTTTATGTTGTTGCAAAAACAATAAAATATGTACTAATAGTACATCGAATGAAATAGAATTCCTGAAAAAATAAATAACACTGCGAATTTAGTGCAGACTCATGATCTTATTTAAATTAAAACATGAGTTTTAATTTAATAAGTTCAATTAGGTTAATTTAAACACAGTTAAAAGTGATTAAATTCAAATTTTGACAAAGCAACTTAGTAGTTTAGAAAACATTCAATTAGGCACTGCTTGTGTAAGATTTATCAGAAGATATAAAAGTTCAGTGTGATCAAAACTTTTAAATTGCGTTTCGGTATTAAAGTATTATTTTAAAGTGTTACTTATGGAACTAACAAAATGTGCAATAAATGTATGATAGCACTATTCTTAAGAGTAAATTTTCTATAAAAGCTGAAGATTATCGTTTTGATCTTTTTTTCTAAAATTTTAAATTGTAATACACAGATTTCCAAGTTTAATATTAAAATAATAGCTTACTAACGTGATGTTAATATAAACTTATAGAAGTGCATGGAATAGAAAATTTGCTATAAATATTTCTCCCTAGAATTTAAATAAATTGCAGAAATTCAACACCTAGAACCACATTATTCTTTTTCCTTTTTTAGCTGTTGGGTTTTAAATATTTTTTTCCCAGTTATTGAAAATTATAAAATGTTTTCTTAAAAAGTAATGTAAATAATTTATTTAAGTGATATCTTTAAACTGTATACATTCGTTAATCAAAATTCAGAACAACAAACTAAATGTAAATATCAAAGTTCTTCTAATTCCATTTGCAATACTGTTTCAAAAATTCCGAATCGACAATAGTTTATTTCCAAAATTTTAATATGCATGAGATTTAAAGTTTGAAAACGAAACTATACAAGTTCTTCGCAAAAATTACTTTTTCATCCGATGCATTTGGAGTTTCTTTAAGTTCGTGAGAATTAGAGCGTCTTACTTTTATATTTCATTGAAAAGCGAAGAAATACGAAAACTAAAAAAAAGAATGGAACAGGAAGTGAATAGGGGATCTGCTTTGCATCTCAATGTTTCTAAGTCTCAATATTCCTTTTGTCCTTTCAAGCCGTTGAAACGTGTTTAAGGGTTGTCGTTCCAAAAGTCGGAAAAAAGTAATGCTTGCAACTTGCCTCGAGTTCCTTTTCTTCGCAATCGAATGTGAAGAACGAAAATTCAATTACCAAGTTTTTACTCTGTGGAAACGAAACCAAAATTGTACTTTTGGAGTTGAGTTTTCCAAATAATTAATTATTTCTTTGACGCTTTTTAAGATGGGCGTACTTTTCAGTAAAGTAAAACTTTTTTCCATTCAATGCTTCCGAAGTAAAAATGTTACCTTGACTCAAGTTGGGCACAAAAGTGACTCAATATGGGTCCTATAAGTCCTATATACCGAGCGACCAATATTGGGATGTCTAGATTTTTTAATATTGGTCCTATATAGAGATTCAGGCCTATATTGGCTCACTACATATATTGGCTTAATAGGTTTAATATAGAGTCAATATTGACTGAATAATGATTATTAAATATCTGGTGAATCTGACAATTCTATAAAGGGCTGATATTGGTTGTAAAGTTACTCTAAATATCGGGGGAATCAGACAATTCGATACATGGCAAATATAGAAAAATAACGATTTTATTGAGCCAAGATTCCTTAATGTTGAGAATGAAATTTATGAGGGTCAAATGAAGATGAAATTCATTTTGCTGCTGGGTAAATAACATTTTAAAGTTCTGGCAGGTTTTTATACACTGTGTTATAAAAATTTTATTAAACAGGAAATAATCTAAATGTATGTAGTTTCAGTATAACTATTTCCATCTCAAATTTTAACAAGCAAACAACTACACTTAGAAACGTTTAAAATATTTGTTGAAAATTATGAAGGGAATTCTCCTTTTAATTATAAGAAAGCAGAAAATTGAACCCCATTTTTCATTTATGCACAACTTTTACAGAAATTTCTGATTTTTGTACATTTTAATTCATAAAAATTTCTATTTTATTTATTTAATGAAATTTATGAATCAATGCCGCAATCGAAATGAATGTTCATTTGAATATATAAATGTGATTAAAAAATTTGGAGTTTCATAAAGGTTTCACTGATGCTTAACAGAAAAGAGAAGCACTTTATAAACTGGGATTAACTAAAAAAAAGACGTTGATCATCGATCCAACCTAAATTTTTATATTAAGTCTGGAATGCTGCCTTCATTTTTACCATCTTTGCTACTATGCATTTTTTTTTCTTCCGAAAATTTTTTTCTAAATCTTTTTCTTTGGATTTTATACATTTTACAATTTATTTAATTGCGAAGCAATACAAAACAAAATATATGAAACAGTGCAAGAATTTGGTGAGTGCAGCAAGCAGAGGGTGAGTCTCCCTGGTATTTATATATTTGATATGCATTAGCAATATACCTTCTGAAATAAGGAAAGAACATAGTTAAGTGTTATTTAGAATTGTTACATAGAATATTTTATATAGATAGGTAGATAAGTAGGTACTCTATTTACGTCAAACTAGAGCTGTACAATGAGCTATTGGCGACGATCTGGGAAGCATCCCTAAGGATGATCCGAAGACTTGACATCAAAATTTTGATCTGTTGCAGAGGGGATGGCTCGTCTGCTTTGGTAGCCCGACGGCCTACCAAATTTTGGTAAAGGACCTTACGGTAGAACAGATTAACGAGGACTGATACCGACAACCCTTGGCCCCTACGCTGGCTGATCAAAGTAGTCCCCCACCCACTTACTGACAGCAGCCATTGAAGCTTGACATCGGTGTTTTTATGGGAACCGTGTCTTTACGACCAGTCCTCCTAGGGACTATTTTATAAATTTCCTGTTTTTTTTTTCAACAAGTAGAATTTATTTTGAAACACGACTACAGGAGGAAAATGAATTGTACCAACAATAAACAAAAGTATGACAATTTCTTAACTTAAGATTGTATTGTCTTCAAACCTAGAGCTTAAACTTTTTCTAACTCTGTTTTCCTTCTGCGTTCCACTGAATTAAAAGAAGTGTTAATTATGATAATAATGAATATAATAGCAAATATATAAACAGTTTAATTTAAACAGACACTCGAACAGTTTAATTTAAACAGACAGTGCAAAACTTTAATTTCAGACTAATTTACTCTAACACCAAAGCTTGAAAGTCTAAATGCTTCAAAAGAAGGTTTTGAGAAAAAAAATTTCGCCTAAAGTATCATTTTCGCTAATCAACTAAGCTAGTTTTGAAGAATTCGACAGCATATAATTATTGTACGATTTGTAAAGAAATCTGAGAATTAAGTCACAGTTATTCCTTCCGTATTATTTTCTTAAATATTGGTTACAGGCACTCATTCTGCAGATTTAGATTGCTATCAATGTTAGTCCTAACATTTCTCCCAATGCACCAATATATTAAGCTTCCATTATAGATATTAACATTCCTAATTTACTGAAAGTATGATTGAAGTATGATCTACTGATATGGTGATTAGTCAGAGAGCTTTTCAGATTTTGAAACTGCTCTGAAGAACCTATCACTTTATTTGAAGAGTACTGAGTTGATGAACACCAGAAATCGAGGGTAGATAATAATAATTATTATTTAAACCAAGTTCTGCTTTTGGACATAAGATTATGAGTTACATAACTAACTATCATGTTATAGCAGATATAACTGAAAAGTATTGCATGAAAATTTCTGTTAGGTTTGAAAATTATCAAATTTTAGCAATCTATATTTCAATAATAAAGTGTTGAATTATTTTTTAACTACTACGTTTTTGTTTGTTGCAATATAATGTTTTGTTTCTAGTTACTTCTGAAAAATAATCAGAAATGACAATTGCCGCAACTGTTTTAAGTATTTCAGAACAGAAAAAAAAAACAGAAAAATAAATTAAATCAAAATGTAATAATGAGACTAATAATGCATTAAAGTACGGTATAATTAAAAAACATTAAATTATAAATTGTTGGTGACAGCTGAAACGCTTAAAAATTGATTTTAGTTCGATTGTGTACTGTCCTGTCAAGGACAAGAACCAATTTCAAACTTACAGTTATTCAACAGTAACTTACAGTTACTAACAGTTTATTACAGTTACTTAAGCAGTTTTCAAACACTGCAATTAACTAAAAACAAAACACTGAAAAATAGTATGGTAAAAAAAGCAGGATATGGCAAAAATTTACAGTATTTGCGTCTCTATTGGAACACCCGGAAGCTCAGTAATTCCTAATGAAGCACTTTGGTTGTAATTTCGGTAAAATTAACAAAGAAAAAGGACTTTATACTATTCGATAAAATGTGGTAATTTTGTCGTGATACCTTAGAGCATGGCATAATTACCTCTTGTTCAGTTAAATTTATTTTTTGAATTTTTATTTTTTTCCTAAATGCGTGGTAATGGGAAATTGATTAATAATAATTTTGAAAGGTTAAATTTCTGGTAATCCGATACCATATGAACTGAAAAATTACTAAATTACTAAATGAATGGTTTAAATACCGTATATTTTAGTACTTTGGTTTTGTTAATGAAGATTATTATTTTTTTTAAAGATATAACATTACCATACAGTGTGGAAATTTTACCATAATTTTTGCTCAGCGTGTAAAATATTTACTTGATATTTCATGCAAAATATTTTTAAAAAACATACTTTAAAAGAAGCTTCACTGCTATAATATTTATACGTATTAAAATAAAACTGCTACATAAGAAGCATCTTTCAATCATAGTTCTTTCTATATATTCTTTGAAAACTTGCTAAAGTATTATTTCATAGTATTATTTAAGCAAAAAATTATATTTACTTCAATATGTTATATGGCACCTAAAGATGTTTAAAATAAACGTGTTATCTCTAATATCTTATGTTAATCACAAAGGCTTCAGTTTTTTTTTTTAATTCCACCTTTCCTGTTAAATAATTGATAAGTTTTAAAATTTTGCTTCTCTTTTCTTAGCCTAAATAATAACCTTTAATCTGTCTATTGTTTTTTTAATTTACTTTTGACAATAATTTTAAAAATATATGCTAAGACATCGTGGACTATTCTGTTCACTGACTTTACACCTTATAAACCAATTATTATTCCTTATTGTTTCTGAAAATAATAATTTAAAATCACGTGGTTTTAACCTTATTTCATTTGCAATTCTTTTTATTTGTAATTGTGAAATTTATTCGTAATTATAGTTTTTATTTGTAATCATGAAGTATAAGCTAATGGATATTTATTTTTGTCTAAAAAATCTTCTCAAATAAAAAAAAAGCATTTAATGTATTATAAACCAATTTGAAATAAAATTAAAATATTTTTTTCTAGTGCAATATTTTATTTTTTATTTTATATTTGCCTCTGTATAGAAGTACCTAAACAAAAGGTATTCAAAAATAAAACATTTTCTCAGAAATGTCGTTACTTTCATTATGTTAAAATACAAATTTTATAAGTGCTAGAAACTAATTTAACTTCGATTGCTAGAGCTCTTTAAAAGTAAAATTAACATTTTGAATTCATCAAGTTCATAGAAATGTTATTTCTTTGTCATTTAAATTCTAGTAATCTTTTAATCAAAGGAACTGAATTAAGAAGTAACAAAAATAAATACATATTTCAACAGAAAACATTTCTCCGTGATAAGTAATTTCAGATGAGAAATGACAAATGGAAAAATAGAATTCATTTAGACGTTGTAAAAGAAAAAAAATACAATTAAAATCTCAGCATGTCTATGTAAATATTTCAAAAAGACCTTGCACTTTTGGATTTGTTAAGCTCCCCATAAAAAAAATAAGCACCGATTAGAGAACTGAAGAATGTTTCATCAAAAGCATCGCGTGTTTAACTTAGTTCTTTTATGAAGAAAAATGGTAGCATTATTAATGAAAATAAATTACATTCGTTAAAATAACTTTTCAAGGGGGAAATGCATATCAGTTTTTGTAGCGTTAAACAAAAGAAGGTGAAGCAGATTTTGAAAACCACTTAAAATCCATAATTTTCGAAAGAAAAACCTGCGCCTAATAAATTGAAAATTTTCTAACTATCTCTTCAATAAAATACTATTTATAACAAAGTATTGTACTTATTATGTAGCAATATTAATTGCAGTATTTTTTTTTATTTGCCGTAAAGCATTTTTATTTTTTTTTATTTTTTATAGTATACTCAACTTTAAGGTAGAGAATGTAATACAAGAAACTGCGGTCAATTTAAAATTCTTTACTGAGGTCTCAGCATTTTTTTTCTTTATTTGCTGTAAGGCATTTCTTATTTCTATTTTTCAATTTTTTAATAGTATACTCCATTTTTAGGTGGAGAATTTAATACGAGAAACTTCCGTCAATTTAAATATCTTTATGAAGACCTCACTTGGTTTTGAAAGAAAATCCTACAAAATTTCCAGGAAAAACTTGCATGCTAATAATTAGAAAAATAATGCATTGTACCCTATTTAGTCTGCACGACTGAATAAAAATAAACTAAGGAGACGGTAGGACTAATAGTTTCTAAGTTATAAAGTTTTATATCCTAAAAGTACGATTTCGTACTTGTACCTATATACTTAGCCGATTTTAATATGAAGACGATTGAAATATTATTTCTTATGTATGTTTTTATGCAGGCGAAATATTTTTTGGATGAAATGAAATTTGTGGAAAGCCCCTTATCATTTAGAGCTTTCTGTTTAAAAATATAAAAATTGCTTTGAAAACTTTCTAAAATTTCTTTAAATTTTGATTCTGTTCAAATCAGACTTTTTTCATTAGTTGCCAAATGTCATTACAAAATTATAATAAAAATATTTAATTTCCTTTCCACGGGTGAGCAGTATAAAGAGAACTACTTTAAATATTCATATCTTATGCAGTTTTTTGCATTTTTTTTTTAATTTTTAAAATCAAAAATTTTTAAATTAGTTTTAAATTTTTCTAAAAAATTTTTTATAATTTTATTGAGTTATAGCAAAATAATATGAAGTTAGTTTTTTATTGAAATGTCCATATTTCCAAAAATATTTAAGCTAGATTTGCAAACTTTATGCAGTCATTGCAAATGACAACAAAATTAATCTGTCAGAGTCAGAAATTTACTGCTTGATTTTCTGGCACAGGGTGTCCAAAAATACTTCTTTTCCTTCGTTTTTTATTGTCGGTCGGTCCCTCAAACCTTTGAAGGCTTTAATTCTTATGAATACGTATGAAAATTCTAATGAATAAAACACCTTTAAAGTCCTCGAAGTATTTCTTGAGAACTTTTAAAAAACGTCAAAAACTGAAAATCTCTTTTCCATTACTGTAGGGAATTGTATATATATGAAATTGATTAATAATAATTTTGAAAGGTAAAATTTCTGGTAATCCGATACCATATGAACTGAAAAATTACTAAATGAATGGTTTAAATACCGTATATTTTAGTACTTTGGTTTTGTTAATGAAGATTATTATTTTTTTTTTAAAGATATAACATTACCAAACAGNATATATATAATGAAATTATGTGTCACGTCACATATATATATCGGATGAAATTACGTGTCACATTTTGTCACTTCCATCTAGTTTATTTCTCTAGCAAATCTAAAATATAATTAAAGTGTTTGTACTAGAAGGCATTGCTTTAATTAGCTTTCTAGTCTTATGAGTCTTTCTTGAATCCGAATTGAAATTCGGAGTAGTGCATAAAATATTTCTGTGTTCATTAACGTATTAATTCAGCAATTCCGTTTCTTCCAAAAGAGTTGGTAATGCACAGTACATGACATGGAAGGAACCATCATTAAAACACTCGTTATCCTCAAATTTTCAAGATTATTTCCTTTGCCAAACTAATGATGTACCACCCAATAGTTTAATTAGCTTTCAAATGCATAGCTAAGAAAATTTTCACCCAGTTAGTTGTTATCTGAATAAAATTACAATGAGATATAGCAATATTTTACTTTAAATCATTGATTGATTAACTATGTAACAGGAAATAATTGCTGAAAAATAAAAATGAATTTTTACAGCTACAAACTCACGGTTTTCCATAGATTTATTAAATTTACTTTTTTCGATTTTAATTTTCCTCCCAGTTAGCTGTTATCTGAATAAAATTAGGAATACTTATTATGCATTAAAAAGAAAAGAATTACTAGAAAATCAAATGTTACTTTAAGACTTCTCTTATTTTATAAAACCTTGTTTAGTTTAAAAATTTTATTAAATATACTTTAATAAGTTAATATTTTCTCCCAGTAAGTTGTTATCTGAACAAAATTGGAGAAATGTATAATCGGGAAAATTTGGCATTACAGCAAATTAGGGAAACTACTGAGGAATAATATGATCCTTATTGCTTTAACAAAATTATTTAAATTACATAATAATCAATAACTATTATTTTATAAAGTAAAATTTGATAATGTTATGTATAAATAAGATTATTAATTAGTTTTTTTTTTTTAATTTAAGGTATATTTTTTGCACGGACTAATGAATAACGGGAAAATTTCAAATACATCTTATATATATATATTTATTGCCAATTTATTTTTCAAAATAATTTAAAGTAATATAAATATATAAATATATAATTGAATCCAAATATTCTGGAATATAAACATATAAATACCTGTTTGTAGTAAAAGTTGAGCATGCAAATAATTTTTTAAATGCAAAATTTATATTACTATAATTGTTTATTTATAACAATATTAAATTTTGCTAGAAATAAATTAGTTTTTTCAAAAGCAAATATTGAATCAAAACAAAAACAAATATCAAATATATCGATCACTAACTCAAAACAAATTGACAATATTGTTTAGAAGATAATTGCATGATTAAGGAGATATTTGTTTGAAATGATACAAACATTAAGTATGTTTTTATAGATGGAAGCATTTTTTTTTTCATATGTGAAATAAATATTAATTTAACAAAATTAACGAAATTTATAAATGTCGTATAGTTAATTGTAAACAAAAAATCTTTATTTTCTATTTATTAATTCATCTTTTATAGTTTTGAACAGCAAGGTGTAGAACTCATTGTTTAGTATGACATTGACGCTTATTCTGAGAAAGAACGGATGTCAAGGTGGACAGGAATGGTTTTCCTCAGTTCTTTCCATATTCATTGCGTAAGTTTTTTTACTGAGGGGGGGGCGAATTTAAACTTTATTGATTTGTCAAAACTTAATAATCCTCAAAATGCAAAAGATGTCAGTCCATTCCTCATTAAAAACAAACAAACAATGGAATTCAATCTCTCCCTTTTGATCTTCATTCTTTTCCTTGATCATTCTATGATAAAAAAAATCGATCTAACCCCCTCCCCCTTTAATTTTCGTTTATCATTAAATATTTTGCAAGTAGTCACTTGCAAATGAAAAACTCTAAATTTATAATAGGTGTAATACTTAAAAAGTATATTTAGAAATTCAAGTATTTTGTTTTTAATGCTATTTGGAACTAACCATAAAATGTAAAAATCCATAGAATGCAATGCATAGAATGTAGCTTTTTAAACACTAGGAAACAATACAAGTAAAAAAGTCGTCTCTTTGTTTCTTTCATTTCATGCTTTTTATTAAAATCAGTACTATTCGCTCTTTATAAACCATTTGCTTTTATTGTATTTTTAGTTAATTTTCTTTAAACTTAAATTTAAAATAAAATCAAATAAAAATTTAAAGCCAAAAACAGTTCTTTTATGTTTGTTCGTATTTAATCTTTAAATTTTAGCATTTCTGAAATAAAACAATAAGAAAAAAATTAAGTGTTTTCATATTTTTCTTAAATTCCTGTTAGGCTGAAAGATAAAATACCTTTTTGAACTAGCTCAGCTCTTAATGACCTGATATTTATTGTTCATTTATTAATCAGTTAAATCATAATATAAAATGCGAATTGTTAGCTAAAAAAATATTTATTGAATTTACATTTGTATACTTAACGATCTATGAATTCTCTCACTGTGTTAAAAACATCGAAGCAGATTTCACAGAATACTTCCATCCATTGAATTACTCAGTGAATCATATCAACAATTCCATAACCCCATCAGTTTAAGGACTTGGAATGAAATTTAATTAGCATCAGTAAAAGACATCCGAAATAATTATGAGGCAGAATTCCAACCATCCATCTAACGAGAGGCACTAGAACGACATGTAAACACTAGTAATCAACGGTAGGCCCTTAAAAGTGACGAAACAAACGATATTAATGTTCTTAGCCAGTGAACAGAATTAAACACTTGTTTATAATGAAGCAGTCCAGCTGGTCGAATCACTACAGCTGCTTAGGCAATTTTCGCACACAGAATAATCACCGTGTGTCACACCATTAAAGCCTTCTACTTACTGGGTCGTTTGTCATGTGGATAAATAATTGTCCACGTTTACTTAACACTTTGAAGAGTTCAAGAGGGTTGCCAGAAGATTTCTGTATTCTGAAGAGTGGTTGTATCCCCTTTAGATTTTCATGAATGGAATATTTGAATGAATGCTGTATATTATTTTATTTATATCTGTGAGTCAGATGTGGTCAACCTGTTTGGAAAGAGTATTACTCATTGAGAAAAAAAGATAAGCGTACCATTTCCAGCTTATCCACTATATATGTAAAAATATATTTCAAAAAATGAAAAGAAAATTATAATGGCTGATTAAGGATGTTTACGTTAACATTGGGTTTGCAACTAAGTTCCTGTCGTTTAAATTTTAACATACCGCAAGTAATTAAATGTTTTAGATCATTCGAAAGAGAATAGTTTGTTCTACTAGACTCTAGGTTGTGTTATTTTTCCAGATGATTCATGCTAATTTTCAAATAAAAAAAAGAAATGTAAAGTTGAGAAAAATAAGGATTTTTGAAACCTCTTTCTTTTAGTTTTCAATTCAGGTTCCTGAATTGAAAACCTGAATTCTTTTTTTCCCTTCAATATTCTGTTTGCTCAATTGTCACGACCACAAAAGTTAATCGTGACAATTGAGTTGCAAATTCAGAAACTACTACTTATGAAAAAAAGACACTCTTGATTGGGATAGTATATTTGAAAACGTGACTTTGATCTCAAAACCTGGTTTTAGCTATCCAGTTGCGTATTATGACATGCGATTAAACTTAAATTTTTTTTTTCTAAAATTCATGCCACACAGCAAAAAAAAAAAAAAATCTTAGAGAGGAAATAAATGTTACCTCACTTTCTTTTTGAAAGATATTTATCAAAAATGTGGAAATAACGTGCTACCCCATTCACAAGCAGTTGAGAGCAAGAGAGCAGTAAGCAATACAGAACTAAAAAATAATTTTAATAAAACTTTATTAAAAATAAAAATAAAACACAACTTTAAAATGACGAATTGTAATATACTTTTCATATTTTCTTTTAGACTTACCTTCTCTGATCCTTTAAATAAAAAAAATGCTTGAATAAGTTGCAATTCTCTTAACCATAAGTGGATGACTATGCAGGGGGAAAATATAAGATAAGCTTTTTTAGAAATAGTATCAAATATATTACTGAAAATACAATTTTAAAATGACTAATTGCAATATCCTTTTCATATTTTTATTTAGATTTACTCTCTTTACACTTTTTTAAATTATTAAAAAAATGCTTTTTTGCAACCCCCATAACAAGCAGATGAGAACTAAGCAGCGAATATCTAAAATATGAAATAGGCATTATTAAAAACAATAAAAATGCAATTTTTAAATGACAAATTGGGATATCGTTTTCTTATTTTCTTTCTTATAGGCATGGAAATAAAAACGTTCTAAACTACCAGAAAATGCTAAAATTTATAGCGATTCTGGTTCGATTGATATTTAAAAAAGGTCTGTAACTTTTACAGAGGAACTTTGTTAATGATTTCGGTAAAATAAAAGTAATACATTTCGTTTTACTATACATAATAAAAGTTCATAATTGTAGAATCATTCTATGACTTTCTGATGATACCTTAGAGCATAGCTTATAAATTATTTATTAGATTAAATCATTTCTTTTGAGTTTTGTATTTTTACTAACTATGTGGTAAAACAAACTTTAAGCTTTAAAACCAAAAAATTGTTACCATATTAACGAAAAAAATATCGAATGAATATTAAGTAAACACCATGTATTTGGGTTTTATTGCCAAAGATATGTTTTGATTTACCAAAAAAGTTACTACCATTAATTTTAAAAGAATTTATTTCTCCGTTTGTTAAACCTCTCCCGCAGTAGCTGTAAAAATTCTATATTTAAATAATGTTGAAATACCTCATAATTTGATATTTAAGACTTTTTTTATTATCAAAAATTTCATTAAATACATTACATTTATTTAAAAAGAATTTATCTTCCCAGCAGAAATAATTTTTTAAAATTTTTTAAGACATTTTTATACATTTCCCCGTAGAATAATTTAAGTTGTTCTCGCATGGTGCAAAAAAGTCATTAAAAAGAAATAACAGTGCAGTTGCTTAATAACAGCACATAATTTGCACTTATACTTTCTTTTTCATGCTTATAACAGTGATTTAATTTTGAATTTCCACTAGAGAAAATCTTAAATATTTTAGCAAGTATTGGTGAAGGATAATTTATTTAAGTCTAAAGAAAAAATACAGCTTTTTTTAACTATATCTAACACTATAAACTATTAAATAGGCATTTGTATCTGTAGATAAATTCTCCAAAAGAATGAAATGAGTCTAAAATGTGTATGATAAATAATATGTATTTTTCAAAAATTAATAGAACCCGTACTGGAATCATTCCAAAAATTTAGATTGATATGGAGAGTGGTTGGAAACTTGCCATTTCCGATTCAATTGACAGTTCTTGAAATATATATCTAACAAATATAGAAAATAAATTTGTGTTTTTTATTAATGGTTACTGCATACTCTTATACAAAATTAAAGCCTATTTACCCAAGATAGATTAACACTATGCCAAATGCTACCAAACTTTGCGCAAAAGAAGCAAAATTAGTACTTTCGAAATCAAAATTCAAACTGTGGATTCATATTGTTGAAATAGTAAAATTAAGTGGTTTAGATATTTTCATTGATCTGGAGATTGTTCGAAACCCAAATAAATAATAAATTCATTATGGGTAAGGGATATTAACTATTTTTAAATAGTAAACTGATTACATTTAAGTGATAAATAAATAAATTATTTCGTGAATGTCACGCTTCATAACATATAACTGTGTTTTAATAATTTTGATTATGCTGACTTAATTGTTCTTAATTGATTTTCTGAGGTTGCAGAGTATTTGATTTCAGTAGTTACTGAAATTTATATGGAATATAAATTAAAAGAATATCAACATTATAGCGACATAATATTTAAAAAAAGGCTTTGACAACCACTAGACATTATCATACTGTTTTTAGTCATTAGTTGAACTGGATCACACTACTGATTCAAACAGTAAGATAATTTTATTAATGTTTCCCAAGTATTATTCTTAGTATAGAATAATCATTATTTTTATCAAAAAAGAATAATAGTTTACTAAGTAAACTATTGAGAAGAAATATCAATATTGAGAAGAAAAAGCAGAACTGAGGAAAAAAGGCATTGAGAGAAAAAATCATTGTTAAAATGAGGAAAATCCATTAAAATCCATAGATCCAAAATCCTATCTGTTTTAAAATGAGTATTTGTCAGATGGAAATAAAAATGAACATCTTTTAGTTTGATCCGACAGAAAATCTTAGCTTTCATTATTATTCCGTTTTCTTCAATTAACCTCAAAAACGATATCTTAGATCAAAATAGCTTAATAAATATTCTTTCGGAAATATTAACATATAATCTTTGTTTAAATTTTAATGCTTTCATTTTTGACAGGAACAAGACCAATATTTTGCGGTCAGTGACTGTGGTCAGTTGAAAATTTCCTAGGAATTCATCGTAAATTATAGTTGTTCAATAAACACTTAACTGTAATCATCAAAATGAGAAGAATATTCCATAGATATTTAATCCATATATTGTTCTGGAGAACATCATTTTAAAATTTTACTATTTAAAAAAAAACAGTTTTAAATCATTTAAAGAAGAACTATTGCTTTATCTTTTCATTACCTTTTTTTTAAAAATCTTATATGAAGATGTTGTAGCAAGAAAAATGTTATGGTAAACTTACCACACTGTATGGTTGTGACTTTTATAAGAAAAAATAATTTAGGCTAATATAACTAAAACATACAGCATTTAAACCGCTCATATATTAATTTTTCAATCCATAGTAATAGTGGTACGATCTATCAAAAATTCTTGTTTTAAAATTCATTTTTTCTTTTTTACGACACACTTAATACAACTTAAGTTTGATGTAAAACATCTCTTTTAAAATATCCATTTTTAAAAAAAATTTGTTTAATATTAGTTTTTTTTAAACAAAACATGATTTAAAAAACATCAATGCTCCCTTACTATTTTTTTTAAAATGTTGTGGTATTAATTCTTTCTTAAAATTGAATTCCTTTTACATGGCAATATCCGACAAGAAACCAAAATATGATGTCATAAAAATTGTATATTACTCCGGACAGCGAAAGATCATTTTTTTAACGAAAAATATGATGATAAAACACGAGTTTTTATTATTTAAAATATTTCACAAGTTTTGAGGAAAAATTACCTTTAGAAATATGCTGCTCAGAACGTACCCTTTTAGAATACCTAGGTAATGTGTGGACAGATTTTGTCTCTCTCGAACATTTGTTTAAGAAAACCATCAAACATTTATGTCGTGAACGCATATCATAAGAGCACTATCACAAACTACCCTTTTCGGCTTTTATCTTTCTCAAGATTTATAAGCCACTGTCGAAAGGAACACATCTTACGAGAGTGTTTTGGTCTTAAATCAGGCTTATACATTTATTTTTATGCTGTGACATTCTTATATGTCCATTGGAAAATGTAATATCCGGTCAAATGTAACATCGAATCATCTATCTCCTTGACAAAGTTACTTTATTTTCATATAGCTTCGAAACGTATTACTGTACGACTTGATTCATTTTAGCGAAAAAGATTCCACTGTGAATAATATGTTCTCGTCTGAAAGGTTATTTTTAGTAAATGATTATAATACTTCGAATCATTTCTTGTAATAACTAGTTTATGAAATGAATGCTGCATATATTACATGGAATTTTCATAATTAGAAAAAGAGTCCAAATAAAAAGTAGGTAAAAATAATGCATGAAACAAATAAAATATGTATTTTTGATCCGATGTTTTAATTGAAAGAACGCCTTCATTTAAATCAATTTCTTTATTTCAAATGAATTACTTTGGAGTTTCTTGTAAATAGAAGATAATTAATATTTTTTATAAAGCTTTCAGATTCAAAAGACAATGCAGATAAAAATATTTATCATATAGCAGTAATACAGACAAGATTTTTTTTATTTTATTAAGATTTTATTTAATGGCTTTTAAACTATTATAATTTTATTCGAAATTATGTTAATATTTGTTACAGTTAATAATGAACGTTAATAATGAATTAATGAATTACTAATTAATGAATTACTAATTAATGCACATTAATAACGAATATTAATAATAACTTATTAACTAAAGCATGTTAATTATGAATGATAATGAAAAATAATGAGAAATATGCATTAATAACAAATTTTAACTGCAAAAAATATATACTAAAAGCAAAAACAAAGACATGGAATTTAGCTTATATCAAAATTGTTTCTTGGGAAATGCTCCTAGTAAGCAATTATTCATATTGTTCTCATTTGCTTGATAACAGGGGCTTTGTCAAAAGCTGCAAGAAAAGCTGCCCTCAGCCTTTTAAATCGAAAATTATAAATAACAAAAGAGCATTTACCCTCTGATTCCCGGATCAAAATTGTGGTAAAAAGTAAAACGCTCAGGATGCCGGCTTTTTTCCGCAAAATCCATTTTCACCCGAACATCTTATGAACAAAAAAAAATCTAATGTACCGTAATAACTACTGCAAAATCGCTGAATCACTTCAATTACACAAATATTACTGTGAAAGTCACTGCATAATATTTTACGTAAAAATGAATTTGATATTAAAAAGAATTTTTCTCATAATTCACACTAACTGCCAGAACTTTAACTGGAATTTTTAGCATAGTTAATACTCAGCCATTGCCGATAACCCAAAATTCTGGAAGCTTGATTCACGAGTGTGTGCAATAACTGTTAAACCAACCTACTCTACTATGAAAGCGCTTGAAAAATCACAAAAAATAAAGAAAAAAATCTCATAAGCGGATTAAGATGGAATCGCTGTTGTGTGGTCTAATACAATTAAAACATTCAAATATTCTGTCGTTCGAACATTTTTTTCTTAATAAATATTTATTGAATATAGGCTTAAAACTTGCATGACATTTTTATTTCTTAACCTTCAAAACATACACTAAAATACTTCAGGCATTTGCAGCCAATATGTTTTTAACACAGAACATACCGATTTGTATCATTCTTCGGTGATGTTAATTACTAATAAAGATTAATAACTTTTCCCAATTCTCCAGATTTATCAAAAAATAATATTTTTTTTTCGGATTATAGAAATATTTTAAGAAATCATCACTTTTGATAGACTGAAGAATAAACAAAAGCATTTCGCTTTAATTAAACATTTTCACCCAGAAAAATTCGGACGTTTTAATTCAAAGTTGTAAATAAAATAGGAAGCAATTATCATTGCGATATTTTTCTGAAAGTATTATAACACTTAAAAATTTTAAAAAACAATATAAAAGTAATTACTTTTGATTGGGATATTTAAGGAATAAGGCTATATAGCATTTCCCTTATTAAGCAACAAGCACCATTTTCCAAAAAAAAAAGAACAAACAGAACTAAATTAAGTCATTACTATCTAATGAAAGTTTAAAAATTAATATTCAGCACAAGTTAAAATTTAATAATTATTTTCTTACCAAATTGAAACGTGACTTTGAAAAAACGATTGACTGAGAAAAATGACTAGAGAATTAATTTATAAAAATAAGATTTTGAAAAATTGCGAAAATTTTCTCCAACAGCCTTAAAATTAAAAAGCAGCTATCTACACGAAAACATTTAAAAAAAACTCGATTGTAGCAAGAACGTATATTTTAAGATAGAAGATAATCAATGCAAATTTCTTCTGAAATTATTATGACACTGAAAATAAAGGAAAATATTAAAATAATGGTTTTTGAGTTGGATATTTATATAATAAGGCTATATAACATTTCCCTGATTAAGCAACAAGCATTATTTTACCTAAAAAAATAACTAAATTAACTCATTACTATCTAATGAAAGTTTGAAAATTAATATTCAGTACAAATTAAAATTTAAGAATTACTATTATTAAGAATAGCAAAATGAAGCATGACTTTGAAAAAAGGAATGCTTGAGAAAAATGATTAGAGAATTAATTTAGAAAAATAAGATTTTAAAAAGCTGCGAAAATTTACAACAATAAAGCCCTATAATTAAAACCCAACAATCTACGTGAAAATAACATTTAAAAAACTCAATTGTGGCACAAAGGCATGGAAGACGTTCTTTTTCAAGAAAAATAGTTTAAGGAAAAATAGATGCGCTTGTATTAGATAATGCTCTGGTCATTTTCTTCTTCGCTTATAATGAACGCTTAAAGTTCATCTAGAGCCTCATTAAGCAGTTTCTTCCTTTATGTGTGTTTAATCACTTCGTCTGGGTTAATGGCCAAATGTGCACCTTTTAAAAGCTATTCAGTGGTAAAGAGTGTTAGAAGTTTTAAAATCCCTGTTGATAAAAGGAGGTTATTTGCTGAAAATAACGTCCAATAAAAATATTAATGCTAGCAAATTATAAGAATGAAATATAATGCAAGCTTAGCAAACTTTGAACAGTGGTATGTAAATGCCTGGAAAGAGAATTTCGAATAAAGACTTCATAAAAGTTAGTTATAATGCAATGTTAAATTATTTATTTATGTAAGAAAAATTATTTATGTTGAATTGTTTTTTTTAATATAATAAGAAATATTTATGTCGACATATTTCTTTACACAGAAACAGGACTCTATTACAACTTACTTAAAGTGTTGAAAATCTCACTGATTTGTGACAATCGAAGAAATGACTTAACTCATTACAAATTGTTTGTTCATAATAAGGTTTTTATGTGGACTATAAAAGAGAAAATAAATTTATTCTTGTTATATCAAGAGAATAAATGTGTCATGTCTCTTTTGAATTCTGAAAGGGCTTTTTTCGGTGAGAATATTGATGCGTTGTGTTTTTAAATTTGAGGTGCAGCAAACTTCGTTTTTTTAAAATAATTTTTCTTAAATAATTGTGTCTCAAAAATATTTGTCTAAAATTACTTAACTGACAGCTGCACATTTTCATTAAAAAATACAAATTTTAAAAATGGGAGAATTTGTGAAGCTTATTTTTGGTCCAGCAATCAAGTAAAATAACAAAAAAAACATGAATCATTATTAAAAAATTTTTTAAACCGAGTTTATATGTATGTAACAGTTCTTGCAATGAAAGAGGGTACAAAATTTATTTATTAATTATTATTGCTAGAGCATTTATCAAAGTGACGCAAAATCACTGCGCTCCTCAATAAAAAATAGGGAAAACCTTTCAAAGCAAATCCGAAAAATGTATCAATTCAGGGAATAAAGAAAATCTTAGTAATTATAATTGGTCCATTAAAGATGTCCAGGGTAAAAGTCTTTTCCACGAATAAGTTACAGGGATAATTGTTAAGAAAATAATTAATACATACTTGATATAAAAATAGATTAAAAGACAGGATATGAATTTTAAAGCGTGAGAAGGAGCGTTTCGCTTTGAATAATAAATTTGGAAAAGTATTTACAGAAAAGGAATAACATTATATATATATATAATGTATCTAAGGAATAATGTTGAGTTACAGTAGCGTTGAATGAACTATGGAATGTGGCTTATTTTGTTTTTTCATAATTCGAAACTCTAAAGATCTGTTTTTTAGGCAAGAATGAGAGTTTCGTATTCCATTTGTCCAGAGTCACCAATTAGGAAGTGCATGATTCTTCATGAGTTTAAGTAATGGAAGAAATATTTCGCGGTAAACATTGGGATTCTCAGCGAGGCATGCGATTGACAGATTTGTCTTCTCGTCTCTAGTATGTACCTGTCTGCACCTAACTAAGTGACTTCTTGACTTCTTAAGATAAGAGTAGTTGGCGCGCATAATGTTTGGGTAACCGTATTAGGGGGAAACTGTCAAGAGAGAATTTTTCTCAATATTGACAGTTTTAAAACCATATTTCTGTGGATATTTTGCTGCTTTGGTTGAATATGGTTAAATATAATAGTTCCAAAACCATTTTTCCGAAAAATTTCTGATAGTGTATTCTAGTAAGAGTAAGCTTTAATCAAGTTGGAAGCTGCATACTCATTTATTGTTCCCCATTTGATTCCTAATTCAAGTGTATTTCAGTAATTTGAGTTTATTTAAATAATCCTTATTAGCAGCCTTTGTATAGTTGATTCAACATTAATAGCATAGCTTTCAGTATAGTTATATATGTATCTCTCTCTCTCTCTCTCTCTCTCTATATCTCTGTGANAATTATATAATAATAATAATAATAATAATAATAATAATACTCAGATACTCAGAAAGTAAAATTGTCATTAAGGGTGAATTAACATTGCCCAAAGTATTAGGACAATGTTTCTGAGGGTTAGTTATCCAAATGTTAGTTATAAAATTAAAATATTCAGAGCCTTGGAGGCATTAAGATTGAGTCCTACTGCGGGAAAACCCGATGATTGGATCAAAAATTATTCAAAGTGTTCACTTTTTTTTAAATTTTCGCATACTGTATTTTTGTCTAATCAGGTGCACATGGTTTCCTTTAAGTCGCATATAATGCTTTTAAGTCTTTTTCGAAAGCACCAAGCTGTCAGAATTTAGGTTTACCCCATTTCAAATATTTTCCGGCATGTTGAAGACATAAATTAGTGGGAGTGTTATTTCTAAATTGAATAAGTATCCAAGATATCTCATTCGGTTCTATGACTTTTACCATCATGTATTGTTGGTTTTATCAATTTATATTTCGTAATTATTAAGAATTCACAAATGTTATTATTTTTTTGCTCTACCCTTAAAGTTTTTCGCAGTATTTTTCTTTAAAAACTTAATAGTCTGTTTAAGATATGTTCGCTTAATGTTCAAATTTCATTGTGATAGGGAATTAGTGTTTCGTACATCCTTATTTCAGTTTTATTACTTATGATCGGATATATTGTTTAATTCCTTAAAGTGAAATTGGCCAGTAGCGAACTGTAATCATCTTCAACATTAATTTTACTTTGTTAGTAACATATTTTTTTGAAGTTGTAACCTTTCTCCACCAGTGGTGCATCACAAGCCTCTTGATTTATCCCAATTATAAATATTGTTTTCTTTTCATTGATGCTTAGGCAATCTTTTTCCACTGAGAAAAAACTATTGTCAAGACTACTGAAACATTGTATTTTCTGGCTCTATGGGAACGCTAAAAGACCGATAATTTTTACCGAAGCGCTTTGGTAATGATTTTGATAATGTTAAAAATAAAATATGGTGTTCTAATATGTGATAAAATGCTGTAAATGGGGTAATGCTGCAATTTTCAGATCCAGAATAAAAGGTAAATTGTTACTGAACGGAAAAATTACCATATATATGGTTTAAATACAGTATATTTTGGATTTCAGTACTAGGATTATGTTGTTTTTTTCTATCAGAAATGTCAGTACTGTAATTTTACCATATTTTTTTCCTACTTGTAGTATCAATTTGAAGAGTCACAAACGCTTCTATAGCAGGCAGGTATCGAGGATGTTATCGTCTCGAAAACAATCTGACTGTATATTCATAATAATACTTAACCATCTTCTAAGAAATGTTGATTGCAGAGTTTTATTTTTTTTTCTGTCGAGGAAAGTAAATAAAAATTTCAAAATACAAAGAGCAATTAGAAACAACAAATGTGTTTTAAATGCTTCAAAAGATATTGTAGAGAAAGTTAATCAATAACAGTTTATTCGCGAAGATTAAGTAAGTACTCATAGATTTCAAGGCATATATAGAAGATTTTTCTTCATCCTCCAACTTATTGTCTGTCTGGTTTCGTTCTAAGGAGAAAGGCCTCTTAAAGGCTGAAAAAGACCTGATTGGTAGGGCATTTTGCGCATATCCAAAGGTTATGAGTTTGTTTCCCGTCAGACGAAGACTATCATATAGTAAATGGTGAATGTTTTCCACAATAAATCATACCTCTGGAGGAACTGAATTGGAGATTGATCTTTCTCTAGCTCTGGTCAATTTTACGATCTGTGGATGAATGAATGGAGGTATAACTGGATCCACCGTATAAACGAGATGTGGCGTGTGTGTGTCTGAATTCGTATTCTCGACCATAGGTGGCGTCACTGAAAAACAATAAATGCATCCTCTAACCTTAAAATTCACTTGGTTTCTCCAAGCAGGCTTGCTGGTATATGGCAAGAGGCATTAGAAATAACATAACACAGGCCTGTTGAAATATTTTTCATTCTTTTTAATCACAATTTTGTTTTTATGCTCTCATCGAAAAGAAGTTAATTTGCCATTTGAAATAACTTTCAAACGTAAGTGCTTATGCTTTCATAAATTTACAATATATTTTTTTAAAAAAATTAACTATTAGAGATCAAACATGTAGAATTCTTTTATAACGCTTTTCCAAATTATTCAAAATGGGCAAATATATTTAATTACGACTTTTGGACGAGAATCTCAAAAGGGTAGATATAAAATGATCAATCACTTTTGTACAATTACGAATAAGTAACAGAAAATGCAAATTAGTTTTTTTGGACTCATGAATTACACAAAATAAATAGTATGCCTCGATTTTAACTCAAAATTCAGGGAAGTTTGCAGTTATGTGTTTTTGATCTGAATGTTTTGTTTTTGATCCGGTTTGTTTTTGACTAACCGAAACGTAATCTAGCTGTCTAATTTGGAATCAACTGCTGTTGAGATCCCTAAATGGAAATAAAGTTAAAATACTTTACATAATTTAAAATTTGTTCAGATGCGGATATGCTGGGTGACTTTGAAAGAAAAGGTGAAGGAAGTACATTTGTTGCTATGGAAAAAAATTGTGCATTGCTAAGATTCTCTACTTTAGAGTTATACCACTCATTTATTGCTACAACCGATAGGAAAACCACGTCGTCAGGTGAAAATAAAGTTAGCACCACTTAAAAAATTCCACGTCATGCCAGCAGGCATGACCTCGAAAGAAGGAATCTTTCGATTAAAATGAAGACCAAATTTGCGAAAGTATGGCTTAATGATCTACTAGTACTGTGGATAAAAAAGAAAATGTTTGCGGTTAGACGATTGGCCAGGGAAAAATTATTGAGATGGCTGGGCCCACGCCACAATATTCAACCAATGATGACAAAGAATATTTAAGCTCTTGTGATCTATTATAATTATGAAAACATATGCATGCATTTTTTTCAAGTTCACATTCTTTTTCAAGACTTCATTTAACTGAGGTAGCCTTTGCCAAATAAAGGAAATCAACTGTCTCTTTAGTGTCTAGACAAGGAGATTTATTTCCACTTATTAGTTGTTAAATTAGCTCTTAATAAGATTTACATCTTTTTATAATTTATAACTTTTTCCATTAAATATTTTCCCCTCATCTTTATGAGAAAATACATTGTTTTCAAAGCATTAACCAGTAAAAAGAAGCTTTTCTATTTTTTAATCTATTTAAATTATATTTTTCCTTTTAAGTCAAGCATGTAAACTTTTTATACTGGTATTACACATTTTCTTAGTATGGGAATCAAACAAAAATATTAAAATGCTCATCATTTTTCCCAATCGTAATTATCTATAAATTTCCCATAATTTATTAAAAATAAGTTAAATCTTATGCAAAATAACTTTCCCTATTATACACATACGTAAAAATTTATTTTTGAAATTCAATGAAGAAAAAATCTTCTGACTCAAAAACGAAGAAAATTATTGATAACTACTCTAAAACCAAAAGTGATACAGTAAAACTCCAGATCATCCAGATAATTCCAGGTAACAGGGATCCAGTCACTCCAGATAACAGTGATTTTTAAACAATCAAGCGAAATTCATGGTCCAATACAATACATCATCTGATGCTTTGCGCTTAAAAAGGAAACAGAAATGTTTGTAGTTACAAATGCCCCTAGTGTATTGCCCAGTAACAAGAACTTTATTATCTTATCTTTTAACTTTAATAACTCAACTAAATGATATGAAATTGTAGAAAAAATAAAATATTATTCTAGTCATTATATACTCTATATTATTATAGTCATTGCACAGGTTTTTTTGTGACTAAGAATATATTCAAAGTGTGTAGTTAATTTTACATACTGTTTTTGATGATGAAATGCTGACCTCAATGGTTTTAAGAAATGATAAAGAAAGTGTGATGCTAAGTTTTCTCAGAAGATTCATAATAAAAATCGAGCTAAAAAATTCTCAATATGTGTTTTTTCTTAATACGAGAAGCCATTAAGAAAATCACATTATAAAATGCTGATATAAAAAAAAGTTTAATTCTGAAAATAAGATATAAACATCCTATTAATAATACGCACAACTTACTTAACTAAAATTAATCTTTCGATTAAAATCTTGATTTTCACTTGAAAAACAAATATGGAAAAAGTAATACGAAATTCGTAGCAATAAAAATATTTCTAATTACTAAATGTGATAAATTATTTGTTGATTTAGTCCGTAAAATTAGGAAACATTAAAAGATTATGCAAATTATAATATTTGTTCAACGGTAATACAAAATATCCCTTAAATAAATAGTTGTATCCAAATTTAATACATTTTCAAATGTTTCATGATGAAATTTGTAAACTACTAATTAATCCTAGAAAAAAACAGCTTTAAGCAATAATTGTTTTTATATATCTAATAATAAAGATCATGCAGGTATTTGCACTAATTATTATAGTATTTACTCACCACTCATAATAAAAAAATAATATTTCTTCCTCCGCATTAATTTGAATTTAATTGTATTATTATTGCAAGTAAAGAAGAATTAATATTGAATTTTTTTTTAATTTGATTTCAATGCAATGAATTTTTTTAATTTGTTCTATACCAAATTCAATTCATTTTTTTCTATTACAAAAGTATATATTAGCTATTAATTCGTAATTAATTTCTTTATTGTTGCTTTGAGTTGCACCTAATAAAAGATAATTCAGGAAAAGTGAAAATGCATAATGAATCATTCATTTGCAGATAAAATAATCTTTAGACTACAATATAAGCAAACAACAAACTTTTCATTATTTCTTTTTTCGCATAATTCAATTGCATGTACTTTGCACAAAAAGTAAGAGGGACCAATGTGAATGACTTTTGATCTAATGATCGGATCTTTATGTTCTAAGACCCACTCTTGAGGGTTCGAGACAGTGATTTCAAATATGCTAATTAATGAATGCAGACGATATTATAAGTTACAAAATCAACCACAAAAATACACTTTTTCTGAATAAACATACCTTTTTCGGTGTATTCGGATTTTTTACTCCAAAAATAATAGGGTTATCCGCAATCTGGGATATATGGTCCTAATAGTTTGACCAGGAGTGCTTAATGTTAATTTTTTTGAGTATTTGGCTACATCTCAATACATTTTCAAGCGAACTGAACAATTTTTACACTATAATTTATATATCAAATTGATTTCACTCGAAACTGACTTTTATTCAGTATTTAATATTTTTTAAATTTAATTTAATAATCGGTCGAATTGATCATGAGAAGTCAAATTGGAAAATATGACCTTTGGGAAAACCTGATCATAAAAGAAAACGTTATTTTGGGTAGATTTTCATAACAATTTAACGTAAAAGGTATTCTTTCATTGCTGACATGATAAATATTTTTAGAAATCTTTTCACTGATATAGTAAAAATAGTTGGAAGTAACTTTGAGGTTATTTTAAAACATATCTTAGATATATTTATTAATAATAAGAACAACCTGAAGAATACATCTCAAAAAGGTTGTATGTTAGTGTGTGTGGGTTATTGAGGTGTATGGGTTAGTTTTGCACATACTTCAGTTCATTTTGAGGTTGGTTTAATATCTTCATATCAAATGGACTATAGTGGCAATTTTAAATGTATACAAGATACTTTCTAATGATTACGTATTAGGTATAGGTATTAGGTATGTATGAAGTGTGCAAAAATTAACCGTATTTCAATTAAAGAGAGTCAGGTATTTATTGAAGTGAAGTTATTTTATTTATATTTATGCTCATTTTGAGGGGGTTGGTTATAAATTCATTTCATTTCAACCGTCTTGATAAACTAAATTTAAAGATATGCAGCTAATTTAGAAGTTGTTTTAAGTTCACTTTATATTAACCAAACTGAAGAGGCACTTTTCAATGTATACACGCATTTTAATTTTTTTACTTTCTAATACTTAAAAAACAATAGGTATAAATGATATGCATAAAAATTAACCAAATTTCAATTAAGAAAATCCAGGTATTTATTAAAAGGCATGAAGTTATTTTATTTATATTTAAGATCATTTTTGAGTGTTTGATTATAAATCTACTTTATTTCAAACATCCTAAAGAGCTAGACTTCAAATTATGCAGGTTGTTTTCTTTTAAAACTAGAAACTAAAGAGCAATTTAGGAGATGTGTAAGATTTTACCCTATTTTAATTAAAGAGAATCAGATGTTTATTGAAGTGTATGAAGTTATTTTATTTGTACTTTAATTCATTAGATTTAAGCTGGTTTTAAATTAAATTAGTTGCCAAATTAATTATGGTTTGTTTTGTTAATTAATAATATTTTTTACTGAAAACGATACGAATGTTTCATCAGGAGTTGGTTACGATGCTAAGTCGCAGTTGTTTATTTTAAATATCACTTAAGTCAGCCAACTTTACAGTCAATTATCATTCAGGTAATAATTAAAATTATTTAGTATAAATCATCAAAAATAATTGTCATTTGCCTTTAAATTATAATTATATTATAAATCATATATATACTTTATTGAAATTCACATATATAAATTTCTCAAAATGAAAAAAAAAAAAAAAAAAACTGTTGTTGAAATTATGAATTATAGGACAGACAAGAAGAACTTAAAATTAATGGTACCTTTTCATTTAAAAAATAAAAAAATAATCTTCACATGATTTTAATCTATAATTTAATTAAAAATTAAATTGATAATTTGATGACATTCATGTACTCGAAATCCTCAATAAAAAATCACTAAAGAACTGAATATTTTAACAAACAAGAAAATAATAAAATTTAGCAATTCAATCCTGTAGGTGTTTTCTCTTCATTTAACCTTCAAGAAGCATCGTTATTTGATTTTAAATCATAAATGAATGAAGAATATAACGATAATTTATTAAGATTTTAATAGCCTAAATTCTTATTTAAAATCACAAAAGTATTGAATAGCATTTTGACAAACAAGAAAAGATTTAAATTCACACTGTAAAAATTTGCAGAAAAAAGTACCGACTCTCAAAATGTTGGTAAAAATCAATTTTACGGTGAAGCGAATTTCATGGATGGGGCACCCAAAGTGCTTGTATTTAATCCAGGTTGTTTTTGCAATGCAGTTATCCAGTGATTCCGTCAATTTATTTCAATTCAAAACTCATCAATTCAATAGTCTATCTTACATCATTTCAAATCATAATTGAAAGAAACACTGTAATTAAAATTTATTGACACTTATAAATATAATTTCTGAATAAAATACACCTTGGTATTGAATAACATTGTGGCAAACAAGATTGCCTTAAAAACATTTGACAACTTTCACGTGAAATACGAATTTACTTAAAAGATGAAAGCTGTAATTTATTTTATCTGTTTAGTTCTTTGCTCACAAACAGAAATGAGAAAAATAAGTATATACCTTTATCGGATCAAAATATTACATCAATTTATTTTTCGAATTTCGGAACTCCCAACCGGACTAAGCGAAATAGTGATAAATGGAAAAGTCAAAATAACAAGCGCTTACTGCTAAGAAACAATCTGAAGATAGATGGATTGTTATGATCCTTGTTAGGTGCGTTTCCTTACAATTTTTTCAATTTATCACTCTAAAAAAGAAAATAAAAAGAAATGAAATAGTTTTTTTCGCTTTTTAGTGATGTTGTTGTAGTCAACGTGGAAAATTTATTTTTAGGTAAATAACTGAAGTAAACAGAAACTGTTTTCTGTAAAATGCATGCTTGAAGGGAAAGGGAATATTTTTTATAGATTTGTAATATGTAGAGCAGCATTATTAAAAACGTAAATATTTATTTTTAAGAAAAGTACTTCAGGGGTTGGTATTGACTATTATTATTATTTTTTGAACATCGATATTCATAAAAATTTTCAGAAAATTTTTGACAGAATATTTTCAGACAAAAAATAAGTACATAACAGAACGCAAAACTATTACAGTTAAGGTTATTTATTTTTAAAAGCGTCTTTGAGACAAAAAAAATTCTATGGTTTTTATGAAAATATTATATTTTTAAATGTATATATCAAATTAAATTTATAAAATTTATATGTTTATTTTTTACCATAAATTTGACTTTAAAACCCACTATACTGATTTGGAAGGCATTTTTCGTCTCTAGGCCACATTTTATTTTCCCAACTTTAGAGCGGTATGCGGTAAAACTTATATAAGTATAAACTGCATAGAACATAGAGAAATATATTTTATTTCATTTAAACATGTATTTTAGAAATTCCTTAATCGTTTTTAAGATTAGTTTTATACTATTTTCAAATGCGTAAAGCAGGAAATTGTTGCTTTTATTTGAGAATTAATTTTGAACTTAAAAAGAAGACTAAGAAGAAAAAGAAGTTAAATTAAAGTATTAAATTTTTTGTTCAAACTCATTTAAAAATTTAAATATGAAATCATAATTGGTAAATACTTTCAAATTATGTTATTAATGGAATTATTAAAAATGGAAGAATGATTCTTGTCTTATATTAGAAAGAATGTCTGTTTTTTCTTAATTTCTTGAAACAAAAAAAAATTAAAAAGAGTAGAAAAAAGGAAGCAGAGCACTACAAAAATCTGAGCAACTAATAATAATATAATCACATATTGAAATGAATGAAAATCAACTATAACTGATGAAGAAATCGCAATTTATAAAGAGATTTCAGAGGAAGATTTCAATTTAACTAAAGTGTTAAACGTTTGACACAGTTTTATCATTTGTTTCGTTTCATTTAATCGGTCTCTAAAAATAATTTTATCTTTTATTAATAAAAAAGAACATACATATTTTACGTATACATTTACATTGATATAATGGACAAATATTTTAGCTGAATATTTTTTATAAATATGAATAAGATACCACATTTAAAGCCTCCATAAAAATACTTTTATTTTTTTTATTCAGTTATTGCGATTCTTCAATCGATAACATCTTAATTACTTATGAAAGCAATATGGAAACCACCAATATTGCTTATGAAAGCAATATTGACAAGCCCTAAAATATTGCTTTCTTACCAGCAAAACTATGTCTTATACATCTAGAAACTACTAACTAGTTTTAGCTTGCATTTTTTTGTCAACATAAGGTATTAATTTCGTGCTCAACATTTAAATATTATGAAATATGAGAAACACTATTTAATTTATAATCTCATTCCCGATATACAATTGTCAATCGAAATCACAATAAGAGAATGTTTTCAAATATTTAGTAGCGCCAAATGCTTGTTCAGCAAACATTTTAGGAAATGCTACTTCGGGTGCAACTTAAAACTTCAAACTTTGTAGCGCTTCTAAGATTTAAAACCAGTTAAGTGTGGTAACGCTTTAACAATTTATTTCCTTTGAGATGATTAATCATATAAAGAATAACACTCTTTTATCAGAAATTTAATTCCAATGTTTCTCTCCAATGTCTGAAGTTTATATCTTTTTTATTAGTCTCCGACATTTTTCTTATTATTATTGTATTTATCTAACATTAAAAGCATGTGCTAACGACACGTATGAAAATAATTTGTCACAGTAAATAGGGCATCGATGGTTCCTTAACTAAAAAATGGAATTCTGGGATCGAACAGCTGAAGAACAACAAAAAGGCGTGACTATTTTACCATTCCTTTGCTCTACTTCATAGAAAGTAGATAACAGCTGGAAAGCAAAGAAAACTATTTTGAACGTTCCTTAAGCATTATCGTTTCTTAGAAACCGTCTTTGATTTATAATATCAACCTCACGACTTTACAGAGTTAAAAGAGTATTTCATAAAAAATTAAAAAAATACTCCGAATAAACGTTTTACTCAGATCTTTCTAATGTCTGATTTAATTAAAAATTTAACCCTTACAGGGTTCAAATTTTCCTTATATAATTGCGGTTAAATAACGGCAGCAGTATGTTCATCCAATTAACTGTAAGGTTTACGGTGAGGAAAACTTCTTTACTTTTACGGTCTTAGAACTGTTTACAACTAGTATGGTTAACCAACCATGAATGCAAAACTATATATTTTTTCAACATAAACAACTTCATTATCGTCAAAAAGAAATTTAACTGAACAGGTTATGGGCCTTATTAGGTAATGGGCATTGGAAAGGGCAGGACACTGGAAATTCTTCATGTGTTGAAGGGAATGGAGGAATTATTATGCTGTCAAGGTTGGGACTTAAAACCCTGTTATGCCGGTCATGGTCTAATTGGTGCGGTAAGGTTTTAGTCGCTTAACCATATGAGGTAAAAGCAGTAAATAAACAGATTTTTTTTAACAGTTTAAGTTTCCGATAGTCTGGGACAACAGGGCATTAAAATAGCTGGTTAGACCAAATTAAGCAAAGGGTGCAACAATAGTTTTACGATTAATTGTGTGATTAAGAAAAATTAGTTCTCTATATAAGAGCATATGTGAATACCTATTAATTAGTTATTGCTAGGCATTAAATTTGATATTTTAAGGATTTTTTTGATCTCTGGATAAGGTGTATCTCTATTTTAGGGCCAAATTTTCTGTACCCAGTTTTCTTTCTTATTGAAAGATATTTCTGTATATTTATATTGTACGTAAATGCAACTGTCTTTAAATTAAGTTGATTGGTAAAACACTTTAAAACCAGTAAAATACTATTTCTTAGTAAAATAAATAACAAATTTTTAAGGCATGATTTCATAATTAAATACCTATTAATTTCTGAAATATAATTTGCGGCATAAATTAATTTAAAACACTAATTATACATTTTGAAAATTAGTATTTAATTTTACTACTGATATTTTCCCCTTTTTTTCATTAATTAACATGAAATCTAATAAAAATTAGAAAGTTAAAAAATTGATTTCAGAAGCCTTAGCAGTTCAGCTTTAATTTAGAGTAATACAAGGTTTTAAAAAATCACTCTTTATCCAAATGAAAACTGCTTTTATTTCTCAATGAATCACAAAAAATGATCATAAATATAATTAACTCAGTTTAATTGGCGCATTTTCCAGAAATTCAAATTATTTGCGTAATTTTGTATCAAATAATTTCCCTCTAACAAAAGAAGCACCTTCAATAGCATAAATTTTTAAATGAAATTATATTTCTTCAGAAACTAATTTATAAATATGCAATTCGATTAAGTCCTTGCGAACGAAAAAAAAAATCGGAGCATTTCACTTTCCACTTGAGTTGAGGTTCAAATTTTCTTTTCTAAAGGTCCTTTAATGTTTTCTCTGATCTTGATGTAAACTAGAATAAAGTAAACGAGAAAAAAGGAATTAACTCATGCATTTTGAAGTTTTCCGGAGGCTAAATTAATTATTCAATAGATAATAAGAGTGTCACGCTGAAGTTCCATAAAAAACAAAAGAATAAAAAGTCTTATCCTTGTTTTCATATTACGATAATCAAATAAGGTCCGCTGGGAGCATTGTTAGACTTCGAAAACGATGTCATATCTGCATTTTTAATGATTGTTTTAAAGCTTGCAGTCGAAGTTTTTATCTTACTGATTAAGCGATAAGCTATTCGAGAGAAGTTATTCAATTTATTTTTTAACACGAAATTTTTTATGTGATATTTGATACTGCAACTTTGTAGTTATTTACGTTTTATCGACTTGGTTGTTCAACAAATGTATAATAGGAAGACATTTTATTGTTAATGAGAAATGATTTCTTTCAAGTTTGATGAGAAGAAAGTGTTTTTTTCTGATTTTATTAACGTAGTTGAAATCTACCAAAAAGAAAGTAAATTTTGAAGTATTTTTGTTTGACTTAGAGTAAAATGACATCCTAAAAAATGTAAAGAGAACCTAAAGCAGTTTTAGACATTTTTTTTATTAAACTGTATTTTAAAAAATTTAAAGTAGCACTCCCCCTAGGACAGAACTAGAATTTTAAAAAAAATTAATACACAATGACAAAAGTATGTATGGCTAAACCTTCTGAATTGTTAATTTGGAATTCGTTTTTGATTCCAAACGTCATTCAGTTTGAAACTTACTTTTATTTAGTTATGACAGTTTGCTTAATTTATCTAAAATTATTTCAAATTGATGTAATAAGTGATTGCTATAATACAAGAAACCAAACTTCATTGTTCTTTTTCTTCCATTTTGCATTTTACTTGGTTTGCTCGTAAAATGGTTAAAATAAAATATTTAGCCATTGAGTTAGATTGCTCAAGCTTTGATTCTCATGTGTTATCAAATTTTTCCTTTTTTTTCAAAATGAGTATTCTATAGATAAGATCTAAACGATGTTGATTTTGAATTGTTTGCACTGCCATCCCTGCTATTTTAATGCAAAGAATGTAAAAATTTTAAATTTTCAGATATATTATTTTAGTTAGAAGCATATGAGAGAAAGTATTCAGAGCTTATAACATTGTTTTCTTGGTTCACGATTGAAGCGATGGAAAATTGGTTCATGATTGAAACGATATATCAATAAATATAAGGATGCAAATTTTCTGAAATCTAATAAGAATTATATTTGAGTACCAGTTTTATTCAAGTTGATTGGTGTCACCAGGCGTAAGAAGTACGATAACATTCAAATTATGAGAGGTACGATAGTAACATTCAAGAGCAACACTTACTCACTAATCACTGAGAAAAGAATCTGGTTAAATCATTACACCGCATGGTATTGACATTTAAGTACAAAAAAGTATTCTGGTCAATAAAATCGAAATATACAGTGTTTAAATCATTCATGTGGTAATTTTTCTACTCGGATGGTAACAATTTTACGGAAATTCTGAAAAGTAAATGAAAAGTAAATTTTACCAAATAAAAGGTTTTCGTACCATGCTTCAAGGTATTCCATTAAAGTTACAAATTTTACCTTATTTACCAAAGTTAAACATGTTATAAAATGTTATTTTAATGATAATTTTATCAAAACTATTACCAATGTGCCCAAAATTACTGTGCTTCTGGTGTTCCTGTACTGCCAGAAACACGGTAGATTTTATCGTACTATGGTAACTTTGAACATAATTTTTTCTCAGCGTTACATTTGTAATAAGAAACAAACAAATAACTTTTTTTTAAAATTCGTTTTATTCTTTTCATTCGTTTTTATTCGTTTTTATTTTTCTTTGACCATGTTAAGCAGGTTGCAGAAAATAAGTTAACGAGTTAGAAAATTTTAACAGTGAATAATAATAACTTGTAAACGAAAGTGACAAAGATGACAAATGACAAAACAAAAATGACAAATATAAGATTTTACCTCAAATAATTTTAGATCATTCAAACACAGTAATGAAAAGCGGGTATTTAAATTAACTGTAAGCCTTATTCCTTTTTGATTTTATATTTTTATGCTAAGATTAAAAAAATTTATTGAAGTTGCATTATGCATTTAAACTTTTTCGTCCTTCTGAAAAACAAAATATGGCTTCAAAGATTACAAAGAATAATATTGCAAATTCAATCAAATTTCAAAGGAAAACTAATTATCATATTTACTAATTATTTTAAGTATATTTATATCTAAGAATAAAATGGGGTACTATTTGCTCTGTTTAAATTGTCAAATATAAAAAAATAATTAATAATCAATGCGCTTTTATTATTGAGATAAAAATGCAATGTGTATCTTTAACTCAACGTATTGAGATATCTGTGTGTTTTAAATCTGTGTGTTTCGCTTAACCATTCTGTTCGTATTGGAAATCGTGTTTTGCTTTACTAGGAAACGTTCTAAGCCGAATGCGAATTTCCATGTAAATGACAGTCAGGGAAATGGTATCCGAATAATTAATAATTTTATATTGATAGTAAGGAAGTGTAAATGAGTAAAAATAGTATTTATATTTTAATTATAGATTTTCAATAATGATTCTAAAATTATGCATTTATTCTTGTCAAAAATTTTACTTTATAATTACATAAAATTGAATGATGTAAATTGAGAAAAATTATTAGTCTCGAAATGGGAATTCATTTTTCATGTTTTATAAAAGAATGACTTGTTAATCAAAGAGTTAACACATAGTGTAACGGATGGCTCTTGCTTTAAATTTAAAGTAAATAAATAATCTGCAATATTTCTTTAAAAAAGCCATTTGACACATTTCTTGATTTAAAGTCACTTATGCATTTAAAAACCACACAAAATCAGAACATAATTACGGATTTTATTTACTCTATCTTATCCAACTCTGAAACATTAAAGACTAAATAGAAGAAAATATTTTTATTCACTTACTTCCAATTCTTCATTTCACGATCTACCGTGTAACTCGCATTTCGCTTACTATTGTGAGGAAATAAAACGGAAGAAATTAGTAGAATAGTTTCTACCTTTAGCATCACTTTCACACTAGAAAATGTGTTTTGTTAAACGGGAAAAATGCAAATTGGGATACGATTTTCTCAAAATTTATGCTTGAAGTATTTTTCTTGATTTCAAGTCATTATTACATTTGTATAAAGACAGTAATTTTGAACAAAAGATATAGATATGAAGCTAAATATATCTTGCATAAAATTAGAAATATAATAAGTAAAAAGGAAATTTGCATAAGATAATTAGTCTTTGTTCTAATTAACTTGATTTTGCCTTACAACTTTTGAGACACGTATTTGTTTCGAATCATTACTAATACAAAATCGTGTTTTTTCCGTTTTTACTTCTTTTGTTGTAATAAAAGATTATTTTTCTTTCAGATATCGCATACGATTCCGATTTGTTTGGAAGAACAGAGCGCAGTTTCGGTGGATCTGTCGTTGAGCCCCCACAGAGGCCTAATTCCTACTGGGATGACCCACACTTTCGTCCTTACTTTGATAACTCAACCGACAGAAATGTCACCTTCCAACTTTCAAAGCCATCATACCTTCACTGTCGAATTAGACAACTAGGTGATCGAGTTGTAAGTATAATTTCAATAACCTATTGCATTACTTTTACTGTTAGAATTTTTTGAAAAAACAGTTAAATAACAATTTATTTCAGTTAAATAACAACTGTTACTTTATCATATTTTAAACATTACAGTCTAATAACCAGAAATAAGATGGTATTCAAACTGTTTGTTAACTGCGTTCATTTTGCACGGTCAGAGAACGAGAATTTTATCACACCAACTAAACCCACCTAAAGAAGCCACTTAGTTCCTTGCAGCTGGTTAAATGTTATATCCAAAATGGATAATATGTCAATCTCATGGCCGACAGAAGGGGGATTTGAGTGCCAGCATGGCACCACAATATTTCCTCCATTTCTTTCAATACATGAAGAGTTTTTAGTATCAAGCACTCCCCAATTAGTGACCCTGGACTATAAGAATACTATATTTTCCCTCACGCACAGATGTCAGCATCATAAGGCTGCTTAACACAAAATTGTCTTGCATTTCCCATCGCTTAGGATCGGTGAAACAACCAAATAAATTAATTGAACCACATTCCACGGTTCATTAAAAAACAAAATTCAACCACGATCTAACTCCAATGCCGATTACCTTGCGAAAACCTAGCTCCAATGTCCGGTTTGAAATCATTCTAATTGTAAATGGTTAAAAAAACAGTGTAGTTTTGTATTCAGGGCTTGTTAACCATACTACCAACTGGTTACTTTTACGGTTTCAAAACAGTAACGGTAAAAAATGTTCTTTATCGTAAACTTTACTGTTAATTGTGTGGACAGACTGCTGCCGGTTATTTAACCGTAATTTGAAAATGAAAATTCTAACATTGTACATTTAAGTAGTGAAGAAAATGATAAAATTATTCATAAATTGAATAGTTTATTTATTTCCCGTAAATATCAATGAATTGTTTTTTTTTTAATTGTATGATATTTTTTCACGTATCTTATTTTTGACTCAGAATTTTCACAACAGAAACCTAGAAAGACCTATAAGCAATTATTCGAATACTGCAATATGACCAAATTATCATTACTTGACATTCATATTAATCCAGATTATATAGTTATCTGTTGATTTAATATAGTATCTATTAATTTTTTATCTCAAATTTCCTAAAATGTAGATTCGTAAAACTGTAATTGCAGTAATAGGATATTTATATGATGTTTTTTATCTCAAAAGTGTGTAGTTTAGTAAACACTAATGCGACTTTTCCAAAAATCAAGAATAAAAATCAAGAAAGTTTCAAAAATCAAGCAAGCAAGTGAGTTTTTAAAAGTTGGGCCTGAGGTTGGTAATCCTTACTGGAAGCTCCATTGACCCATTCAGTTTTTTCAACGTAACTGCATTAGCAATTGGTCAATGTATAATGAGTTAACAAAGTTTCAAATTCAGAGATGTCAGGTAGGTTTAAATTCAGCTCCTAGTTTCTACTGACTACAGGATTGATATAAAATAATGGTGTCTCTGTGGTAATGGTGTCAAAGATCATAGTTAAGTATCCCCTTGCAATGGTGCAAACAGTGAAAAATTTATATCTATAAAACACAAATGCAAATAAATTTCATATCAAGAAGTCCACAACAAAGGCTGATTTGTCTAAATACTTGATGTAGAAGTTTCCTTGTTTCGTGGGCTGCGTCCAAAAATTCCCTGGTAGTAAATGGTGACTGACGCACGTTAAATGTGTCTAGTCACAAAGTCCTCCATGTTGCCATGGCAAATCATGCCTCTGGGAGTACTGATATGGGAGTTTCCTTGTCTTCTGAAATGTTCAAAATTACAGGACTACGGAGTTGAACATTAGTAGTCGTAAACCCAAAATTTTGCCAACTGTTCAACGGTGGTTATATAAATATATATATAAATATAGCTTAAACTTAAAAAGTTCGTTAGCTTTTCAATTTAAAATAAAACATAATTTAGCGAAACTAATTGTTAATTTCAATAAAATTCAAAAATTTATGAAAATATTCCTCTAATTAAAAAATTTTCCTTTTAAACTTAATGCCGAAAGACTGAAACATAAACCTTAAAAATTCCTCAAAAATAAAAATATGTCTCATCTTATTTGTATGTCATGGATAAAGTTTTCAGCTATCTGAAGAGCTATTTTGCTACAAAGTAGCTTATAAGAAATAAAAGCATAAGTTTCCTACCGAAGAAGAAATTAAATAAAAATAAAATAAATTGTGAACATTTCCTAACAAATGATATAAACGCTTTTATATTAAACTGAAATTAGATATTTACTAAAATTATTACGCAATTACTTTAATTTTTACTTTTCTTCAACAGATTTTACAAGTTAAAATTTTCAGAGTTTTCTTGTGAGTGACGCTTTACGTCTCTGAAAAATGAATTTAAGGGGAATTCTTGAAACTATCTTTACTAACTATTTAAATTTTTTTGATTAATTGCAACTCATTGCAACCGTCAGTAAATAGTGAGTTGAAGAAATGAAACAAACTTTAAGAATCAAAAACTTAAATATTGAAACTTTAGGCTGGAACTAATTATAAAAACTCATAAATATTGAACAATCTGGAAAGAAAAAATTTCCTGGATTTGTAACTTTTTCGATTTCAAACAAGTGAGAAAAGAATATTCGAGAAAATTAATCCATCATAACAGGCTTGTTTAAGTTAAATGACAAAATGAGCAAAAAAAATGAATAAGGATTTTTATTTATTTGTCAACTAATCCTTTCATTTAATAAGTTGCTATTCTTTATAACTGAAATTAATTATTTTGCTTACCATGAGGCTGTTATTTACGAATAACTATTATTTAGTTTCAACTCTTTAATCACGTTTAATAAATTTTTAATCATCAATATACAATGTCCCTAGAGTAAAATATACATTTGACTAGATCTTCTATTATTTTATTCAATTAAAAAAATTTTCTTTATACATTAACCAATGTTAAAAAGAATTAAGCCGTTTTTCTAATTAAAAAAACAGGGCTAAAGTAATACTTTTTAACGTCGAATGATCACAAAAATTTTATCTATAAAATAATTTTGTACATTGCGTATTTTTTTTTAAAATTATATGTCCTACTTAGCCGAAAGTAATATCTATAGTAAAGTAATGTCAATTGAAAAGTTACAGCCATGTGCTAAATTAATTCCATGAGTTTAGTAGATAAAGATATTTTATTGCAACATTGTCTCTATTAAACTACCTATCCTAACTGTTGAACCAAAGTACGCAACGTAAATCGGATTACGCTAAAAGATTTGTAAAGTTTTTCGATCAGTACAAATAATTTTGAGTGACATTGTGTCGATTTTAAAAAATTTTGTCGGTTTTAAAAATATTATCGTTACCAATTATCCAAGATTTCTACAGAATACTCATTAATGAGAAATTACAGAATCATCATTTTTTAATTTTGAAACTCTCATGAACTAATAAATATTTTAATTGATATGGAATAGTTAAGGAGTTAATTTAGTCTATTTTAACCCAAACACGAATTCAAATTTCTAATAAATATTGAAAAATGGACGGTAAAATAACACTGAACATTTTACTTCATAAATTCAAATTGGAAAAGCGCACAGTGCAGCTATAACCAAATTTGTATTTAGTAAATTAGTAAAAACACAAAATTAAAAAAAATTAATAGATAAAAATAAAATATAATTGTGTGTTTGCAGAACAGTACTTCATCAGGGGACACACTGCCTGCAACACACAGGAGCCTTTCTGTTGTTAGTGGCCGAAGCCAAAACTAGCAGTGCTCCGAGGCTCCCTTATGAAAATACAAGCGTAAAATAAAATAAAATAATTATAACATTTAAT
Organism: Parasteatoda tepidariorum; assembly: GCF_043381705.1. Classification (NCBI taxonomy): domain Eukaryota; kingdom Metazoa; phylum Arthropoda; class Arachnida; order Araneae; family Theridiidae; genus Parasteatoda; species Parasteatoda tepidariorum. Next base: position 34,844,755 of record NC_092210.1, on the reverse strand, counting down.
GTGGTAACTATTTTATTATAAAATAATTATTAATTATTACATAAATTATTTTATTATAAAATAATTACATAATTTTATTATATTAAAATATTAAGTAATTTTGTGTTTTTACAAATTTAATCTATTTTAAGTAATTTATGTATTTTCGAGGAAATTATGTTGATCACAACATAAAATAATATTAATCAAGTTTTGAGACAAGTTAATGCAGCTGTCAACCACCAGTCTAATCCATCGTAATTTGCTTATTATGGTAAATATCAACGAGAAATTAAGTATTTTGTCGCATGCAATGCACTTTGATAGGAGAATAATAATACAGATCGTATTGATCTAAAATTAATTTCAGTTTCTTTTAGAACACTGATAAAAAATGCATGTATTCAGTTATTAAATGCATTAAATCTACTGCACAAGTATACTGATTCAGATAATTTGATTCGATAAAATTTTAGACAAAAGAATAGATTTTAAACATACTAAAGAACACTAAAATACTTTGATGAACATTTCCTAGATGTGATACACTAAAAAAAGTGGTGTATTAATACCACCATTTTTGGTGAAGAGATAAACGAAAAATTTTACAGAATGTGCAGTCATATTTTCACTTACTTTTCACTATTTTAGTTTAATATATTTATTTGTTCATTTTTCGCTTGTTTATTTACTCACAAACCATATTTTAATTTTCATTAGAATAAATTTAATGGCTTTGTTGCAAAAACATTTCGTTTAAAAGAGAAGCTCACTTTCAGTAATGCATTCACGCTAATTCTTTCAAAGACCTGTAATTTTGCCGATTTTATGTAATTCTTTGCATGATTACTACAGTTCTATATTCAAAAATGTATTTCATATCATTACCAAAACTGATTGCAAGTATACAGCAATTTTTTTACAATGTTTGGAGGCACTATTCCTACTCACTGCACCTAATTTTATTCTAACTTAACATCGAAAAATCTATAAAAATCAAAGAAAATTTTAGAAAATTAAAAAAAAATCATAATTGTCTGAACTCTATAAATATAGGACATCTCACTCCTGCTCTTATTATGAATCTTCGTTTAAATTAATATTCAGATCTAAATTGTAAATAAATCAACCTAAATTAATAAATATAATTAAGAAAAAAAAATAAGATTAGTTTGTTTAGACGAAATGAAATGATTGCTTTTAAACTTTCCTTTCTGCTCAACTTATGCTCTCTATTTTGTGGTCTTCAAGATAAAAGAATTTTTTTCCAAAAATTTGTAAATGTGAATGTATTAGTGTTCTTGTTCATGGCCATTCACTTGACGTTTTAGTATGCAGTTCATTGTTTCCAACTGGAAACAGAAAATATTTGTTTAAATTCTTATGATATCTATAGAATATATTAATGTTCTTATGATATTTTTAGAATAAACTTAATCCCTTTTCGCACGAAATGTTAATTTATAAATTTTTTTGAGNTAAAGTGTTCAAAAATGTATGTATTTTTAATATCTCATTGCCAGTCCAAGTAGAATTTGTATATATATATATATATATATATATACAAATTCTACTTGGACTGGCAATGAGATATTAAAAATACATACATTTTTGAACACTTTAATTGACAACATCGACTTAATGTACTAAAACATAATATAAACTAATTCTGAAAATTATAATTCCTCATTAAGAATCTTTTCCATATTCCTTAATATTTATAGAGAGCAAAAAAAAGAGAAAAAGAAATCACTCTAGATAAATTTTGATCGTTAGTTTAAATCTTCCCATACTAGGACTCAATCTTAATGGTTTAAGGGGGTGAACTACAATATGCTGATTAATTTGTGTAGGCGATAATTTAAGTTACGACATGCACAAAAATTTTTTTTTCTGAATAAATTTATTATGATTTAGCAGTTACCCTTTATACCATAATTTTACGTTCAAATATCTGTAGTAAAAAGTCTTTCTAATTCCGAGAAAGAACAATTTTGTGTCTGATTTCATAATTTAAAATGTACTCTGCAATATTTAATTAGCATATTGGAATACTTTCCCTCGAACTGTTAAAATTGAATTTAAGATGATCAAAATATTAAATCAAAAGCTATTGAGTCAAATTTTTTGTGAACTTTACTCTCATTTTTACACCTTGAGTTAGTAGCAGAAAATTATTACACCATGCAAAAAAAGGAATCTGATAGGAGCGTGCAGTAAATAAATATTATCACATAGATTTTATCTCAACCTATAAAATGTTCTTTCTCCCTCAGAAACTATAAATATTTGATTCGATTGAAACTATCGCATGAAAATTTAATGAAAAGAACATATGAATAAAGTCTAATTAATTACATAATATATATTTTAAAATATGGAGAAGACATTTCTCTTTCGAGAAATATATTTGATTTTACTTAAACTTTCAAATGTAAATTTTATTAAATAATAATTCGTAAATTAAGTTGAATAAAAAACAAAATTTAGCTTAGGAAATGTAGCGAGGATGTATTTCCTCTCAGAAAAACTAAATTTATTTTATTCACCTAATTTTAGGTAAGAGCATTTTAATTAAGTTAAAAAAATAGCATATTAGTTATCTTAGTATATGAAGAGGAATCTTTATTTTTTCTCAAAAACTAAGCTTGAAGTTAAAAATTGAAGTAATGCAAAGTTGAAACGTAAATAAAAAAGTTCTAACTACAAAGAACATCATATAATTGCATTGCATCGAAATAATCAACTAAAAACCTAAATAATGAATTATTATACAGCTTTAAAAAATGTTAAATTATTTCGAACAAGCATGATTTAAAAATAGTTAAAAACAAATATTAATATTGTTATCATTACATTTTTAAAATTAATTTTAAATTGAAACAAACAAACGTATTATTTTTCAGGCAGATTACGTAGATTGAGGATTACATTAATTACGAATTGTAAAAATTGAAAAAATCCCTCATAAAGCGGTATTCAGCTAGAGAAGTATTATCTAAACCTAAAAATCTGAAATATATATATATATATATACATTTAAACATATAATTAACATTACTGTAACATTAAGACGACGCCCGGTGGCTCAGTGGTAGCGCTTCGCGCTCCCGTGTCACAGGTCCTGGGTTCGATCCTCGGGCTGGACAAGGTTGACTCAACTTTTCATTCCTTCAATGGGTCGATAAATGAGTACCAAGCACGCTTGAGAACTAAACACTGGGTGTTTCGCTTTCGGCTGACCACCTAACCGGAACATCTGCTCCTGCACCAGAGAGTTTAGTTTTTAGTTTAGTAACATTAAGGTATGAATTAAAAAGAAATTGTTTTTAAAAATCATTGATATTTTTACAGAATTAGGGTCAGGGTTAGAAATAAGAACATAACAGTCAGACATCAATGGCTCATAAATATTTGTTCTTTTAAAGGAGTCATTCTGGACCATAGAAAGGGCAGGGCGCTAAAAACTCAGAGGGGAACTATATCTTCCCCAAATTTGCATTGCTTTTAAGAAACCCAAAGTATACTAAATTCTTAATTTTATCATCAAAAAAAACTTTTTTTTCAAAGAGATATATTTTATTTAAAAAATAATTCCTCTTTGAAATTTGCCCATTCTATAAATTTATTTGAAATTAGCATAGTTATCAAACATTAAATGTTGTAGGTCGTGATGACAATGTATAAAAAATATCAGAATTTTAAAATCAATGTCAAAATGGCTAATAAAAGAAAAATAACTGTTGAAAAGCTACCATAAATTAATGTGGATATACAATGAAATTGTCACCAATGAAGTGAACAATAAAGTGATTACTAAGGTGTGACAAAAACTATCATCAAACTACATGAAATTACTATGGGATGATATTTATGCTTCAAGAAAGTGATAACTCCAATTCAAATGTCGTATTTTCCAGTTTGGANCGCGACGTATCCCGTTTTGTCCGACTATCCCGTTTTATCCAACTCTCCCCTATATATATATATATATATATATATATATATATAAAGAGAGAGAGAGGAGACACATACATAATTCTGGTAAGATAAATATTGCATTTATGTTAGTTGTTGATTATAGCTATTTATTAAAATTAATAATTTAAACACCATGTAAAGATTTCTGTAAAAATTGAACATTTCCTAAGTATTAATATCTTGTTTGAAGTACTAACTGTATACTTCCCGAAACTCTTCATACAATTCGTTTCAAGATGAAATCAGTAAAAGGGTTAAAAACCAAATCATTTTGTATGATTAAAAAAAAATCGCGAGATTATATGACCATTACAGGGGTAGTAATATACCACGAAATAAAGGACGAATATATTTTTGGTTCTGTGGATTTGATAAGCTTAGACGAAATGCTCACTAACTATGCTCGTGTAGGTTTAAGTTTAATTGTATTGTTGAAAATATTGTTTATTCCGAGTAATATTGTAATTTCCAGTAATCAAATATATTTTGGTTAACTATGACTCAATTATTATTAATGCAAAATGCAGCATTAAAATAGCACAGTTTTGTACATAATTTGTTATTTCATTCTTTTTATTTCAGTTTTTATTTTATTATAATAAATTGTCTTTCTATATTTCTGCACAGCATAAAATTAACAGCATTTAAATATATCTGGGGCCTTTTACTTATCTGTCCCAATTTCCATCAAATTCGGAATTGATACGGAAAGCACTTGCTATACATATGTTACTAGTTTCTCCTAACTAAATTCTGAAAAATCCCAGAACAGATACTTAAAATTATAATATCAAGCCAGAAGTATTGGCATACTATTTTACATCGAGTAGTTTCAACCAGTACTGAAACTAGTCAAAACTGTTTTAAGAGTCATTTAGACGAGTTTAGAGGGTCATCGATTAGTTGTATCACTAAACATTTTCAAATTTGGATGTGATAATGCGGATTTAATTTTGGTTAAACTGAAATAGTACTGCCTCGTTAAATGAATTAGTTATCCCTTTCTTATTTATTCTACTTTTGAGAGACTATGCATTAAACTGATCGTAAAGATACGATTCTCAGTAGAACACCAAAGTCAAACATTACTGGCTGCGGTCAGTAAGCAGCTGGATGATCACTTTATGCATCCTGTGTAGGGACCGAGGGTGCGCGATATTTGTCCTCGTTAAATTGTTTAAGTGCTCGACTTCGTGCGCAGGTCGACGGGCTACCAAAGCAGATGAGCCATCAAACAGTATAAAAATTGCGATGGAGTGTCTTCGGATCATTCTCAGGGATGTCTCCCAGATCGTCGCCAATAGTCCATTGTGAGGATCTAGTGCGACGTAAATAAAGTACCTACCACCAATTTCGAGAGAATTCGATATATGGTCTTGTTAAATAAATATGGAAAAAATCTTACCTTTGGAGAATAAAATAGATTAATTACAAGATTAAATACCCAGACTATACCGAGAAAGATATACAACTCTGTTAATGCCAATTTTGTATACTGTAACTTAATTGGTGTAGAAGTGCAATTGATAGAATAATGCAATTGACTTATTTTTGCAATCATAATTTATAAGATGGTTGTAGTTGTAGTTCATTTACGTCGCACTAGAGCTGCACAATGGGCTATTGGCGACGGTCTGGGAAACATCCCTGTAGATGATCCGAAGACATGCCATCACAATTTTGATCCTCTGCAGAGGGGAGGGCACCTCTGCTTCGGTAGCCCGACGACCTGCACGAGAAGTTGAGCACTTTACGGTAGAACAGTTTAACGAGGATCAATACCGCACACCCTCGGGCCCTACGCAGACTGATACAAGTGATCACCCACCCGCGCACTGACCGCACCCAGTGATGCTTGACTTCGGTGATCTGCTGGGAGCCGTGTCTTAACGATCAGTCCACTGCGGCACAATTTATAAGATGGAAACGTTATATTTGAGCTCAACAACCAGATAACACTAGAATTGGTTTTAATAGATAGTACTAAAGCTTTTTAATTAAAATTTTTTACCTGATGAAAGATGTTATTCCCAGCATTTCATAATTCAGTCCAATTAAAAAAATTCATTTTTAGAGAGCTTTTAATTAATACTTTTATATCATAAATAAGCATTTCCGCCGTTCTTTATAATTTCAATATTTACTTTACTTAAATATTAGTTTTCGCAATTATTAAACTTTTTAGAATTATTAAAACTCGACTTAATTTTAACGCATAATTTTATGATTTGACAAAATAGTTTTAAAATTAAAGTGAAATTATAATAAAAATTAAAAATGAATAAATAAGCTGTTAGGCGTACTAATAAATATCTATGCAGCTAATATTGTTGAGAAAAATGTGAACATTGAGAGCGAAAAATTTAATAATCTATTCCAGATTAAATTAAATATTATTTAGTTACACAACATTTATCTATTTGATGATTACTATTTAATTAAAGAATACTAAATTAACTCAATTCTTCCATCCATTTTCCTATGTATTTAATGTAATAGTTTATAGTTCATCCAAGTATTATTTGGAGCGAAATATATATCAAATTAGTATAATAGTTATGACACTGCAATTTTGTTTAATTCAAATTCCAGACTGATCATATTAATCATATGCGAGATGCGTGAGTATACAAATAAATGATGTCTATTATTATAAACTAACACATCAAATCTCCATTTTGAAATATTTTGTTTGAATTAGAAGCGGAAGAACGGCGCAAATGTTGAAAACATTAGTCGTATAAGTTACATTAAATATAAAATCGTTCATTTCAGCGAATTATTCCGTTAAACTAAACAGACAGTATAAAGAAAGAATATAAACAGTTATATCTATAAATTTAGGCTTTATTTAGCGAAAGCATTTTAAATATTTAAAAAATATTAATAAACTTTGTTTATTTAAAATAGTTTAGCTACATCTTATATCACTTATTTAAATATTTGTTGTACTACGTTTTTTTTAATGATTTTTTTATTTTCAACAATAAATTCAATAGTTTTGTGAACATCAATGTGTTTCAAATCATTGAAATGTCTACATTTTATGATACATTAAAGATACATCTATAAAACATGATACATAAAACTGTATATAAAAATGCGAGGAAGGAATTTTTCGCAGTAGTTTTCTACTATTTCTCCAGAAAATTACACTAGTCCAATTTGGTGGTTTAGGGAAGCATTTTCTAATACGTAATAAACATTTCTTCACATTTGTTTCACATTTTCTTTCATTTCTCAATTTCTATACAATTTTACCAAAATAATATTATAATTTATAATTCATGTTATAATTTATCAATTTTAATTTTGTATTCCACCTAAAATAGTAAATTTAATTCTGCTTTACTTTTGATTTGTCTTACTGTTTAATTTGTAAGGCTTAACAATTCAATTTACTCTATTTTACAATTAAAGAACACTTTTAGAAAATCAGTCATCTATTTCTCTCATTTAATGAACAAAATAATTAAGTAGTTAGAGTGCAGATGATGGCCTCACTGTACAGGATGTTGCAGTTACGAAAAGAATGACCAACGTGTAAGCAGCACTGATTATGTTTAAGAAATTTCATTCTGTTCTTTCAGGTGACACGAGGACAATGTCATGCTTTCATATTCTGAGTACTATCTGAAGAACACCCAGGCACATAATCATCCCTTAGAAGCAGCACTTTTGATTTATTTACCGCTGCTCAGTTATGAGAATAACCCTGAAAATTAGCACATCAACGTAATTTAATTTTAGTGTAGGCACAATAAGAAAAATGCTTGTTAAGAAAATGTGATCAAAATCGTAATATACTTAGTTTTTTACCACAGATTCTTGATTGTATAAACTGTTCAGATGTTAGCTTTTCATGGAAAAAAGTTATCAACATCATTAATAAAAAATAATCAGTTTACTTCGAAGAATGTTAAAATTTTATTCCGTAGCCTTCAAATCGATCTACATACAATTATTTCATCAAGATAGACGAACTAACTTAATATTACTTTGCTTATAAATTTTGACTTTACCAGTTAAGAATATTTGTTAGTTTATCTTTATAATAGGCTTCAATTATTGATAATGCATTTCATATCCAAACATGTAATATTAGCATTTTATTCTACAGCGAAAAGAATTGATCGCAAATGTTTTTCGTGTATCTGAGTGTGTTTGCGTTATAGTATTAAACAGAATGTCGCTAAAATGAAATGCTGGAACCTGGAAATTTTCATCTTATTTAAAGAAAAAAGCATTTACGTTATACAGCAATAGTTTTGCATCTTAATTTTATTATAAATAAATATTTCTGAACAACTTCAAGAAATATTTCTCATTTCCATCTTAAATTTTTGGGAGGGATGCAAACATTAACGAAAATAAAATATCGTATTTAAGAATATTCTGCTTATTGTTATACGCAGACGACAAACTAAAGATTCGATGAAAATGCCGTCCGGGTATCCTGCTGTGAAAGAAATAGAAGGGAAACTTATAATGAAAGGGAGAAAAAGATATGCCATCATTGCTTTAGGTATCCAAAACGGTGCATCTATTGTTAGAACTATAACAAAAGGGTTTTTTGAAAAGTCCGATTAACCCCCAACAACTAATGTCGTTTAGAACATTCCAGAGCTTGCATTTGCAAAGCAATTTTCAAAGGTTTTCTCGTATTATCTTTTTCCCGGCGGAAATCATTTTCAACGATCGAAAGTAATGACATAAAACCCCTAACTATGTCGTTAAAATAGAAGAAGAAAAAAAATCAGAAAAAAAAAATTGGGGAAAGATAAGGCCTAACTTACTAACTACTGCTGTGATATCTGCTCGTAAAGCCCCGGCTGAACGTACTTTGCTTTATTTTAGTTTCACTCCTAGAAATCGAGCTAACATACTTTTTTTATGCCTTTTTTCCATACTTTTTTTTCTCAATAAATCGATATATAGCGGTTTCGTTTCTAAGAGTACTATGCTATTTTTTCCTCCTCGATAGTAGTTTAGTGCACTTGTTCACATCGAGCTATTTTCAGTCCCTTTACTAACAATAGTTGATGCTTGTAATAATGCGGCTGTTGATGCTAGGTTAGACATGAGATCGAAGATCCGTATGTGGTGCAAGAGGAATCGTTTTCGAGAAAATCATAAACTTAAACAATGAAAACACATCATGATGAAAAAGAAATCTTTAAAAGAATGGACTGTTTTACGATTTTGAGATAAGGTTTTGCCATGTCCTGTAAAGAAGGGTATTTATTAAAGTGTTTATCTGATTTTTTTACTCGTGTCTTGTTTTTATTTATCTTTGCAGAATATTAAAAAAAATAGAAAGTAGATTTTCTTTTATTTGCACAATGAAATCTATTTTGAAAAAAGTTTTGTAAGAGAAAAATAAACGGACCCGGCTTTAAATTTGAAGTTTGAAATCAGCAATCAGATATCAAACATAAATTATTGATTCGGGCTAAGATTAAAAAATAATGTGAAAATAAAAGTGTTAGTGTTGATAAAATGTTGTTCATGTCAATTTTCAGCAGATTAATTATAGTTAAATTCATATAGTTCCATTAATATGCAAACGAAGAAAAAATTCCGGTATGTAAAAGTTTCCCTCCAGATAAATAACTTTCAGACTAACATGCCATTAAGGGTATTAAAAAGTTCAGAATTTTTCGAGCATTGATCTAAATTATTTTCTTTTAACAAGTGTAGGTTAGTTTTTAAAATAATTTTAGTATCAGCAGTTTAATCTAGAGAAATACCAGTAGTTATTAATATTCTTTACTTAAAATAATTTTTAAATGAACTTCTATTATTAACATTATTTTCATAATTCGAGAGTTTGTAGACTAACAAGCACGACAAGGTGTGTAAAAAATTCAGGATTTTGTTAGCCCTAATATAAAGTATTTTTTTTTTATTAAAAGTGCTCCCGTTTGGCTAGATTTTTAAATAATTTTAATAACAGTAATTCATTTAAATTATTTTTCGAATAGTCCACAATAGTTTTTCAGACAACTGATTTCCACTGTATAAAACGTTTGCAGTTTCTTTTCATAATGTACAACGTTTATAGAAACAAAACAATTCCTGTTTTTTTAATCATTATAAAAGTCGAAAAATCTGTCTTATCTTGCTTTGGAAATATTTCTCAAAGTGTTTTTTTTTTCTTCCTTTTTCTTACATTTCTTTTATTTTAAATTTAAATTCCAAAAATAGCACAGTAAAATCAAGCAAAATCTGTCGCCTTGTTTTCCATATTGCTAAAAGCGACTCATATCAATTTTCAATATTTGCATAGAAAGTCATAATCTGCATATCCAGTTCTTCATTCGGAATAATACGTGTAGGAACACAGTTTATGGGCAAGCACAAGTGCTACAGAACTTGATATTTACTTCATTGTACAAAGAGAAATCCCACTGACAGCAAATTTGCCTCGACTAATTTCACGAAAGCCATCGTGTTATGTCTCACTGCAGTAATTGGACGACCGTTAAGGTAAATCGATATCTCTGTGCTCGGAGTGTGGGTGATTTACATGAAATCAAGGTAATCAAAGGTATTGTCGATCGCATCCCATTTACTTGCGCAGCTGTTCGTGAGGATAAAACCTTCCTCAAGGCAATATTGTGTTTGTAACAGGTCCACAACCATACGAACCCATTATCATCTAAGGTATTATTACACCTGACTAGTCACAAATGTTATTTTCCAACTCATTCTATCCCACTGTTAACATGATATCGTTACTTTCAGTTCCTGTTACTATAGTGTTATAGTTGCTTTTATCGTTAGTTTCAAATTAACGAATAAGAAATTGCATCAATATCTTTATTAAGTATAATCAATAAGCTAGGATATACATTCTATTTCAGTATTTGTCTTAACTTTTTACTCTTACGCACTTAAATTGTTAACCCCTTTTAGGCCAAAATAGAATTTTTATAAAACATACTAAGATTTTTTTTTACATCTGCCTAAATTACATTCATTAACTGTTTGACACACATCTAATTTATTAATCACATTTTTCATACCTTTTTTAAATTATCTTGAATTAATTTAGGTCAAAGAAAGCACTTAGTATTTTAAGTATTTTAAAAATTCACGGTTATGGAAAATAGCATGAAACACGGGTGTCTTTTTCTGCGTTCAATATAGAATCTTACAAACACGGCTAACTTCAAAACAATAATTTTTTTAATTTGCACTTATTTCTGCTATTTAGACCTAAGAGAATTTTTTTTATTTACAAAATAATAATGAATGAGAATGAAATAGAAACTAAGCTATTTTTTTAAATTTTATATATTATATTACAAATACAACTTAGGTAATCTAAAAGATTTTTTAATATCTAAGGAATAAAAAGCTGCGCATATGCACCATTGGCGCAATGAGAGGACAAATCATTTAGTTTAGTTTGCAATACAACGTGATTGTTTACAGATATTGCCCTTTTATTTCCACTGTTAATATTTGTTTTTATGTATTAGAAAAAGTGTAAGCTACTATAGAATTTAATGGATTTATTTTAGTAATTAATAAGCATTCGACTTTAGTGTCTAATAATATTTTTAATATATAATAATAATGTTATGCCGCTTAAAATAAGTTAAGATTGAAATAAGAGCAAGAGGATTTAGTTATGGATTCGTATAATTAACTTTATCAAATATTCTTTATAAATTAATCAGCAAATTTCTTCATTTTATATATAAATATATTTTAACAGATGTTAGATTCTAGATAGATTCTTTTCTATATATTGATAGATTTAAAAATTTAAAAAAGGGACAGTTCGCGAACTCTTTATAATTTTTTTTTTATCATTTATATTAAGATTTTTGTTGTTTGAACACCTTTTGCATTGCAAAATAACGTGTCCAATATAAGTTTTTTCCTACATGGAATAATTTTCATTATTTAAGCAAAAGTAAAAGCTATGCATGTTAAAAATTCCATATGGCGTGAATGAAATAGGTGATAAAAATTGAAATAAAAACACCAGTTCTCAAGAACAAAACCTCAAATTTTTTTAGAAATATCATATTTCGTAGACAAATAAAAACTGTTCTCCAAAACATTAAGACACCCAATAAAGAGCTTGAAACTATAAATTTAAATGCAAGGAATGAAAAATGACAACTTAAAAGACAAGAGAACATGGAACTGCACTTTTCATAATCGTTAAACCTTTGATACTAATTATATTAGAATATCTTATAGATTCCGGTATAATAAAAAATAAAAGTAGATTGCAGATTACCTTAAGATATTTTAATATTTTGTTTCATTTAATAATACCAATTGACCATGATCATTTTAAAAGTTGAAGTGAATTTAAAAAAAAAAAGAGTTTCAAGAAAACTCTTACAGTTGTTGAAAAATTTTACAGATGAGTTTTAAACTGAGCACATGGCAATCAGAAAATGAAAATATTTAAGACATTTATACATTACTGCATAGTTTTGTTTTTTCACATTGATGAACATTGTGAAAAATATCGGAAGGTGTCCTTAAATTTATAAATTTCCTAACGCAAGAACTAAATCACAATTTGCTACCCAACACAAGAAAACAATTATCTGATTAAAGAAATCTTTAAATACATCAGTCTTAATGAATATAGGTTTTAAGGGAAGCTAAAAAATAATAAATCAATAAAAATTTTAAGATTGATGTGTACAAAAGCATATTAGAATCTAGGCAAAGGCATTTCAGATGAGCAGCAGCAAAACAAAATCTACGAATAAAGTAGATATCAACTTTGTTTCAAATTAAAATCCATGCCAATAAATGTGTTTATCTGCTAGATTAAAAACCATATTTCACCTAAAAAATACAGTATATTATTGTGAAATCGAACTTCTCCTTATTTCGCTGCATACAAATTTTGCTTTTTTACGAAAAAAAATGCTTGAATCCCAGCGGTGTTTGATCGATACAAATCCCGTTTCCAGCTTGCACCAACCACATTGCTGACTTGAAATATTCTCAGTGGTTGACGGATCACGGATTAGAGTACCCTTTTCGTCAGGCAAACCGTAAGAGGTTCTCATGGTCTTCCTCTGTAACGAAAATTTGGGTTAGTTACATTAAAAGTCCTCCACCAAGGCAAATTTCACCTAATAATTGATCTAGGTGCTCCCTTATCTTCTGGATTGGGTTCAAAATTACAAGGCTATGGAGTTGAATGTAGTCGTAAACCCAAAAACTGCTTTCCAAAAATTGGTCGTAAACCCAAAAATTGTTCAATGACGGCTATGATATGAAATAAAACCTACCTTTAAGAGCCTTGGTGGCTCAGGAGCCATCACCTTTCACTGAACCGGATTTGAAAATATGCGATGGTTGGATACCAGCGATGGTTGGTCATTATGAAATCCACGTCCGACTCGCATTGACCACAGTGCTGACGTAGAATATCCTCGGTGGTAGAAAATCATGGATTAAAGTCCCCTTGTCGTCAGGCTAACCATGTGAGTTTTTCGCGGCTTCCTCTATATGTAACGCAGATGTGGGTTAGCTCCATCAAAAAGTCCTTCACAAAGGCAGCTTTCTCCTAATACTTATCATCTAGGAGCTCGCTATTCCTCTGGGTTGATTTCAAAGTTGCAACTCAATGGAGTTGAATATTAGCAGTAGTTAATCCAAAATTGGGTCGGCTGTTCATTGACGGTTATAAATCTACCTTTCAATAAAAAACCCATTCTAGATTTAATTACTTTCCTTAGAGCCACTAGTAACGTAATTCAGTTAATCATAAATTGACAGCGTAACAAGATATATACACACTTTCAGGAAACACGGTTTAACATTAGACAATACTGCCCTGCAAATTTGTTAATTAGGATGTCAAATTGAATATGTTTTCGTTCATTTTAAACCATATTACCAAGTAAGCAATAACCGACAACTTTACAGAATACGTTATTTAGCTTTGTTTTACTACGATAGCATGATTTTACTTTATTTATTTAATTTATTGAAAATTTAAACGATAATTCGAGTCAAGAAGATTCAACATTTCTAACAATGTACTACATATTTTTAGACTGCCGAAAAATTCACACTTTTCGAAACATTTGAGTTCTTTAGGCAAATATAATTCCTCGATTTGCTGCAAAAAACATTTTTTATAATAAATAGATTTTACCTTACATTAAACGTTACACTAAGCTAATTTCAACTACTTGGTGACACTGTGGTTTGTAAGGAGAATTGTCACGCATGCGCTGTGAAGCTCAAATGGCGTTAAACATGGAGTTAGGAGAATTCATAACAGCTGGCGAAATTCTTAACAATCATAAAATATGACAATTACCGAGAATCATCACTTTTTCTTAAGAAATAGAAATGTAAGTCAAAAGAACAATAAAAATATATTTTTTCAATTCTAGAAGCAAAGTACCACGTCCAAAATGGATTGTGATGTAACTAAATATTTAACACTTTTGAGGATTACTTATTTCCTTTTTGATTTTCTCCCGGAATTTTTAATTAAATAATGAAACAATTAAATTACAATTGAATAACAATTAAATAAGAATTAAATGATGAATTTTCTGAAAATACATTTTATTTTACCGAATCATGGAGCCATGCAAGTGTCACAACTAAGCAGGTGTCATAACAGGACGAATCTCAATAAGGCTTTCAAACTATAAAAGAAACAAATGTGCAAATTAGATTCAATCTATTGAACAGCATATGGTAGCACAAAGCTGAAACGATAATAAGTGATCCTATTCGTTATAATAGCATGACCCATACATATTATAATGGCTTATACGCTTCCCACAGGTGTATTTATTAAGATCAAGTTTGTGGGAAGTTATCTTCCCAAAGCCGATGAAAAGGTTGAAAGAGACATGTAGAAACTTATTTGTATTTCTTTTTAAATAAAAATGCTTTTTCTGTTTTGTTAGTATATTTTCAAATCTTTAATTTTTTTTTCTTTGTTATTTCTATTTTGAGATGGAAAGCAGAAACGATAATACGTGTTCCCATTCATTATAATAGCAGAATGGTAAAAAAAGGAAAATGGGTTTTGAGCTTCCCACAGGTGTATTTAGTAAGATCATATAGGTGGGAAGTAATTTCCCCGAAGCCCGTGAAATAGTTATTAAGTATACGCAATAACAGGATTATATGCGAGTGTCAAGCTACATAAGAAGTTGTTTTGTATTTGTTTTTAAATAAAAATGCTAAATTTATTTCGTTAGCATGTTTTTAATATTTTAGTGTATTTATTTATTATTTGTAGGTATCTTGGGTGAGACAGAGGGACCTACATATATTAACTGTTGGAAAGTATACTTATACTACTGACCAAAGATATACTTCTATTCATATGGATGATACCGATGATTGGACATTGGAAATCAAATATACGCAAAAGCTGGATGCTGGTATATACGAGTGCCAAGTTAGTACTGAACCAAAAATGAGTTTACCCATACAGCTAAATGTCGTCAGTAAGTAGTATTAAATATTTTTTTATTAAATATCATAGCACAAAATATTAGTTAAAAATATATTCGATTAAATGACCATAATTAAATTGGAAATTAGGCTAGTAGATTAAAATATCAATGGAAACTGAATTCAAATATTTCAATGGAAACTGAATTCAAATATTTCAATGGAATTTAATATAAAATCAGATCTTCTAGATCTTCTTAAAAATTAAATTATAACAACAAATAATTTCATCAACAAATAATTTCATCATATATACTGATATGATAGTAAATGTTAGCCTATAAACAAATCTAAGAGCCAAAAAAATAATCACATAAGATAAAATAACAAATCAAGTAGCAAATTAAATTCGTAACGTTGAGAAGAATTTATAAAAGAAATATTAATTTTCTTGAAAGTAAGAATATAAAATTTTTAAATTTAGAACTACGTTGCTCTAAAATAAAAAATTACGATAGTTTAAACAATATAACTAATTTAATTATTATGGATTTACGGTTAAAATGATCTCATTTTATTTTGATTATTTAATATCTATCAAAGATCAAGGGGAAAGTAACATAATTAGCATTCATATAATGTATTAAAACAAAGTTAATCTTCCAAATACCCATAATATAATTTTTTGGATTTCTTAGTTATATTTTGAAACACTATGAATGGATTAAATACGACAGAACATATTAGAAATTCATTTGACGTATGTCAATTGGTAGTAGTAAAGACATATGTCAAATAAACATAATTCTTTTGTGTTTTAAAACTTTTTTATGAATTTGTTACAAATTAGGAACTATAGACATATAAAGTGTAAATAAGGTTGTTAATTTGTAATCTAATATTTCTTTATGGATAGATAATATAAAGCAGAGCAAAAAAAAAATTATTGTTAGGCTGAGATTTTTTAAGCAAAGTTATTATAGTAAATAGAGTTAAACTTTGCCAAATATGCAAAGCTACAAATCACTTTTAAGGGACAAATACCGTTATGATTGAATTATATATACATCTTTATATTATGTACTTGTTTAGAAAACGCAAAATGCTGATGATTTAAAGCAAACAGCATTAAAATTCGTTGTTCTACATAAAAACAAACATAAATTGTTGCTTTTAAATACTGATAATGAGAAGTCTGTTCGATGCGTATATTGCTTAGGTTAGCTCAAACTGCCGTTAATTGAGTATAATGCTTCTAATATAACGAGGAGTACACATTATGCCATTAGCAGGATGTAACAAGAAATCTCAGCTTAAGATAAGGTCTTTACCTGAAGCTATGTTTATGTAATCTGGAAGCATCAGTTTATATAATAAAATGCTAGTTAGCAAATAATTTATAAACTTAAAGAATTCAAAAACTATTCTACTCATTTATCAGTTTTTGAATGTAAATAATACTATTATTTGGTGTGTTTAGTAAAAGGATTAGGACTTTCCCAAAAATTGCTATTAAATCGAGAAAGTATCATTTTAATTTATTTGAGTGCGAGATTCAATTTAAAGGGATTTATCATAAAAGTAGGAATTTTTTATTCAGTTAATATTTTATCAGCTCATATGGTCTTTTGTTATTTTTTTACAATGCATAAAATAAGGAAAAATTTAATAGATGTATAAAATTTAAAAGAAAAAAAATTATGAAAGCAGTTTAAATGAAATCAGCTACCGATTTAGTGAATTATTACTTTCTAAGATTAACCTAAAAACACTAATTAATTAAAGAAAAATACGATATTTTTTTTACGAAGCAAGAAACAAAACTTTTTTTTCAATTTCTGAGTAAATGCACGGTATAAAAGAGTTTCTCAATATATGAATCAAAACATTAAATAGTAGGAAACTTACATTTTATGATGTTATTTGCATTTGGATATAATTTTTTTTGTGAAAAATCCGCAAATCTCAATTTTTAACAAACAGTTATTTTTATAAGATATTTAATTTAATGTTCCAGCAAACATAAAATTTATAGACCGCAATATATATTTAATTTCATTTTTTTATTTTAATCTAGTATTATAATACTTAATTAAATATTAAATTTTCAAATATCTTCTGAAGGACGTCTTTGGATTTGTGTTTTCATTTTCAGAAAATTTTGAACAATATTTAATTTTATACAAATGATAGATTAATTTAAAAATAAATATATTTCTATATTTATCAATCCTAAAACCAATGAAAAATGTAAAAAAAATTTATTTCTCTCTAAAAGTGACTGATAATAAGAATTTATTTGCAGCAAAAATTTAGTAATCTAAATACTCTGGTTAAACATTTAAAAAATAATAGATTTAACTTTTGCCCCAGATAAAAGTTACAAAATATGAATTTCATTACGGCAGAGGTCATTGTAACAAGAAATACAATTAAATTCAGATTAATTTTTCGTTGCCAAGCGTTGAAGTTTGATCTAATCTTTCAAAATAATGCGCAATTACTTTTTCCATATAAGTAATAAACATTAAAATTTTTGTGTACTTAAAATTACAAACCATTTTGACTGTAACTTTTAAACCATTTATTGTATGTTTAGTAAACTATTTTTGTATGTAAACAAAAATAACAAGAAATATATATTTCGAAAAAGAAGTCTGCTTAAAGTGGAGGAAGAAGGTAAAAATATATTATACGAGTTTTTTGTATCTTCATGTGCATTACGCTTTTTATACATTGAAACTGTCATTTTTCATTGTACAAAAATAGTAAATAACAAGTATATTTCATTTCGTAAAATCTGCTTTTTCTGCCGTAAATGTTTATTGGTAGTTTGAAGGTTTCATTAATGCGAATCAATGCTTTGATTTAAAAAAAAAAACGATAATAATGAAAATTAGTTCCATTTAATCGACGGAAAATGAACTGTCCTTACATCTAAAAGTGAATATGGTTTGATAGATGAAGAGTTTACTTAATAAATCTAAATAAAATAATAAATGAGATAATTCCTTAAAATCTAAGTAAATAAATTGAATAATTACTTAAAGTACATATAAAATGAAGAATTTAGTTTTTTGACTCAAACCCAAAATAAAGAAATTAACCGAAATAAGCCCAAAGAAATTGTATGGAAAGTGAAGAAGATCAAAAAAAATTAAAATAGCAAGGGCCGATTTCGAACCTAAAAAATTATTTAGCTGATACTATGTCCCAGTTAAAAATAAAATGTATTTGGGCTATTTTCAATTAAGGATATATATATATATATATATATATATTTTGGTTTTAGTTCGTTATCACTAGAAAAATGGAATTGTTCCGCAAAAATCTTTTCCACCAATTTAACCGTTTGTCTTGGCAATTACTGTAAATATCTCTGTTCAAGTTTGTATTTTCTCTAATCATGGTAATATTATTGTAAGGCTACCACAACGACTGCTTATATTCAAAATGTTTTTAACTCATTTTTGTAATTTCATGATGAACGGGATAAGGCAGCTGCGCGGCCCAGGTGCCCAGTTGTTTTTAAATAAAGAAGAATAAAGAACCGATTGTCTCTCTGACATTTGATATATCTCTTTAAATTATTTATGTGTAGTGGTTGACAAAATTCTTTGAGTTTGATTTTATTAAAATGTCAATACACTACCTTTGCTGTTGCCAGAGATGCCAACTTGCTCCGGACAGCAAATATATATTTTAAAGTGGTAGTTTATCAATTGTGATTCTTGGTTTAATAAATTCAATTTAGTAGATTTTTATCCACCACTGTATTTAAATAATGCGTAAGCTTATATATTTCACCACTTCGAAGTACTAGTGTTAAGCTATGTCTCTTAAAAATCAAGCAAACATAGTCAAATATTTGCAAAATTTACTTCGTAGTTACTTACCGTTTTTTTAGTTATTTCGGCCTGTCCTGAGCAGTTGGCATCGCTGTGTTACTAGTAAACATATTTCCTGAAACTACGGAAATTTCGTTGTAGTTGGTAGTAAGCATTACTACGAAATATGAGTTTAACAGTTAAAAGGTTAAGCACTGAAATGGTGTGATTATAAGCAAGGGTGAAAGCGAGACGGAAAAAGAAAAGACTGGTAGCAAAATCATTTCAGTTATAGCTAGTTTTCGAGAGGAGTTTATTTATTCTTTTTTCGTTTTTCAAACTCTTCAACAATATCTACTTTATCTTGAAAACGAAACAGTTTTATATGTATGCTAAAATTATAAAATAAATCTTGATAGTTACCGACATTTTATTTTTCTCGGAAAAAATTCTAGAATGAAACGTCTTTCGTACCAGTTTTTGCTTTTTTCCGTCTTGCTTTCAGCCACGATTATAAGGGTAGCTTTAAAAATAAGGAACATTATGGACTAATACTATTTTTATAATTGTATTCATGTTTTTATTGCATAAAAAATCGGGTGTTAATGGGCTAAATTGCTGCTAAAAGTAATTAGAGNTATATATATATATATGTACACAAAGGCTCATGTTAAAGAAGATTTGAATTAAACTCAAATAACTGAAATGCACTTGACTTGGGAACCAAATGGGGAGCAGTAAATGAATATACAGTTTCCAACTTGACTAAAGCTTGCTCATACTAGAATGCACTATTAAGAAATTTTGCTCTAAAATGGTTTTGAAACTGTTATATTCAACCATGCAGTTCCATGCATGCATGATATAGTGCAACCATGCATGATATAGTTCTTAAACTGTTAATTACGAGAAAAATCGTCTTTGTACAGTTTTCCTCTAATACGGTTGAGCAACCGAAATATTATCCGCGCCAACTAGGCTAACCTTAAGAAGTCACTTAGTTTGGTGCAGACGGGTACATACTAGAGAAGCGAGGACGAATTTGTCAATCTCATGCCCGGCTGAAAATTCCGGTGTTTACTCAGAAATGTTTCATCCATTATTTTAATTTATGAAAAAATTCCAGTACTCCCCTATTGATGACCCTTGACTAATGGAGTACGAAGCTTTCATTCAAGCCCAAGTAACAGAACTTTCGAGTTCCTATACGCGATAAAATAATAAAGCCGCATTCAACAGTTCATTCTACACGACTCTGTATCCCAACATTACCCTATACTATTATACCTAACTTCAAAGCCCAATTAAATTTTATTCTTTGGTTTCGATATCATGCTTAGTGTAAAAAGTTACAGAACCATATAATTTTGTGTCCAGTTATTTTCCCCCTTTATACTACTTCCCTTTGCAATAACATGGAAAAATCAGTTTTGCTAAGCGGAGAAGATTGCATATATAATTATGATATTATACGTGCAGAACAGTCTGTGGGTAAATTACAGAAGTAAGTAAAACCCTTGAAATGATCAGAAATATAATCTGAGAGCTGTGTTAATTCCATGCAAATAATAGTTCTTTAAAACGACTCAAACTCTTATTTTACTTCAAGCGAAGAAATACATAAAAATGTAACATTATAAGTTTTTTGAAGGATAGAGTAATTTAAAAATGCAATTTATGACAGATTATTCAACTCCACTACCCACCATTATAGGTAAAATACATATAGCTCCCTTTTAAGTACACAATGCTAATTCGAAAAACCAAATTTAAAGGTCGGTACAGCTTGGTTGGTAGGGTGTTGGATCTATGTCAATGAGATCGTAAGTTAGATCCCCGTCTGCTGAAGAATCATCCTATAGTAAATGACAAATGGTACACGTTGAATCTTTAGGGTAACAAAGTCCTCTATGTTCCTTAACAAATCTTACCCCTGGAGGTACTGAATTTGAAATTGATCATTCTCTGGTTCGAGTCAAAAATTACGATCTGTGGATGAATGAATGGATGTATGAATGGTTCCCCCCTGTAAATAGGCTGTGACTTGTGGCTTTCCTATTCTAGGCCCGAAATGGTGACACTGAGAAACAAGAAACACACCATCTGCCTTAAATTCGCTTCGTTCCACCAAACAGGCTCACTGGCATTGGCATATGATATTAGAAACAGCAACAAAATTTAACAAAGACACTACACAATCGGTGTGTTGTGTAACGACTGCTGAGGCTTAAGAAATATATACATTACCCTTTTTTCTATGCATGCAGAAGCAATAATCCGTCTTTATAAATTTGTGCAAGTTACTTAAAAAACTCAAGAGCGAATACACTGATCCTGATCGTGTTCTTTTCTGCAGTCTGCAAATTTTATTGGTATGATTTATAAACTATTGCCACATTTTGACGTCAAGTAGTTAGCCCTCATTGGTTAAAATTCAAAAGTTTAGTGTCTAAAGTCATTGGTATAGATTGAAATTTCCTTGATAACTTTTGCCAAAATATTTGCAACTTGCTTGATATGTTTTAATAAAATACAATAAAAAATTGCTGCTGATACCTAAATTATTTTATGCTGCTAATCTAACGATTATGATGTTAATCTAACTATAATGATTAGTAATCTAACGAATTGTAAGTATACTAAAAATCTTAGATTTAATTAAATGTCTGTAAAATTAATAAAAAATAAGTAAAAATTATAATATTAAAAAAATTAAAAATCCTGTATAATGAATAATTTTTTTCTGATATAAAATATGTAGTTGCATACTTATGTATACACAAAATCTTTTTGTTTTATTTGTTAAATAAATGTTTGCATTATATGTACAATGCAATATATCAGTAAAATCGAAGAAACATATTTAGGTAAAATGTAAATCGTTCCAAACCGATTTGAATGATTATCATTTAGTGATATGTTTCAAGAATGATAACTAATTTTACTACAAATCATGAACTTGCTATATCATGAACTTGCTATACTAAAAATATAATAGCTTAATTATATCATTATTACAATTTATGTATGACTAATAAATCATTCGTACCTCTTTTCGGCTACATCTAATTATTTATTTAGTTTTGTCTTACTCTAATACTTTATTGTTCGGTTTTTTAGTTGGAAAATTTGCGTTTTCTTTATTAAATCTATTTTGTGTCCCTCATTTATATCTGGTGAGTTTCTTAACAATAGACATCGACTTTTGAGTGCATGAAATACACAGCTCAAAACATTTAAAGGATAATGTTGTCTAAGTCTTGCGTAAAATAACGGTAAAAGCAAATTTTTTGTTGCTGTATAAAATGGTAAAAGAAAGTCACAAATGCAAATTTTTCTTATTTTCAAACTTAGCAGTATGTAAATTTTGAGTTTGACGTCGAAGACGACGCTTTGGCTGCAGCGAATTTTATTTGGCTTTCAACTTAATGTAAGACAAAGCTGAAAAGAATGATCGACATTCAGTAAGCGAATTGTTTCGATGAGTACGATGTCTCAGCGAAGTCATTTAACCGAATCAGAAGCTAGGCGAGTTACTGGGGAGGGGGGGAGCAAATACAAGCCAAAGTAGCAGAAGCCATTGGAGTTTCACAAAGTGTGATTTTCAAGATCTGGAACCTTATTTTTGTGTGCTTAAGGTCAAGGCAAGGGCATAGACGTGTAACAACACCCAATGAATATTGCTATTTAACGCTAATGATTTGGAGCCACCGAAATAAGAATGCCATTCCTCTTAAACACCTTCACACAGCTACTGGCACCATTAGTTTCGACAAATACTGTCTGAAACAACCTTCACGCTGTACGTCTGTATGCTCGCCAACCAATGGTGTGTTTCACGTTTACAGCAAGGCACCGTCGCTCCAGCAGGGAGTGGGCAACAAGTCATGTGAACTTGAGGAGAAATGAATAGCACAATATTCTTTTTTCTGACGAGTCCCGTTTTTCTGTTCAATCTGATAATAGGCGTACTTTCATCTGGAGGGAACGTGACACTGGAAACAATTCTGCTATCGCGCAGAAAAGTGTAAGATTTGGCTGTGGGGGACTGATGATCCATGCTGGCATCTCCATTGTTGGGCGCACCGATCTCCATATCATTCAAAATGGAGATCTGACCAGCCGCCGATATAGCGATGAGATCCTGAGATCTATTGTAATCCCTTGCGCTGTTACAATCGGAGATGATAATTGCTGGCCACACTATGTTAAATAGGCGAATGCTTTCTTTGGATAAGGGAACCGTATGAATGGATTGGCCAGCGTGTTCTTCGGACAGGAATCCATCAAATCGAGCATGTTTAGGAAATTCCAGGCAGACGAATTTCTGGAAACCTACCATCACCACGAACTCTCCAAAAACTGGAAAGAGATCTCCAGGAGGAGAGGGAAGAATTCCACAGCCCCTCATTAATAACCTCATTGACTCAATGCCTCAGAGGTGTTAAACGTTCCTGGTAATCCGGGGAAACCGTATCCCTAATTAAAAACGCTTTTCTTTTTAGGAAACACCTTTTTCATTTGTTTTTATCATATGCACAAAATGTGTTTTATTTTCCTTTCGTACACAAATGCTCAATAAAAGGCATTTTTTCTTCTAAGCAAATGTCATTTTTATATCATATAGGCTACTACATCTGTCGATAATGTATCAATCATTCAAACAATTTCCACAGGTGCAATATCAACCCTCATCTTCAATGTTTTTTTAACTGTTTTGATAGTGTATATCAATTATTTCCCTCTTTATAATTTTTGAAACAAATGAAGTTACATTATCGAGGATATTTTTTCGCTCTAATTTCTTTTTACTATTCATTTCATGAATGTATTTATTCAGTTTTTTAGAAGCCTAGTCGAACACACAATAAAAACTAGAAACGTCTAGAAAAACATTTTTTTTTTAAATAAATTTTTTACCAACAGTTTCTCGCTCTCATGTTAAATATATTTAACTTGAAATTCCTTTGGGTTGTTTCTCTACACAAAATATTAGCAAAAAGCTGTTTTCAAAGTATAATGTTTCTTTTAATTATAAATATATTATACGTACGTAATGACCAATTTAAAATAACATATTTCCCCTCCTTTACTTTGTGCAAGTCCTAACTGCATTTAAAATTATTTATTTAAAATAGGAAAGGGTATTACTCCGTAAGAATACAAACCCATTTTATATAAGTAAATCACATTGCCGTAAACGACTTTATAAGATAGTCAGTAATGTTCTTGCTGAAGAATTAATTAAGAAACGTGCTTTAGTTGATACTTTACAGTATGTGCTTACGCCAGCAGGCATTTAAATTATTTCATCGCTTGAAAATGAAAAGAAAGAATCTGAAAGAAAAGACCATTTCTAAGATGCTGATTTTAACGTTTAAATATAAGGTACTGGATATTTTACCTGAAAGCTTCATTATACTTTTGAGTTTCCTTAAACAAAAATTAGAGTAAGCTATTAAATCTCTTTTGAAAAATATTTAAAATATGCGTGGCATCTATTCAGTTCTTAATTTAATATATTAGGACGTTAAAATGCACTTTTGGAAGGTTTTTAAGTATTCGTTCTTTTTTTCGAGTTAGTAAGGGTTGTATGCTAAAACCACTTTTGAAAATATGTTCTGCTGGCTGGAAGATATATAATCTAATTTGAAATTGGAATGGCTGAAAGAAAACTTATTTAAGTAACATTTCAAAAATTTCAATTTTGAAGATTTTAACTTAGTATTTGAGAGGAATTTTCTTTTGATATAGATTTGTAATAATTTCGATCCTAAATTTTAGAATGTCTGTAAAAGTAAGTCATCACTTTTTTTTGTAGTGCTTAATTTACTATGACAAAAAAAAAGAAATAAGTAAAATAAATGAAGAAAAAATCTTACTTGTTTATATTATATAAAATATGTGATTCATATGTTTAAATCACATTTTAAATTTCACTCTTAAAAAATAGATTAATATATTAACTAATTCTAAATGAATCAGGATATAAACCCATACCCTCCAACTGCTACGGAATTTCCGTAGTTTCAGAAATCTTCTTCTCAAACGGTAGCAAAATTAATTTCTTAATATTTAAAAAAAATTAATTTTAGCGTAACTTGTACACTATTACTTATAAAAGTGCAGGCCATAGGTCTGGATTCTTAAGTTCTGATAAAAGTTTTATGAGAGATTCATTTGCTTTAAAAATTTCTACTTTGGTTCGCTACCACTAGAAAGAATTATTTTCAAAATCCTCATAAGTTGGAGGGTATGTAAACCATTCAAATGTTAAACCCTTGGGTAAAATTGTACTAATATTTTCCTGACACGCCCTTCTTTTCCATGGTTTATAGAAGGAAAATTAATTTTTGATGCTGGAAAATAAATCTTAGTATAATAATCTGATTTTTACAAGAATTCATCTTAACGGATCGAGTGCTTAGTCAAAAAATATGATAATTAATTAATTCAGTTATTACTTAAAATTAGAAAATCTGGCACAAAGAGTTGCGTTCTCTAACTTATCATGCCTTGATTTCACAAGTTTTCATTTTTCATTCTCAAAATAGGGGAAGATAGTTGCAACTTTGAAAGTATGACCCCAAAAGTTTAAGAATGGAAGCGATCGAAACTTCGGGCCCCTTAATGACTTTTTTTTTTTTTTAGCATTTCTGCCTTTCAAAATAGTATATATATATATATATATATATTTAATTTGTGTTTCTCAAATGTTTAACCAATCTCTTTTTGGATTTGGATTCTGTGATTTTAAATATTATTGAAGAGCAAATGCATAATAAATTTTTAATATTAATAGTTATAATTAATTATAACATAATAAATATAAATAATTATAATATAATAAATATAAATAATTATGCATAATACATTTTTTCTACCATTAGGAAAGAAAACAATAAATACCTATAAATAATTGTAGCAATAATTTTATACGTGGAATTATCTCTTCAGATGAACAAGTTTTATAGCTGTGCGCGAAAATTATATGATTTATTTGCTTGATTTGTTCCTGAATTAAAAAAGTGTAATAGATTTTTGCGTCTGATATTGCAATTTAAAATATTTTCAACACTAAGGAACACATAAGTCTAGGCCTTTGAAATCGTTAAAATCAGCTCTAACGCATACAAATCTGATCAAAAGCGAAACGTTTTTAAAATATTTTTTTTACTCACTGTAAATTTATTGGAAATGACGGAATGTAAGTACAATATTAAATGTTTTACTGTAATGAATGTATTATACTAAAAGTAATTTTTAAATTAGCTTAAAACCGCAAGTGGAAAAAAATGAGAAACGTTAACATTTTTTTAAAAAACTTAGCTTTCAGTTACGCTGCTCATCTTTCTGAATAAGAATCTTTCTGCTTCAAGATTAAATATGAAATATAGGATTTAAACTTAAGCTTCTACCATTTAATACACTTTTGCGAATTCTAAATGCTATTTTTGATCTTGGGCTCAAACCTTATTGAAATTCTTCTACTTCCGAAGTATTTCATTCATTTTAAGTAATCCTACACAATTTATTGAAATTTTACAGGACAAATGCACAATTTTAAGCATAAAAGTGCTTATAAGAATTTCTTTGAAATAGATTCTGCCTACATAATAGGAAAGTAAAATTAAAAATAAAAAATATAATAATTATAAAATACCCATCTGAGATCAAATCCCAGATATCATTGTAAGGTTGATTTTAATGCAAACCTTTTTTACAAAACTCCAAAAAGGTTTGTAAATTAGCAAATACCGCGCAAGATTGGAAAAATGAGAAATTTAATAATGTTAGTTTAAGAGCAATAAGGTTCACATTAAGCACAAACACCCGTTTTAAATCGTGTAAAAAAGTGGCGTTTGAGAACCTTAACATACGAGGATAAAATCGAAAAAAAAAAGTTTTGCAACAAAATGTATAAAATTATATTTTTATGAAGATTTATGCCTGCTTTTAATAAATCTTTAAAAACATAATATTGGCATTGAAATATTTCTGCTTTGCAAGAATAATATTTAACCAGACAACCTTATTATGTCAATCAAAAGGAATCGCAAATACAAGGTTAACTGTAAGGTTGCTTGCTCTCTGAGGATAGATCTCTAGTATTGTAAACCAGTATTGTCGCCAGTATTGTTGTTGAAGTTTTTATTATTATTACTTTAAGAAGGAAATAATTAATTAGCATTTCATAGATTTAATATGTTATCGAAATTCTGGTCTAATCTGTTTCTTTCTTCTTATTTAATTTGTTTAATATTTATTCTCTCCAATATTTGAAAATCAATAAGAATTTTTAATCAATTAATAATATGATTCTGATGTACTGTGTGTGCGCAAAAAATAGACCATCCTGGAATAACTTTTGATCTAAAGATTGGATCTTCACGTTCTAAGATTCAATCTTAATTACTGGAGAAGGTGATCTCAAATATGCTAATTATTAAGAGCGGGTGATATCTTAAGTTATGAAATCTGAAACAGAAACGTACTTTCTCTGAATGAAAATACCTGTTATTTTGCGGAATCGGATTTCTGATTCAAAATATAGGATTTAGCTATAGTCTGGAAAATATGGTCCGAATAGTTAAATCATGAGAGTAAGCACAGGCTTGGACCGTTAAAAGTTAATTTAACTTTTTGGGTATTTAGAATATTAATTTCTTGAAAAATTTTTAAGCTAATCGAAAACGTTTTGCTCACAATTATAAAATTCGTTTATCCAAAGATAACTCCATATAAAAATAATTTAAGTAAATATTTATTATTTCTTTTTTTTATTTACGAATGGTCGAAAAATGTTGAACAGTTAAGGTATGCAAATTTTGCATCATTTCAAAGAATTTTAAATGGCATAATACAAAATTTGAGCACAATCGGTTCCTGAGAAATTAAATTTCAAAAAAGTCAGAAAATGAAAATTCGATTTTTCAGGGACTATTCAACGGATTTCACACGAATTTTGTATTTAACCATGTAAAATTGCATGCTTTAAAATAATGTCAAAAATTGTATACCTTACAATTTGGACTTTTATTTAATAAGTAATAAAAAATAATAATTATTTAAAAAAATTTTTTTGGTAAAGAATTGATAATCTTTAGCATATATGGCAACGTTACTTTTAAAAAGTAACGAGTAAAAGTACAAGTATTTTTAAAAAAAGTAACGAGTAAAAAGTAAAAAGTTCTTATTTTAAAAAGTAACGAGTAAAAAGTACAAGTAAAAGTACAAGTACTAAACAAAAAAAGTAACGATTTAAAAGTACATTTCTAGGAAATCGAAAATTCAAAGTAACCTAAAATTTTATTGAATAATATTCTTATGTTCTTTAATGTTTTTGCAAAATTGTTGTTATTTATTTAATTATTTTTAATTTTGAAAGTTATGGATATTAATTTATTTTTAAATTCGGAAGAATATTATAATATAATTTTATAATATAATCGTATAATATAATTTTAAAATCAAACATAATTTTAATATCAAACTTCTTATTAATTTGCACGAAAAAGAAATTTTATCTATTGATTGTAATTTTTAGTTTATTATTTTTATTTATTTAAAACCATTGCCATTGATTTAAAATTGTTTTACTCTATAGAAACGCGTTTTAAAAACACAAACATAAACAAAGCAAACACGTGGTTTCAGATAGGTTTGTGATCTTTGAGCTAGAAAAAACTAATTGAATGTGCAGTATAAGTTGAAACAGAGCAGTCTACAGTTTCATTTGTAGCAATGGCTAATGCTGAAGTCATGCGAGAAAATCATTTTCCGAACATTTCTGTCTAACGGTATAATTAAAATTTGTAAACGAATTTTAGTATCAGCGGTTAAATTAATACCTTCGAGTTTTCAAGAGTTAAAATAGTTATTATAATAGTTTTCAATAGCACAAATAGTTCTGAAGTTCTAAGAGATTTGACTGGGCGTTGTCTGACGAGGTCGGGCATAAACATAATTTTAGTAAAAAATGCAATAGGTAAAAATATATTTAGTGAAAAATGTATTAAGACAAAAATGTATTATTTGTGAGATCGAAAAGAAAACTGAAAAACGTAATAACAAAATCCAACATTTTTTCCAACATCAAAAGAGTCGTCTTTTCCCTTTCAGGAATGAAAATTTTAAAAGGTCAAGGTATTAAAGCACGAAGTTAGCTGTGAATGCATATATATTACACATTAATTTTATAAATTAAAAAAGCATAAGCATTTTTTTTAATAATTTTTTTTTTTAGAAAGCTTACCGAGTTTTAGAAAAAAGTAACGATTTCATTCGACATTTACGTTACTAATACTTGTACTTTTTCCCTATAAAAGTAACGAAAGTACAAGTAAAAGTACTAAATTTAAAAAGTAACGAAGTACAAGTAAAAGTACGTACTTTTTACTTGTACCGGCGGTACAAGTAACGAAAGTAAAAGTACTGCCATATATGATCTTTAGATAAACGAATTTTATAACAGTGTGCAAAAATGTTTCTATTCACAAAAATAATTTTCGTGATAGGGCGAAATAGGAAAAGAGTAAAATTAACATTAAGGGGTCTAAACTTTAAATCGTTCTCCGGATCAAACTAAAGGGACCATATTCCAAAAAAACGTAATTTTTATTCAGAAAAAGTACGTTTTTGTGTATGATATCATTACTTAAAATATTGTCTGCAATTGTTAATTAGCATACTTGAGGTCATTCTTTCTATCCTGAAGATCCGATCATCAGATCGAAAGTTATTAGGGTGCTTTTTTTTGGGGGGGGGGGNGTACTCCCCCACCAGAATTTTATCAGAGATATAATTCGATGAACAGATCTCACTAGTTGCTGTACTTGTGAAAGACCGGGAGAGCTGCAATTAAGGTCACCGGAGTTTTGAGTGCTGATTGTAAGAGGTGTATTAACATCACAGTCGAAGTCGCAGCTCCTGTGTTGCCATTAGCAGTCGTTGAGAGTGTAGACGTTGTGTGAATGTGAGACGAGACTGAGAAGCAACAGCGCAGAAGGTGAATGATGCATTCACAAATAGCAAGTCAACCGTACAATGTGGACTATCCATCGAAGTAGGCGTAACCGTTGAGAGATTGCGAAGTGGGCGTTACTTGCGTGATCAAATCACGTTCGAATGTCACCAATGTGGGGGGCGGAGTTAATCGACAATACCAGCTATATCTGCGTACGAAAAGTGTAAGCGTGACCTCGCCAATTCAGCCACATTGGCATATTTTCCTTCAGCTCATCCAATCTCCATTACAGTCAATGCTTCAGAACTTTTCTTAGGCGCAGTCTTACAAGCGCACACGC